>NW_012118599.1:14031571-14032576 GCF_000951035.1 Colobus angolensis palliatus
AACCTCATCTCTACTAAAAAAAAAAAAAAATACAAAACTTAGTTGGGCATGGTGGCGTGTGCCTGTAGTCCCAGCTACGTGGGAGGCTGAGGCAGGAGAATCGCTTGAACCTAGGAGGCGGGGGTTGCAGTGAGCCAAGATCACTCCACTACACTCCAGCCTAGGCAACAGAGTAAGACTCCATCTCAGAAAAAAAGAAAAGAATAAACATGAGTTTAAGAGGCAAAAAAAGACACAGGAGAAATAAAGCAGTCCAGGCCACTGGAACTGCATCTGCGAGCATCCTGAGTCATAAAGGGGTTGTTATATCAGAAGACAGGAAGTTGGGCAGGGCACAGTAGCTCACACCTGTAATCCCAGCACTTTCAGAGGCCGAGGCAGGAGGATTGTTTCGGTCCAGGAGTTCGAGACCAGCCTTGGCAACACAATAATAATCTATTTCTACAAAAAATACAAAACTTAGCTGAGCACAGTGGCTCATGCCTGCAGTCCCAGCTACTCAGGGGGCTGAGGCGAAAAGATCCCTTGAGCCCAAGAGGTTGAGGCTGCAGTGAGCCACGACTGTACCACTATACTCCAGCCTGGGGAACACAGTGAGATCCTATCTCCAAAATAAATAAATAAATAAATAAAAATATGGGAAGTTCGGTGGGACACGAAGCCAGGACTGACGCTAGAAGAAGAGTGGGGCCAGCTCAGAGGGGTTGAGGGTGCCACACTAGTGAGTTTGGATTTTAACTTGTAAGCAGTGAAATGCCAAAACAGGTTTTTAAGTAGAGGACTGATAAGACCAAGGTTTTTAGAGTAACAACTCTGGCCTCAGAGAGGACAGGCTGAAGTAGGGGAAAATTTATTTCTCCCTCTGTCCCTACTCCAGACTCAGGACAGGGCTCAGCACATACAGGAGTCTATGACACTAAATTTTTTTTTTTTTTTTGAGATGGAATTTTGCTCTTGTTGCCCAGGCTGGAGTGCAATGGTGTGATCTTGGCTCACCGCAACCTC
>NW_012118599.1:14033022-14035863 GCF_000951035.1 Colobus angolensis palliatus
TTTTTTTTGTTTTGTTTTTTTGAGACAGTCTTGCTCTCTCCCCCAAGCTGGAGTGCAGTGGCACAATCTCGGCTCACTGCAACCTCCACCTCCCAGGTTCAAGCAATTCTCCTCCCTCAGCCTCCTGAGTAGCTGGACCACGCCTGGGTAATTTTTGTATTTTGAGTAGAGAGAGCGTTTCACCATGTTGGCCAGGCTGGCGTCCAACTCCTGACCTCAGGTGATCCATTCTCTTCGGCCTCCCAAAGTGCTGGGATTACAGGCATGAGCCACTGTGCCCAGTTAACATTTCTAAGCCTCAATTTCATCTGTAAAATGGGAATAATAATAATAAAGGGATCTCAGGGGAGTATTGTGAAGGTTAAATGAGACAATGCATGCAAAGTACTTAGCACGGTGCCTGGTACATAGTGTTGCACAGTATTCTGTCCCTTACCCCCTTCCCCTACCAAATTCATGTCCACCTAGAATCTGTGAATGTGACCGTAATTGGAAACAGGGTCTTTGCAGATGTAATCAAGTTAAAATGAGATCATACTAGATTGGGGTGAAACCTAAGTCCAATATGACTGGTGTCCTTACAAGAGAAAAATTTGGACAGAGACAGAGACACATGGAGGAGAATGCTATGTGAACACAGAGGCGAGATTAAAGTGATGCATCTACGAGGAATGCCACAGATGGTCAAAAGCCACCGGAATCTAGGAGAGGGATGTGGAACAGACTCTTCCTTAGAACCTCAGAAGAACATGGCCCTGCCGACACTAATTTTACAACTTTTGGCCTCCAGAGCTGAGAGAATATATTTCTGTTTTTTTGTTTGTTCATTTGTTGAGACGGAGTTTCATTCTTGTCGCCAAGGCTGGAGTGCAATGGCACGATCTCCACTCACTGCAGCCTCCACCTCCTGGGTTCAAGCAATTCTCCAGCCTCAGCTTCCCCAGTAGCTGGGATAACAAGTATGCCACCATCACACCCGGCTAATTTTTTTTTTTTTTTTTGAGACAGAGTTTTGCTCTTGTTGCCCACTCTGAAGTGCAGTGGTGCGACATCGGCTTACTGCATCCTCTGGCTCCTGGGTTCAAGCGATTCTCCTGCCTCAGCCTCCTGAGTAGCTGGGATTACTATGTTGGTCAGGCTGGTCTCGAACGCCTGGTGACCCACCCGCCTCAGCCTCCTAAAGTGCTGGGATTACAGGCGTAAGCCACCATGCCCAATCCAATTTTTGTATTTTTAGTAGAGACAGGGTTTTACTATGTTGGTCAGGCTGCTCTCGAACTCCTGACCTCAGGTGATCCGCCTGCCTCAGCCTCCTAAAGTGCTGGGATTACAGGTGTGAGCCATTGGACCTGGCCTATTTCTATTGTTTTAAGCCACCCAATTTGTAGTAATTTGTTTTGTTTTGTTTTGTTTCCTTGAGACAGGGTCTCATTCTGTCACCCAGGCTGGAGTGCAGGGTGGTATGATCATTGCCCACTGCAGCCTTGAACTCCTGGACTCAAGCAATCCTCTACCTCAGCCTCCTGTGTGGCTGGAAGTACAGGTACACATACCCCCATACCCGGCTAATTTTTTATTTTTTATTTTTTTGTAGAGACAAGGTCTCTGTATGTTGCCTAGGCTGGTGTCAAACTCCTGCCCTCAAGCCATTCTCCCATCTCAGCTTCCCAAAGCATTAGGATTACAGGTGTGAGCCAGTATGCCTGGCTTATCTGTAGTAGTTTATTATGGCTGCCCTAGGAAACTAACACAAAGTAACTGCTCTATAAAATAAACATTAGCTGCTATAACTATTAGATCAATTAGAAAGGCTCTGGCAAATGCCTGACAGAGCAAAACTGGCTAGAAGAGCCCAAACTTTCGGACAAGAAAAGGGCAAGGGAAAGACCGTGCCAAACAGCTTTTGAAGACCACAGCCTCACATCCTAGCTCGAACTTTTCCAGCATACCCCTGCCATCCCAGACATGAGTACATGTCTAGAAAATCATGGATAATTCTTGCTGCCGTCTCATATCTGTGAACCCTGAGCAGCGTTTCATCAAACAGCCCAAGGTGAACTCAACACCCTCCTTTCCCAGATTGCTTGAAATAGATCCATTGTCTTGGGCATATTTGTTTAAAAGGCAGTGAATAAATCATAGCAGCTGATCGCAGCACACTCCTTAACCTGTTCAGGCTTCATTTTCCCATCTATGAACTGATAATGTTAGACCCTAAGGTCCTTTCCAGCTCTAATTTGAAATTGGTGCATCTGTTCATTCACTGGTTCACTCATTCACTCACTAATGCATTCAAATGCTAGGTGCTTCTGCTGTGTCAGGCCCTTCAGGGGTGAATGAGAGCCTCATGGAGCTCCTGTGCTAGCTAACACAACAGACAGCCAATAAAACAATGAATTCACAAGGAATTACTTCATTACAGTCATGGTTAGGTGCTACCGGTGCTACCAGGCACTGAGGGCCAAAAGAGTAACTAACAGGAGCCCTCGCGAGGGATAGGGGTGGGTGGTCAAAAAAGGCTGCTTTAAGGAAACAACATCCCATCTAAGAACTAAAGAAGTAGGAGCTAGTTAGGCAAAAGGTGGGAACTCCCCATTACATTTTCCTTCTTCTCCCAGGATTTTCATGACTTAGAAAATCCTGTTTCTTGCTGCTCTCAATGTCAAGTTACCAGCTTCCAACCACCTTCCCTGTGGGTCCCACAAATGTCATCATTCCTGAAAGGGATATTGAGCCCAGAGTGCATCTTCCCAGAAGCATTTACTATGAACCAATTGCACAAGTACACAGAGATAGGAAAGAAGCAATGTAGAATAACATAGCTCCTTCCCTTGGAGTTCA
>NW_012118599.1:14040418-14043833 GCF_000951035.1 Colobus angolensis palliatus
TCTCCTGACCTCGTGATCCACCCGTCTCGGCCTCCCAAAGTGCTGGGATTACAGGCTTGAGCCACCGCGCCCGGCCGAGAAACAACTTTCATAGGAATCTCTGGGGAGTCTGAAGAACTAGAGAATGTATTTGGTCTATACCAACCAAAGGGAAATCCTGCCTGAGGGCAGTCTGGATGGGCTGTCCAGGTTCTTCCCAGGATATGGAAGCCTTCCCTTCCGCCTCACCCCCTGGGATCCCCTACCCCACTAGCCATCATGGAGTTGCAGGTGGCACCTACATCTAAGGCTACGCCTACATTAATTACCTCCTCAGTGTTCTCGCCTCCACCATCCTTGCCCGAGCTGCTAGGCTTGGCTGTGCACTTGGCAACCTTGGGGGGCTCCTGAAAGGAGAAGATGAAGGTAGAGTTAGCAGATGCCAGGGGAAGGGAGAGGTCTTATCTGGCTCCCTTAGATCTTTGTTGCAAATATCCTCTGTCCAGGTTCAATTAGAACCTAACTTGTGCCAAGCTGGGGTGGGTGGAGGGATCTATACAGAAGGAGATTCAGCCCCTCCAAGAATTTAGAATCTGGTTAGGAAGTTACCCCAAACACACACTAATTCAGCATGAGAATGCTCCTTCATCTTTCACCTCATCAGGCTGGTGCAGAGGTTGGGTCTGGGAGGGCCTTTGCTCAGGTCAGAACCAGAGTGAGGAGGCTTAAGGAAAAAGCATCAGGGAACAGTTGCTCACTGGCTTCTGGCTAACATGGTCAAAGGGGTGCCGGAGACTTTCATGCTGGAGTGCAGGGAGTTACCACTCTCCCCTCACAGCCACCTGGAAAGACTGGGAGGCAATTTTTGGATGTCACAAATAGCGCACAGACAACAGGGTGCTACTCGGCATTTAATCAGTAAGGTCCAGGAATGCTAACAGGTACAGAACTGTCTCACCCAAAATGTCAAGAGCACCTAGTTGACAAGCACTGAGACAGGGATGGGGGTAAAACCTGAACTGTTACAAAGAGTGAGCACTAGTCTGAAGTCTCCTTTGGTAACCTGGCAGCTGGCTCAAAGCCCTGGCCTGCCCAGCATCTCTTCCTATGCTTCGAGCCAAAAAAAGCAACTGCACAGGGACAGGATGGGGAAAATGTGAAAAAGACTTGGGGATTTAGGTCTGACTGCAAGCTCAACACAAATCATCCATGTGCAGCTCACGTGACCTTCCATCCTGTTAACAGACCTGTGCAAACTGCTTGGCACTGACAGGGCTATCCTGGAGGATCTGGTTCAGTCATGAGCATCAGGCTTGGGAGGGGCCATGACAAATCCTAGTTTTTCTTAGAGGGAAATGCGACCCATACTGGGAGTGGATTCAAAGGCATATCCCAAGACCAACAGCTGCAGGAACTGGGATAGTTAACAATGGAAGGGAGGAGTCATGAGGGATGGAGAAGCAAGATGGATCTTAAACAAATGAACGGCTGCCTTGGATGCAACTTGTCCATATGGACCAGAGGCATGAGAGCAAAGGGCTGAAGTTGCAAGTCGGGCTGAAGTTCCAAACAAGAATTTTATAATGGAGCAATGGCACTAAAACTGGCCACCTAGTGAAGCCAAAAGCTCCCCAACCCCTGAGAACATTCAAGCAGGGGCTGGGTGACCTCCTGTAAGGCATGTTGCAAAAGAAATTCAAGCCTTTAATGAGGACTGGAGGATCCTGGAAATCACTTCCAGCTCTGAGATTGTGCAATTCAATAGCAGCCAAGCCCCTTCAGTGAGAAGTGTTAAATCAAGTTATTGTGACTATGGGGGCAAAAGGATTTCAGGGAGAAGAGAGCTCTGTGTGGGCTGGAGTAGGGGGAAGGCTTCTTGGAGGTGGGGAGGAAGAAAGGTGTGGTGTAGAGCAGCTCAATGCAGTAGGGGGAAGGGGTTCCTTCTCTGGGCTGAGCATGCTCCTGCTGTATACTAACCCAGCTGGCCACACTGACCCTTGACAGTGGCTGAGAGCATGGGGTGGAGAGAAATAGGCTGGGGGCAGGGTACAGGCAGGACATAACATTGAGGTGTCTGCACACACCCCAGACATGAACCCCTTGGACAAAGCTGACCCATCTTCATACATCTCTGATCTATTAGATCATAAGCTGCTTATTCTTTTGTGTACCCCTCCACCCACCCTACAGCACTCAGCATGATGCCTCAGACATATCTTTCAAAGAATGCACCTAAGAGAGATCCAGCTGCCTTAGTGTGTGGGTGTGAGTGGGTGTGGAGGAACCAGGCCCACCACCCTTGCTCCCTGGCTCCTGCAGAACAGGTGCAGCACACATACTTCAGCCCAGCTCAGCCATCAAGTGCTGTGTAGAACAGAGGTTAAAAGAACATGTTTGGGCCGGGCACAGTGGCTCACGCCTGTAATCCCAGCACTTTGAGAGGCTGAGGTGGGTGGATCACGAGGTCAGGAGTTCAAGACCACCCTGGCCAACATGGTGAAACCCTGTCTCTACTAAAAATACAAAAAATTAGCCAGACATTGTGGCACATGACTGTAATCCCAGCTACTCAGGAGGCTGAGGCAGGAGAATTGCTTGAACCTGGGAGGTGGAGGTTGCAGCGAGCTGAGATCGTACCATTGCACTCCAGCCTGGGCAACAAGAGAGAGACTCCATCTCAAAAAAAAAAAAAAAAGGTAGAATACTACATAAGTGGAGAAGAAAGAATAATTCCTCTTCTGTGGCCTCAACTTCCATGTCTATAAAATGGGGAAAATCTACTCTGCTTCTGATTACTTAAATGAGGCCTAAAATGAGGTGTGAAAACTGCTTGTGCCTCTCTAGAGGTGACCTATCAGCAGAAGTACTAAGAAACATCTAAACGCATAGTTAACCCCAAACATATACTCATCAATCTCTTCTCCCAAAAAACCGTAAGACCTGTCCATAACTAGAGAGCTCTGTTTCCAGTTCTCCTACATCCTCTGAACAGTTTAGAGCAGGAGGGAGAAAGCAGAGAAAGCACCGATCACCAATTTCCAGGTAGGATATGGTGGATGCTCGCTGTATATGTTCACAGAATCATTCACCATCCAAAGCATCCCATTGTGCACGCTTGCGAACTTTCATGGATATACTGTATACTTCCTTAAGTCTCTCCCTTTTCTGGTGCTCTCTCGGCTTGCTGTTTATTGCTTTATAGCCTGAGATTGCTAAGCTGCGCTGACCTCTGCTCAGGACTGTCTTTTAGTCATGCTCACATTCAATTGGGACCAAGGACAGTGGGCCCAGCTGGGCCCAACTCAGGGACACCAGCCCCTCCCAATCTCCTGTCCCACCCAGAGTCATGCTGAAGTCACTTGTTACCCCATCAAGTGTCTGTGGACTTTTCCCCTTCTGCCCAGGATCCCAGAACCTCCAGCTTTTTGCCCTAAGA
>NW_012118599.1:14043883-14048579 GCF_000951035.1 Colobus angolensis palliatus
AAAAAAAAAAAAAAACACGAACATGTTTGGACCTAGCCCTGTGTTTTGGGCCCAACTCTTACTAGCTATATAATCACAGACAAGTTAACTAGCCTCTCTGAGCCTCATCTCAGAGTTTCCTCATCTATTAGATGATGACAATATTAGTACCCTCTTCCCTCAGCACAGTGTTAAGCACATGAAAACCGTAGTGCTGGTCAATGTTACTACTATTATGATGAACAAGAAAAAAGTCAGAGGGGGCAGGGGCACCCTACTCAGGAAAATAAAAGAGGTAAGTCCCAGAGGAGAACATGAAGGAAGGGGAGAGATGCGAATCCCTCCAAGAGATAATCTTAGCACCTATCCACTAAGCACCTACTGACTGTGTGAAAAGGAGTTGCCAAACAAAATGAAACTTAGTTATTATCTCAAGGAGGAAGAAAAGGTTTGTCCACAATTAATTCCCATCCAAGGCCAAACACAAAAGGACCGTACGTGGCCTACTAAGTGCTCTGCAAATCCAGAAAAGAAAGGAGTGTTCACTCCTGACTGAGGGCTCAGAAAGGCTTTAGAGAAGAAGCTGTAAAAGATGGCCAGGAGACAGGAGACAGGTCACAGAAGAGCATTAAATATCCTCCACCCACAGCCATCCAGGCAAACCTCAGTCACACTGTCAACCCCCCTCAGAGCCTGCCAACCATTGAAGGCCAAATGCAGCTGAAAATCAAGAGCAGAAAAACCTTATAGGGAGGTGAGAGTTATGCCTGGCTCCATGCACCCCAATCCTTCCAACACCTTTCCCAACCAAACGCTTACACCCATGGTCCTAGCAAGTCTCATTGGGAATTTGTCTTCTTCTTCACAGTCTAGTAGGCTATTGCTTTCTGGGGATGGGACAGTATCTAGTCCAACAGATTAAAAATTACAAATGGGTGGGGACCTCACCAGCTTTCCCCGAATTCAATTTCCCTTAGCCCCTGGTGTGCTTGATTTCTGTGTGCATTGTCTACAACTGAGCTACCCAAACCACCTCCACATGCCCACTCCCCAAGGACAGGGCCTGGGTGGTGCACACAACCCTGTCCAGCTCACTACCCCCAGGAGGCTCACCATGTAGTACACCATCACCAACCCTGTACTTAGAACCTCAGGCCCTGAAAGGTTAAGGGGACAACCCAGAATCAGAGCTACCTGGCAAATACAGAACAACCCCAGGAGAAAAAGTATGATTGAAAAGGTCAGGCCGGGCGTGGTGGCTCAAGCCTGTAATCTCAGCACTTTGGGAGGCCGAGACGAGCGGATCACGAGGTCAGGAGATCGAGACCATCCTGGCTAACACGGTGAAACCCCGTCTCTACTAAAAATACAAAAAACTAGCCGGGCGAGGTGGCGGGCGCCTGTAGTCCCAGCTACTCGGGAGGCTGAGGCAGGAGAATGGTGTGAACCCGGGAGGCGGAGCTTGCAGTGAGCTGAGATCCGGCCACTGCACTCCAGCCTGGGCGACAGAGCAAGACTCCGTCTCAAAAAAAAAAAGAAAGAAAAGGTCAGAGATGGCAGCCCAGTAACCCAGCCAATCAGAGGGCAAATGAAAGCAATACACCTCTGGGGTCATCAAGCAGGTGGCCAGAACACCAGGCCAGAGCCAGCCCCCACCAAAAAGGGCCAGCCCCAGGAAAGGAGAAGCTGGGGGAGGCTGGAACTGGTATCCTAGCATCCTTTGTGTGAGTCTGTACCTCAAAGGAACCACACCTCTGAGTCAGACCTCAGCAACAGCAGGAAACAGAGGGTAGAAAAAGGCACGGATGAGGAACAGGGGAAGACGGCACCAAGGTAGAAGAAGAAGGTGAAAGAAGGCAACATTAAGAACTGCCCTGTGGGTTCACACCTGTAATCCCAGCACTTTGGTAGGCCAAGGCGGGCAGATCCCCTGAGGTCAGGAGTTCAAGACCAGCCTGATCAACATGGAGAAGCCCCATCTCTACTAAAAATACAAAATTAGCCAGGTGTGGTGGCGCATGCCTGTAATTCCAGCTACTTGGGAGGCTGAGGCAGGAGAATCCCTTGAAGCTGGGAGGCAGAGGTTGTGGTGAGCCAAGATCGCACCATTGCACTCCAGCCTGGGCAACAAAAGTGAAATTCCATCTCAAAAAAGAAAAAAAGAAAGAAAGAAAGAAATGGCCTGTGTCAGGACATCATGACAAAGACATGGGTGTTCAGGGGTGGCTGGCCTGCAGGCTAAGAAGAAACAATAATCTGACAGTGAGGGCAAATTCCCAATTTGAAGATGGTGTAGCTCAGGAAAGGCAGAAATTCAGCACCAGTGCAAAAAGAAAAAAAAAAAAGGAAAAATGCAAAGGTTATCCTAGGATTAGGAATAAGGGTGTGGAGCCTACTCAGATTTGGAAAGGTAACTGGTCTAGAATGCACCTGGGAGCCAGTTAGGAGGGCTTTGATACAAAAGAGGCCTTTAAGTCAGGAGACCTGATATTGCAGCTGGGCCTCCAGAAGGCTGTGTGACCTTGGACAAGTCCCTTGCCCTGTCGGGGCCTCAGTCTCCTCATCTGTACCATCAGGGATTGCACTGCATGCGTTCAGAGGTCCCTTCCAGCACCGTCGTTGTAAGCTTCCATCAACAGAAGGGCTCAGTCCTGCTTACAAGTTTGTGTGTGAAGGAAGAACTAGAGGGAGGGGCCTAGGCCAGATTTGGGTGGAGGAGAGAGAAAGCAGCGCTGTTCTAGGTCAGGGGCTTGGCATGGAAAGAGAAGGGGCCGTAGGGGACTGTGGGGCAGCTGTCCCAGGCGGGTAGGAAGAGGAAAGGGGCTGCTCAGGGCGGGGGGAGGGGGCAATTCTGGAGGAAGGTGCAGTTTCAGATGAGGGGCTGCCCAAACCGATGGGGGATCGGGGCCAGGGGTGATGGGGGGACAGAAAAAGCAGGACAGTGACCTGGGAATGGGGCAGATCTGGAAGAAGGAGGTTACCCTGGGCCGGGGGTAAGAGAAGGGAAGAAGGGAGGGAGGTGTATGTGGGGGGAGTCTCTCCGGGCAAGGTGGGGGAGCTGTCCTAGCTGCGGCACAAGCTGGGGGTGCTGCCAGTCGCGGGGGCGTAGGGCTGGCCCCAGGAGTCCTGCGTGGGCCGGACGGGAGGGTCAGTCTGGGGCTGTCCCGGGCCTGGCTCCGGCCCCTCCCAGAGCTCCGCGCAGGCTCCAAGGCGGTGGTGCGGGAAAAAGGGCCACGCTCACCTTCTCCTTTTTCAGTTTATAGGGCATCTCGGCCCGTCCGGACCCGGCCCGTCTCCTGCGGCCCCGCTCCGGCTCCGGCTTTGCTCGGCCGCACTCGGCCCGCTCGGCGTCTCTTCGCCACCGCCTGCGCGCAGCGCCCGGGTCGAGCTGTGCCTGCGCCTCCAATTGGCCCGAACTCCTACAAAACTGCCTGACAACCAGGCGCCGCCTCCTCGGATTGGTCATTGGAGCCAAGCTGCTTCCTTTTTTTCTTATTGGAAGGAAATAGTACAAACCGCCAGGGTTCGGCTTCCAGAATTGGCTGAAGTGGGTGGTCCCGCCCTAAGGTGGGTCGAGCTTAGCGAAAGAGGCGGGGATAAGGGAAACCCAAGCTTGGCTAAGACTGCTGCACTCCAGCGTCTGCTGTGCGTCGGCCTCGGCCATTCTTCGCGGCTCTTGGAGCCCTGCTCTTTCCTTCTAAAGGGGCTCTCACACTTTGCCCACTATGCTACCCTGTATAGTCGGAATTGGAAGAAGGAAGCCCTAATACGGAGGGCACCTTTCTTCACTGGGGTAAAGTAATGCTAATTGCGGATGCAAAATTGATGGAGAGAGCTCCCAAGGACCTTCCAAGACACCCGCCTCCCTAGACAGGAGTTGCAGAGGAGCAAAGGGGAAGCCTGGCAGGGCTAGGACCTGGTCGAAATGAGATGAGAATCCCTGGCTTGGTGTAACTTTAGGAAGAGGGTCCCCGTTCCTACTGCAAGTGTACTGGGATTGGGAAACAACTAGATTTGAGCAGTTGGGAACACAGTGGAAAAGCAACTTCATTGTTGAGTGTCTCAGGAAATCCATCCCTTACTTGCCACCCTGCTCAAGTCAATGTTCTAATGGATAAGACTCAGTTTATGCCCACAAAGAGTTCGCAGTCTGGTGGATCACAGACGTGTATAAACAAAGGATTAAGAGAGAATGTAAGCCAGACAGGCACGGTGTCTCACGCGTGTAATCCCAACACTTTGAGAGGCAGGTGGATCACCTGAGGTCAGAGGTTCGAGACCAGCCTGGCCAACATGGCGAAACTCCGTCTCTATTAAAAATACAAAAATTAGCTGGGTGTGGTGGTGCATGCCTGTAATCCCAGCTACTCGGGAGGCTGAAGCAGGAGAATCACTTGAACCCAGGAGACAGAGGTTCCAGTGAGCTGAGATCACACCGCTGCACTCCAGCCTGGGCGACAGAGGAAGACTGTCTCAAAACAACAACAATGACGACAAAAAGAATAAGCCTGTGGCCAAGTGCGGTGGCTCACACCTGTAATCCCAGCACTTTGGGAGGCCGAGGTGGGCAGATCACGAGGTCAGCAGTTTGAGACCAGCCTGACCAACGTAGTGAAACCCCATTTCTAGTAAAAATACAAAAATTAGGCAGGGTGCGGTGGCTCACGCCTGTAATCCCAGCACGTTGGGAGGCCAAGATGGGCAGATCACGAGGTCA
>NW_012118599.1:14053049-14054881 GCF_000951035.1 Colobus angolensis palliatus
AAAATAAAATAAAATAAAATAATAATAAAAAAATAAAGTAAAATAAAATATAATAGTCTTAAAAAAAAAAAAAAAGACCATGCGCAGTGGCTCATGCCTGTAATCCCAGCACTTTGGGAGACTGAGGCGGGCAGATCATCTGAGGTGAGGAGTTCAGGACCAGCCTGGCCAACATGGCAAAACCCCGTCTCTACAAAAATACAAAAATTAGCCGGGCATGATGGTGGGTGCCTGTAATCCCAGCTACTCAGGAGACTGAGGCAGGATAATCGATTGAACCCAGGAGGTGGATTTTGCAGTGAGCCGAGATTGCACCATTGCATTCCAGCCTGGGAGACAGAGCAAGACTCCATCTAAAAAAAAAAAAAACCTGTGTCCCTTACCCAGGAGAGCAGTGTTACAAGACAGTGGCCATGGGGATGGAGAAGAGAGGATGGAGCATGAAAATGTGTAGAATCAACAGGATATGGTGATTCATTGGATTGTGCGGGGGGGATGGTAACGGAAAGGGAGGAGTTGAGGATGATTTCTGGAAGTGGTCAGAGTTGTAGGAGGAAAACTGGTGTCATAATGGCAAAGGAAATAAAAGATAATTGGTCAGTAATATCAAAGAAAGATGGAACAGCATCACCTTGATTCTGCAATTAGAAGATTATGGGTGATTTTTTCAGAGAGTAGAAGAACGTTTTTAGTGAGTGGAAGAGTGAGCATCAAGAGGCGAGGAAGTGAAGATGGCAAATGTAGGGTCCTGGCAATCTTACAGAAATAGTATTTGGCTTGGTGACTAATGACGATTTCAGGGTAACACACAGTGGACTACATGCCAGCTGTTATCTGCTGGGAGAAAAGCTTGGGAGGAAAAGACATTATTTGTGGACAGGTATTTGTGTCTGTATGAGTGCTGATCCAGACAAGATAACGGATGTTTTTATCCATTTCCAACGCCTCAAGGAGCATGATAGTCCTGAGGCCTAGAGCTTGCCTGCTACTGTGTAAAGCAGGCATATCCTCTTTAGGCCCATGCACCATCTATCCAGCCCTTGGTTCCTCTGGGAGGTAGGGGACCAAGCCACATATAGTAACACTACAAGATGGGAGCTTTCATCCATGTGAATCTAGGTACCTAGAACATTCTTTATTTAGTTTATTTTTCTTTTAATGTTATATCTTTTAAGAGACAAGGTCTTGCTCTGTCACCCACTTGAAGTGCAGAGGCACAATCATAGCCTCGAATTCTTGGGTTCAAGCGATCCTCTGCCTCAGCCTTCCAATAGCTGGGATTATAGACATAAGCCATGGTTCCTGGTTAGTACATTCCTGCATGCTATTTTATTTATTTATTTTTATTATTTATTTTTTTTAGATGGAGTCTTGCTCTGTTGCCAGGCTGGAGTACAGTGGCACAATCTCGGCTCACTGCAACCTCTGCCTCCCAGGTCCAAGCAATTCTCCTGCCTCAGCCTCCTGAGTAGCTGGGACTACAGGCACGCGCCACCACACCCAGCTAATTTTTCTGTTTTCAGTAGGGATGGGGTTTCACCATGTTGGCCAGGATGGTCTCAATCTCTTGACTTTGTGTTCTGCCCACCTCGGCCTCCCAAAGTGCTAGCATTACAGGTTTGAGCCACCACGCCCAACCTCTTGCATGCTATTTTGTAGATGTGAGGCTGAACAATTTCATGTTTAGGACTGGAGGTACCTCCAGGAACTATAATTAAGCATTTAAAAAACATTTTCTTGGCTGGGCAAGGTGGCTCACGCCTGTAATCCCAGCACTTTGGGAGGCTGAGGCGGGTGGATCATGAGGTCAGGAGATCGAGACCATCCTGGCT
>NW_012118599.1:14057236-14058171 GCF_000951035.1 Colobus angolensis palliatus
TAGGCTGGGCACTGCTTGGCACCTCGCTGGGGCCTGGGCTCGGACCTCGAGTCGGGCCGCTGCTGGTGAGGCGCGGAGAGATCCTCCCAGTGCCCGGACCGCGGGTGCTGGAGACGCGGCCGGCGTTGCAAGGGCTGCTGGGCCCAGGGACTCGGCTGGCTGTGACTGAGCTCCGCGGGCGGGCCAGACTGTGCCCAGAGTCTGGGGACAGCAGTCGGCCCCCACCCCCGCCAGTGGTGTCCTCCTTTGCGGTTTCTGGCACAGTCCGGCGACTCCAGGGAGTTCTGGGAGGGACTGGAGATTCACTAGGGGTGAGCCGGAGCTGTCTCCGTGGCCTTGGCCTCTTCCAGGGCGAATGGGTGTGGGTGGCCCGGGCCGGAGAGTCATCGAACACTTCACAGCCGCATTTGGCCAGGGTGCAGGTCCTAGAACCTCGCTGGGACCTCTCTGATAGACTGGGACCCGGCTCTGGGCAGCTGGGAGAGCCCCTCGCTGACGGACTGGCGCTCGTCCCTGCCACTTTGGCTTTTAATCTTGGCTGTGACCCCCTGGAAGTGGGAGAGCTCAGAATTCAGGTAGGATAAAGGACTGAGGTCAAGAGTGCTTCCTCTCCCTTATACCGTCTTTTGTGTCTTAGGTAAATTGGAAGACTAGAGCCGTAGCATTTAGGACTCGTGCTCCATATTATCCTGGACTTTGAACATAATGTTTCTAGCTAGGCGCGGTGGCTCACGCTTGTAATCCCAGCACTTTGGATAGCCGAGGCCAGCGGATCACTTGAGGTCAGGAGTTCGAAACCAGCCTGACCAACATGGAGAAACCCCGTCTCTATAAAAAATATATAATTAGCCGGGCGTGGTGGCGCATGCATCTAATCCCAGCTACTCGGGAGGCTGAGGCAGGAGAATCACTTGAACCCGGGAGGCGGAGGTTGC
>NW_012118599.1:14060026-14060439 GCF_000951035.1 Colobus angolensis palliatus
CTCAAAAAAAAAAAAAAAAAAGAGAGAATGAAAGTACACTCCACAGTATGGGAGTGAGCATGAGCATAGGGGCTCAAAGGCCCTGTTACAGAATTTTTGTGAGTTTAAATACCCTCTACTTGGGAACGCCCTATGTAAATGAAGAGGATGAAGTAAGGTTACAATTACAAAGTTATTAACGATGTATGCCCTAGGGAGAGGATATTTCCTGTTACAGCTGAAGTGTGAATTGGCCTTATGTTCCCTGTCTCCAGACCCGATTTTCCTGCCTCATCTGCCCCCTGAGATGTGATCTCCATAAATCTTTATGGGAGGCAGAGGGACACATGGTCTTTTTTCTGCAACTGCTTCATGCTGGCTTTGGGGACGGTCCCTACCTATTGGGGATCATGGAACTCTCACCCTGCTCTGTC
>NW_012118599.1:14060740-14063027 GCF_000951035.1 Colobus angolensis palliatus
AAAAAAAAAAAAAAAAAAGATACATGTGAAAGGGAGTGGATGTAGGTTTCCTCCTGAATGGAGGAAAAACTACTGGAGTACTCAAGAGTAGAGCTCATTGAACCAACCAACCACTGAACCAACCCTTTCAGCTTTTCCCACAGCCTGAATTCAGAGGTTCCCCACTAATGACCACTTAATGTTAATCCCAGTGGGTGCCTGGTGTCACTCACAGGTCTTGTGGGAATAAATGTCTTTACCATTTCACAGGCTCTGGGCCAAGTTAAAGGTGTCACAGAAAGGTTATCTTTACCGAGAAAATTTTTTGGAGCCAGAGTGGGGATAGGAGGTGACATTCTCTTCCTGGTACCCATTAGAGGGAGAGGTTTTCAGGTCTGCTACCTCAGGCGCCACCTTCCACAAGCCTTGTGGTTATGGGAAAGACAGGATGGAAATAGACATGTTGACTGCTAAGAAACAGGTTAGAGCCTGCCCCCTTAGGAGAAGGTTATAATGTGGCGGTTATTTCTCTAACAGAGGTACTTGGAAGGCGCCATTGCCCCTGAAGACAAAGGAAGCTGCTCATTGCTGCCTGGGCCTCCATTTGCCAGAGAGTTACACATCGAAATTGTGTCTTCTCCCCACTACAGCACTAATGGAAATTATGACGGTGTTCTTTACCGGCACTTTCAGATACCCAGGTTAGCTACCTAACTTTTTAAGGAGGATAGCATCTCACCCTCATCACATTCCTCCTATCCCATGCCTTAGAATCAGGTACCCCAGAGGCCCTGGTTAAAAGAAGGCACATTTGTGGCCGGGCACTGTGGCTTACGCCTGTAATCCCGGCACTTCGGGAGGCCGAGGCGGTCGGATCATGAGGTCAGGAGACTCAGATCATCCTGGCTAACACGGTGAAACCCCATCTCTACTAAAAATACACAACTAAAATTAGCGGGGCATGGTGGCGGGCGCCTGTAGTCCCAGCTACTCAGGAGGCTGAGGCAGGAGAATGGCATGAACCCAGGAGGCAGAGCTTGCAGTGAGCCGAGATTGCGCCACTGCACTCTAGCCTGGGTAACAGAGTGAGACTCCATCTCAAAAAAAAAAGAAGCCACATTTTAGACAGATTGTGGTAGGTGCCTCTTGGTATATTAGGGAGACCACAGAAGAGAAATGTGAACCATGAGGTTAATTTCTGAACCATGAGGTTAATTTGGACATTCCAGACAGAGACACTTTTGATCAAAGAGGGCTCCGAAAGAGCCAGGATCCTGCTCTGCCTCTCATCTGTCTCTGATCCCCCTTTCTAGTCTCTCCAACATTTCCCCTAGCTCATCCTAAGTCTGACTTGTTCCTTGGAGAACTGCGTGGGATCTCTGGGTGGGCAGTAGATTCAAGAAGTAGTCTGCATGTTGGGGGTGGGCATGTGGTAATGAACACATGCTCATTACTCCCATTGTGACCTGACCAGGGCCACTGCTGTGTTGCAGGGTAGTCCAGGAGGGGGATGTTCTGTGTGTGCCAACAATTGGGCAAGTAGAGATCCTGGAAGGAGGTCCAGAGAAACTGCCCAGGTATGCAGCTGCCTTCTGTCCTATAGCTGGGATTTGTAACCTGGTTGCATGGGTTCTACAATCCCTTCCCTGCAAATCATATGTAATTTGTGCCCAAAAGGATTTTGTTGTCATGTACTGTGTGTATGTGTGTGTGTGTGCAACAGGATCTTGCTCTGTCACCCGGGCTGGAGTTTAGTGGTACAAACACAGCTCACTGCAGCCTCTACCTCCATGGCTCAAGTGATCCTCCCACCTCAGCACTGCCCCTGCCATAGTAGCTGGGACTACAGGTTCGCATCATCACGACCAGCTATCGGTTTTTGTATTTTTAGTAGAGATAGGGTTTCGCCACGTTGCCCAGACTAGTCTCGCACTCTTGAGCTCAAGTGATCTGCCTGCCCTGGCCTCCCAAAGTGCTGAGATTACAGTTGTGCGCAACTCACCCCCAGCCTGTGTACATTTTTTTGGAGAGAAAATTCACCAGTCCTTCAGTTCCCAAACAAGTGTATGACTGAAGAAAGGTTAAGAACCGATCAGGCATGGTGGTGCATACTTGTAATCCCAGCTACTTGGGAGCTACTAGCAATATAGCTAGACACTGTCTCAAAAAACAAGCAAACAAAAAGAACCCTCACTGCTGGCTTTGGGAGGTGTTTATCCTCAAACTGACTGGTGGCCCTATGTAAAGCAAAGCACTAAGAAGAGTTTAGGCCAGGCGTGGTGGCTCACACCTGTAATCCCAGCACTTT
>NW_012118599.1:14063077-14064696 GCF_000951035.1 Colobus angolensis palliatus
GAGCTTGCAGTGAGCCGAGATCGCGCCACTGCACTCCAGCCTGGGCGACAGAGCTAGACTCCGTCTCCAAAAAAAAATAAAAAATAAAAAAATAAAAAATAAAAAATAAAAAATTAGTCGAGGCGCAGTGGATCATTCCTGTAATCCCAACACTTTGGGAGACCTAAGCAGGTAGCTCACTTGAAGCCAGGAGTTCGAGACCAGCCTGACAAACATGGTGAAACCCCATCTCTACTGAAAATACAAAATTAGCTGGCACACAAAATACAAAATTACAGGTGTGTGGTGGCACATACCTGTAATCTCAGCTACTTGGGAGGCTGGGGCAGGAGATTCTTTGAACCTAGGAAGCTGAGATTGCAGTGAGCTGAGATCGTGCCATTGCACTCTGGCCTGGGCAACAAGACCAAAACTCCATCTCAAAAAAGAAAAAAGGGAAAAAAAAATTAACTGGGCATGGTGGCGTGTGCCTGTGGTCCCAGCTACAGCTACTGGGGAGGCTGAGGTGGGAGATCACTTGAGCCTGGGACGGTGGAGGCTGCAATGAACAGTGATCGTGCCACTGCACTCCAACCTGGGTGACAGAGTAGGCCCCTATCTCCATAAAAAAGGAAATGTGGCCTACCACTAGCTGAGTGTCTTGTACAGAACAGTGTAGGTGAAGAGAAGGATGGAATCTATATAACAGAACAGGCAGGAAGTCGACTGTTGGTGCCGTGCTGACAGCTCAACTTTCCTTCTGCCTGCTCTGCTGCCTGCCCCGCTCTACGATAGAAAGTGAATGGGTTTCCAATCTGCAAGGATTTGGGAGGTGAAGAAAGGAAGCTGCTTTGTCTTCAAGTTTGGTGGAAGTGAAACAAAAAGAACAATGAACAGGGCAAGAAGTCCTGGAACATGGGTTTTGTGCCAGATGTGCTGGAACACGTGTGGTGGCACCAAGCACTCCAGGGCTGTATGAATCACATCTAGTAATTCACTCAGCAGCCACTATACACCTATAAGCAAGTGTGAGACAGTTTTCTAATACTGCTACTCCCTCCTGCAACCTTTCCTGCAACCCTCAAACCTCAGTGCTCACAGTTCCACAGGGGAAGCTGCAGGAGTTCCGCAGAGGGGCGGACTCCTTCCGAAATATTTCACCTAGAGCTCCCAGCACTAGGCCCAGTCATTTATCAGTCAATAAACTGTTACGTTCATGCTACGGGGAAAGATAGTTAAGATAGTTACATTACTTCCGTAGAAGGCAAAGATAAATTCCTTAAGCACAGGTTCAAAGGGCGCATGCGTAAACGCTACGCAACAGCGGTGATGAACGTTACTGCCATCGAGGCACGACGCAGACCAATCCGCCTCGGGGCGCAGCTTACCCGCTCAGAACAAGCCCGCGGCACCCGACGCCCCTCCCCTTTTCCTCCGGCCTCCCCTGACGGAAGCGGAAGCGGCGCTCGCGCACACTAGTGGTCTAGCTCGCTGGCTCCGGAAGCCGTGCTCCTTCACCCTCCTCGTTGGTCTCCTGTCACCATGGCGCTGGCTGTCTTGCGGGTCCTGGAGCCCTTTCCGACCGAGACACCCCCGTTGGCAGTGCTGCTGCCGCCCGGGGGCCCGTGGCCGGCGGCGGG
>NW_012118599.1:14071091-14074787 GCF_000951035.1 Colobus angolensis palliatus
CAGATCACTTGAGATCAGGAGTTCAAGACCAGCCTGGCCAACATGGTGAAACCCTGTCTCTACTAAAAATACAAAAATTAGCTGGGTGTGATGGTGAACATCTATAATCCCAGCTACTCAGGAGGCTGAGGCGGGAGAATCACTTGAACCTGGGAGGCGAAGGTTGCAGTGAGCCCAGATCGCGTCACTGAACTCGAGCCTGGGTAACACAGCAAGACCATCTCAAAAAATAAATAGGTAAAAATTTTAAATTTTTATTTATTTATTTTTTTCTTTTAAAGAAGAGTTTAATGGCCTAGACCAAGACAGGATTCCTTCCTTTCCATTCTCAGCCTTGGTGTTGTTTGGACCAACACTTGGGCCATACCATCCATATCTCAACATAAGGATATACAGGCTCTGATTTCTGCCTTAACTATGGAGTGTGCACAAGCTAGTTCTCAGTCCTATCTCTGAAAACGGGAAAGAGGGATTTCTATTGTTTTTGAGAGGACTACCCTTTCCTATCAACAGAGAATGAGAAATAGAGCATAACCGAACCAAGAACCCAAAATAAGGAATCCAGCTTTTCTCCTCCTGTTGACTCTGACCACAGAGGTTCCATGTAAAATGCTGAGGCAAAGAATTGAGACACTGCTTTAGCCTTATGCATAGGGAGGAAAATGTATAGCCCTGTATCCCAGCATTCCCTGTATTCTGAACTCATTTCCTGTAGCAATTTACTAGAAGGAGAGCACAACTGATAGATACCCTAATGCATGCATAACAGCCTTCATGTCCAAGGGCTGTGGCATAGCCAGCCTGGGTCCTCTACCAGGAGAGAGAGTCCTTGTCTGGAGTGCCTGATTCATCCCTGGTCAATATCCAGTGCTTGGTTCTGGCCACTGCTCAGTACTCCCAATCTCAGGGTGGTGGTGCCCCGTGTAACCCCATTTAGGGGTTACCTCTTCAAGGTTTCCCAGATTAAGTACACAACGAGTCTGGTGGAAAATGCCAGGCTGGCACTTAGCAGTCACTTCCCACCTCTATCTCCTGTCTTAAATTTAGCAAACGTCTTTGAGCTAGCTTTCAGTAGGAAAACTACAGAATGCCCACTCTTTGTATTTTCAAAGGAAAATAGGCACTAGAACCTCATGAGACAGGCTGGCAATCCAGTTCTCTATTGTCTCAACTCTGTAGAACCCTGCTTTCCTCCTGAGTGCTGAGCACATAGTTCTTTCCCCCTCAAGGAAAGCAAGGTTGGAGTGAGTGGCCAAATGGGTGCAAGGATAGATACAGATGAGCATTTTAAGCTGCACTGGGCTTGAGAAGGGAAGCCCTGCAGAAGTTCCTGTGAGCCCTGCAAAGGAATTCCACTGTTGGTGGTGTAGCCTCTCCATCCTGTCCCTGGTGCTCCACTTCCCCAAACCAGGCTGCATGGGAGCCAGCTCCACTATCACCTATCTGGCTGGCTGGAGCACAGCCCAGTGTTCCTTAGCAGTGTCCACATAGGTTCCAGAGCTCTGGCCTTTCTATTCACTGAGGTGGTCCAACCACCCTCCACTGAAGAAGGTAGTGTCTCCCTATGCCACAGTGCTGTCCCCCATCTCATTCCTATGCAGGGCTTCCATGGTGAGTCATATACACTATGACTCAGCTGTTGAACTTGATCGAGATCCTAGGTTAGAGGCCCACTGTCATCTATTTATAATTAATTATAGGCAGATTCAGGTTTCCTGATGTTCTAGGTTTACTATAGTACTTAGAAGAGTTTCATAATACTAACCTGGTATGCTTCCCCCTCCACCTTGCTGTACTCTCACACCCCTTTGCTGCTAGAGAGAGCAGCTTGGAGACTGTGAGGCAGTGTGAGCAGAGGAATTTGCAGCCTGATTGGATCTTAAAGAGGACTAGGTTATAGCCTGGCTCTGTCGTTGCCTTGCTGCCTGAGGATTAAAGAGGGAAGTAGTTCATCATTTCTTTATCTGGAAAATTGGGTTAGTAGCTGTTCCTGCTACCCATCCTCTTCCCTGTTAGTAGGCTGAATAACCCTAACTCACTATGATACTCGCCAACGACTGCACAGCCCTGGTTTTGCATCAGAATTGCTGGGGAAGCTTTCAAAAAATACAGGTGCCTAAGCCCTACCCCAGATCTATTGGAGCAGAATCAGGGTGAGGCTGGAGCCTGTGCTTTTTTTCTTCACAAAGGAAGGAGAAAGGTTAATTTTAAAAACATAAAATTCACACACCGTAATACCATACTTTTAAAGTATATAATTCAGGCCAGGCGCGGTGGCTCAAGCCTGTAATCCCAGCTACTTGGGAGGCTGAGGCAGGAGAATTGTTTGAACCTGGGAGGTGGAGGTTGCAGTGAGCCCAGATCACACCACTGCACTCCAGCCTGGACGACAGAGCAAAAATTCTGTGTCAAAAGAAAAAAAAAAGTGAGGTTTCAGGTGTGTATGTTAATCTACTCAATCTAATTAGTTTATCGAATTGCTACAACGTATTGGGTATTGTGCTTTATAATATGGAAGATGATGTCTCTGCGCTTTTGCTCATGCTTATCCTTGACTTCAAATTGTTTCCTATTATTCTAGCCTCATCTGTTAAAATCCTACCCTCCTTTCCCTCAAGAGCCATCTAAAGATGACACCTTTGTCACAAAGCCTTTCATGATCTCACAGTCACAAATTTAGCACTTCCTCCTATAGCATTTTCTATCTTTTTTATGGCATTTATTTTATTCTGTCTTGTTGTGATTACATAATCTGTCTAATCCCCAATTATATATTGTAAATACCTTGAAGGAAAGGAGTCTTTATTATCTTTGGTGCCTGGTATTTAATTTTAATATTTTATTAAATACATCCAAGGGAAGTTTCTGGTTTCTGCCTTTACTTCAAGAAGAAAGTTGTATAACAGATAATAGTTGTTCGATTTCCATAGGTTACTGAGTAAAGAGGCACCAGTTCACCATAACAGACATAAGAGTGACAAAAAAATAAACCTTCGTTGTGTGAAAAAAGAGAAGGCCAGGTGCAGTGGCTCATGCCTGTTATCCTAGCACTTTGGGAGGCTGAGCCAAGGCAGATCACTTGAGGTCAGGAGTTCCAGACCAGCCTGGCCAACATGGTGAAACCTTGTCTCTACTAAAAATACAAAAATCAGCCCAGTATGGTGGTGCACACCAGTAAACCCAACTACTGGGGAGGCTGAAACAGGAGAATTGCTTGAACCTGGGAGGTGGTGGTTGCAGTGAACCCAGATCACACCACCGCACTCCAGCCTGGGTGACAGAGCAAGACTCTGTCTCAAAAAAAGAAAAAAGGTTGAGTTTAGGGGAACAAATACAGTAGTGTTCAATTAAGGACCTAGATATATGGTTTAGATGGTGCTGTCCAATATGGAAGCCACCAGTCACTTTGTGGCTTTTTAAATTTAAATTAGCTAAAACTAAATAAAGTAAGCCAGGCCAACATGGCGAAACCCCATCTCTATTTAAAAAAATACAAAAATTAAATCCCAGCACTTTGGGAGGCCAAGGCGGGTAGATCACAAGGTCAAGAGATCGAGACCATCCTGGCTAACACAGTGAAACCCTGTCTCTACTAAAAATCCAAAAAAAACATTTAACCAAGTGTGGTAGCACATGCCTGTAGTCCCAGCTACTCGGGAGGCTGAGGCAGGAGAATCCTTTGAACCCGGGAGGTGG
>NW_012118599.1:14081277-14093580 GCF_000951035.1 Colobus angolensis palliatus
GAGCGAGACTCTGCCTAAAAAAAAAAAAAAAAAAGTTACACAGATAATTCTAATGTGCAGCCAGAATACAGAACCGTTATTCATCAGATGGCATTATTAAGGACTCTACCTGCAATGAGATTTTGTGGATTATTGAGTAAGAGCCAAGGGACCCTTCCCCCTGGGGTTTTTGGGGCCTGGGTGGCTGTGTGTTTGAGGGGGAGACTGAAGCCAGTGGAAATAATCAGATGATCCACTGCTTAGTGCAGCAGCGGCTTCTCCCATTGGTGTGGGTGGGTAGGCCACATGCCTGGAGAAACACACCCCCTCAGAGCTCTCATGGCTGTCATGGGGGATGCAGAGGGACAGGCATAGCTCTTGCCCTCAACGTGTGTATGGTCTGTCAGGAAGACGAGAAAGTCCATCTGCATTCCTTTTCCCCACTATGACTCGGGACACGCACTTGTGGTGCTCTTGTTTGTCCTCCGTGATTGAGAAACCTTGTCCTTGAGGAGGGGGCGTTTTTGGACTCTGTGTCTGGGGTTCATTGGGCCTTTTTTCTGCAGGTGGCGGGAAATGTTTTTTAAAGTGAAGAAAACAGCTGGGGAAGCTCCAGATGGGCCAGCCAGCGCCTACTTGGCCGACACCACCCATACCTCCTTGTACATGGTGAGGCCCCAGGGATGGGTGTAGACCAGCACAGGGGGTAGAAACAATTTTTAGAAAAGAAAGCTTTTTCCTGCCTTTCACAGGTGGGTTCTACCCTGAGCCCTGTTCCATGGCTCCCCTCAGAGAAATCCACTCTCCGGAGCAGTTTGTCTCCTCCAGGCTTGGAGGCCTTGGTGTCTGAACTCTGTGCTGTCCTGAAGCCTCGCCTCCAGCCAGGGTGAGTGAGGTCATCACCCCAGGGTGTGAGAAAAGCCTGGCTAGAACATCCCTGGAGGAGCAGCAGCCAAATGGGTAGTTCCTAATGAACTGGACAGAGTGGGATTGGGAGGACCTTCCTCAAACCAGTATGTCCAGACCAGGCCACCAGCCCACTCTTTTCTGTAAGCCAATTCCCGCGCTCCTTTCCTGGGATAACCTCTGTCCTCCAGGACTGGCTCTGGAGGAAGAATCTCCAGCAGGGGCATCTGTTTCTGAAACTGCCCTTCCCCTTGGGGAGCTCACTAGCAATCCTGGACTTTACTGCCCTGGCCCTGAAGGACACAACTCCCCATACCAGTGGCCCAGGTGTGGACGCAGACCCCCCCCCCCCACCGCTGCCAATGCCACCACAATGCCTCTCAATACCATTCAGACCAGTCATAACAGTTGAGGTTTTATTGGCAGCACAGCAATGCCAAAGGGAATTAATTCGTCTTTGGCTGTTGGATATGCTGGATGCCCCGGCCAGAGCACCATAGGTGATGTGGGAGACGCAGCCTCACTAATGGCGACAGCCCTGGCCTGGGCTAGGGGAGGCTCAAGGAGAGAAAAACAGGGTGTCTGCTTTATAGATTCAAAGGACCCTGTGTTACTGGGGACTCTAAAGTTTGGGCAAAATGAAGGAGATGAATGTCTGCTCTCTGGTTGCAGGGGTGCCCTGCTGACAGGAACTAGCAGTGTCCTTCTACGGGGCCCCCCGGGCTGTGGGAAGACCACAGTAGTTGCTGCTGCCTGTAGTCAACTTGGGCTCCATTTACTGAAGGTGAGGGTCTCTGGAGAGTAGAATCCCAACTACTTCCCCTCCCTAGCTCATGTTCTCCTTCTCTGCTGCTTCCTCTCCCCTCCCTCCTCTGTCTACTCACAGACCCTAACACTTCAGCCCAGTGGGTCAGGCATAGTCCCATGATGCTCAGCTACAGAGAGGTACTTTCAAGAAGGAGGGGGTTGCAAGATATTGGTGGACAGTCCAGGGAATAGGATAGGGTAAAAAAGAGGTAGGACTTGGCCAGGGTATCTTCCCCATCCCTGCCCTCCAGAGAAAAAGATGGCCCACATCTTCCAACTCCTCCTCCCCTTATTCTCCTGCCCTTGTCATGCCTGCCCCTTGCTCACTGACCCATGGGGATCCCCTCCCCAGGTGCCCTGCTCCAGCCTCTGCGCAGACAGTAGTGGGGCTGTGGAGACAAAACTGCAGGCCATCTTCTCCCGGGCCCGCCGCTGCCGGCCTGCAGTGCTGTTGCTCACAGCCGTGGACCTTCTGGGCCGGGACCGCGATGGGCTGGGTGAGGATGCCCGTGTGGTGGCTGTGCTGCGTCACCTCCTCCTTGATGAGGACCCCCTCAACAGGTATTTATACAGAGCTGGACCTGTCAAAACGAGGAGGCCGGCCAGACGTGGTGGCTCACGCCTGTAATCCCAGCACTTTGGGAGGCCAAGGTGGGTGGATCACCTGAGGTCAGAAGTTCGAGACCAACCTGGCCAACATGATGAAGCCCTGTCTCTACTAAAAACACAAAAATTAAGTCGGGTGCGGTGGCTCACACCTGTAATCCCAGCACTTTGGGAGGCCAGGGTGGGCAGATCACGAGGTCAGGAGATCAAGACCAACCTGGCTAACATGGTGAAACCCCACCTCTGCTAAAAATACAAAAAAAAAAAATTAGCCAGGCGTGGTGGCAGGCGCCTATAGTCCCAGCTACTGGGAGGCTGAGGCAGGAGAATGGCATGAACCCGGGAGGCGGAGCTTGCAGTGAGCCGAGATCGCGCCACTGTGCTTCAGCCTGGGCAAGAGTGAGACTCCTTCACACGCACACACAAAAAATACAAAAATTAGCAGGGCGTGGTGGCAGGCGCCTATAATCCAAACTACTTGGGAGACTGAGGCAGGGGAATCGCTTGAGCCCAGGAGGCGGAGGTTGCAGTGAGCCAAAATCGCACCATTGCACTCCAGCCTGGGCAACAAGAGCAAGACTCAGTCTTAAAAAAAAAAAAAAAAAAAAAAACGGGGATGGGTGGAGCAGCCCTCCTACTTTTCAGCCTTTCATTCCTCCCTTCTCTTACCCCTCAGTGACTTCTCAGTCATCTCCCACCCATTTGGCTGCCCTCTAGACAGCCCTGAGCTCAGTGTCTTAGAGGGATCCAGAGGGAGGAGTCTGTGGTCTAGCATTTACTGGGGAACACTTGGTTAAAGAAAAAGCCTCTGCCCTCAATGTGATGGGGAAACACAGTTCCCCCATCTAGGAACTGGGGTAGGTGCTCATCTCCCTACCCCATCCTAGCACCCACCTTACTTCCCTGCCCTTCTGTGCTGACTTTGGGACAAGGCAGTCCACAGGAGCTGTCAACCACATTCTTACCCTCAGTGCCCACTCCTCTGTCTGTAGCTGCCCTCCCCTCATGGTTGTGGCCACCACAAGCCGGGCCCAAGACTTGCCTGCTGACGTGCAGACAGCATTTCCTCATGAGCTGGAGGTGCCTGCTCTATCAGAGGGGCAGCGGTTCAGCATCCTGCGGGCCCTCACTGCCCACCTTCCCCTGGGCCAGGAGGTGAACTTGGCACAGCTAGCACGGCGGTGTGCAGTGAGTATCAAGGCAGAGTACTGGCCCTCCCTAGGAGGTCCCTGGCTTTTGTTACAAGAACTCAGTCCTGTTGCCTTGTGAGAGTAGAAAACCCAGGCTGGGTGCCGTGGCTCACGCCTGTAATCCTAGCACTTTGGGAGGCCGAGGTGGGCGGCTCACCTGAGGTTGGGAGGTCGAGACCAGCCTGGCCAACATGGAGAAACCCCATCTCTACTAAAAATACAAAATTAGCCAGGAGTGGTGGCGCATGCCTATAATCCCAGCTACTTGGGAGACTGAGACGGGAGAATCGCTTGAATCCAGGTGGAGGTTGCGGTGAGCCGACATCTCGCCATTGCACTCCAGCCTGAGCAACAAGAGCAAAACTCCATCTCAAAAAAAAACCTAAGGCATCAACAGAGGGCCTCTGCTCCAACGGGGGGATGGTCCCTGAAGGTTCCTACCTACTGTGCCCTGCTCATGTGTCCTTTCCTGTGGTTCCCTAGGGCTTTGTGGTAGGGGATCTCTATGCTCTTCTGACCCACAGCAGCCGGGCAGCCTGCACCAGGATCAAGAACTTAGGGTAAGAGGAGTTGGGCACAGGAAAGGCGGAAAGAGGAAATGGATGTAGATGGGTGGGTGGTGAGGAAGGGAATGGGATGTTGATGGGGAGGAGGCCTCCTTGTGTTCTTCTTTGCAGTTTGGCAGGTGGCTTGACTGAGGAGGATGAGGGGGAGCTGTGTGCTGCTGGCTTTCCCCTCCTGGCTGAGGACTTTGGGCAGGCACTGGAGCTACAACAGACAGCTCACTCCCAGGCTGTTGGAGCCCCCAAGGTGGAGACCAAGTCCCTGGAGGTGGGACAGGAGCCCCTCCAAGAGCATATCCCAACCACGCACTTTCCATCTCCTAGATCCCCTCAGTGTCCTGGCATGATGTAGGTGGGCTGCAGGAGGTGAAGAAGGAGATCCTGGAGACCATTCAGCTCCCCCTGGAGCACCCTGAGCTACTGAGCCTGGGCCTGAGACGCTCAGGCCTTCTGCTCCATGGGCCCCCTGGCACCGGCAAGACCCTCCTGGCCAAGGCAGTAGCCACTGAGTGCAGCCTTACCTTCCTCAGGTGGCCAGGGGGCCTGGAAGGGATGGCGGGTGGATCAGGGGCTACAGCATGCTGGGGAGCAGGAGGGGCTGCCTGAGAGGTCAGTTGTGTGTATGTGCATCTGACGGATCTCACCTTCTTACATCCTCTCACTCAGCGTGAAGGGGCCAGAGCTCATTAACATGTATGTGGGCCAAAGTGAGGAGAATGTGCGGGAAGGTGAGTGAGCAGGGAGGGGCAGGGCTTCCCATGTTTCCCAAATCCTGATGGCCCCCAAGCTACCCCCACTGCCAGGCTACTCATGGTCATTCCTAGTCCTCCTTTCCACAAGTCAGGTTCCTGCCCAGCTGGGTCTAGTACCTGGGGTGCCAGTGCTATATTATCAGACCCCAGTTTCCCTCCCTGCTCTCACCTAACTTCAACCCCCTGCAAGTCGAGCTTCGCCCTCCTATGGGCCCCAATCTCTCTTCAGTGTTTGCCAGGGCCAGGGCTGCAGCTCCATGCATTATCTTCTTTGATGAACTGGACTCTTTGGCCCCAAGCCGGGGGCGAAGTGGAGATTCTGGAGGAGTGATGGACAGGTGGGGGTCTGAGTGGGAATGGAGGCTGGGGGGTCCAGGGTGGGAAGGATATAAGAAAGCTCACAGCAGTCTTCAAGAGTCCAGAGATAGAAGTTCCTGCTGTTTCAGTTCTGAGATAATATAATGGAAGCTGAAAGGGGCCATGAAATTGGGCAGGGGCCACTGAGGAGAATGGAGGCCTACCTGGAGGGGTACACTGGGCACAGCTGAGTGGAGGGCCCTGATGAGACTGCCTGTAAGGAGAGGTACCACAGGCAGGGGCAGAGTCTAAGGGGGACACCAAGGACTCTTGCCCTTGCTCCCTTCTCTCCAGGGTGGTGTCTCAGCTCCTTGCTGAGCTGGATGGGCTGCACAGCACTCAGGATGTGTTTGTGATTGGAGCCACCAACAGACCAGATCTCCTGGACCCTGCCCTTCTGCGGCCTGGCAGGTGGTCCCCTTGTACTGCTTACCTCCACCCTCATTCTGTGCCTCCACCCCTCATGGCTGGGCTCCCTGAAACTTATACCTGCCTGTCTCCCTAAAGATTTGACAAGCTGGTGTTTGTGGGGGCAAACGAGGACCGGGCCTCCCAGCTACGCGTTCTGAGTGCCATCACACGCAAGTATGCCCTGTTAAAAGAAGACTGCAAAGCGCTTGTGCATTGGGATCCTTAGGGGATGCATGCAACATGCAGAATGAGCTGGTCAGCACTGGCTTTTGAGGGAGGAGGTGATGCCAACTCTGTTTCTTCCCATATCCCACAACAGATTCAAGCTAGAGCCATCTGTGAGCCTGGTAAACGTGCTAGATTGCTGCCCTCCCCAGCTGACAGGCGCGGACCTCTACTCTCTCTGCTCTGATGCCATGACAGCTGCCCTCAAACGCAGGGTTCATGACCTGGAGGAAGGTGAGCCACTTGCCGGCCTGAGAGGTCAACCAGAAAGCCAGTGGGGAGCTGGGTGCACCTGAGTCCCAGCTACTTGAGAAGCTGAGGTGGGAGGATCGCTTGAGCCCAGGAGTTTGAGGCCAGCCTGGGCAACACAGAGAGACCTCATCTCAAAAAAAAAAAAAAAAAAAAAGTTTAAGGAAAAGAAAACGAGTGGGAGACAAACCTAGTCCTGGATTTCAAAGGGAAGATCATTGACATCTAGGAGACCCTGAGCAGGAAGGCACCATCCCAGGGCTCTCCCCTGCTTGGGCATAGACCACAGCCTCTGTTCCCCAGCCGGGATGGGGAATCTAGCCTCACCTCCCACCTTGTCATCTCCAGGGCTGGAGCCAGGGAGCTCAGCACTGATGCTCACCATGGAGGACCTGCTGCAGGCTGCCGCCCGGCTGCAACCATCAGTCAGTGAGCAGGAGCTGCTCCGGTACAAGCGCATCCAGCACAAGTTTGCTGCCTGCTAGGAGCCCCCCAGGGTCTGGGACCCCGCTCAGCATGGCTGCAGGTACCTCAATAGCCCACAGAGAGATCTGGGAGGGAAGGGCTCCTCCTCAGGCTACTGCCAACCCACCTAGAGGCCACCTCCCTCCAGGAGATCCCGGGGTGCAAAGTGGCATTGGGACAGCAGCAAGAGCTCGAGAGACATCTCCTGCCTACTTGCCCCTCCTTCCAGGCCGGCTTTAAGACGAAGGCCCATCTGCTCAGGAGGAGGGCCAGGGCCTTGGGTTCTGGGGATTGGGCCCTGAGAGGGCTAGTTCTGCGGCTGAAAATAAAACGTGTCCCTCCCCCTACTGGTGTTGTGGCATGAAAGGTTGGAATGGGAAAGAGCAGGGTTGTGGGAGGAGTAAGCCCTGGGAGAGGACGGGGGGGTGGGCATCGTGGGAGTCTGATCCTTCTGACATAAACACAAGACATGCAGGAACTGAAAAAGGCACAGACTATATTGTTTACCCTTCCATCTGCGGAACCCACATCCCTGCAACCCAGCTGTAGTCTGCTCTAGAGGCTGGCCCTGGTGTGGGGCTGCTGGTCCCCATCTTCCAGACAGCGCCTAGCAGTGCCTGGGCGGAGGCTTGTGGGAGCTGAGGCCACACTCAGTCTGTCCTCTTGAGCACGTGGATGAAGTAGCAGGGAACGTAGGCTTGGCCTGGCTTGTAAGGCTTGAAGTCTCCCAGGACGCTGTGCTGGCACTTGCCCCGGAAGGCTGCTTGGAGCAACTCCGTGAAGGATGCCAGACAGTGTGGGTAGTAGGAGAGCCGGAACTTACTGTAACAGAGCCCCCAGCAACCATGAGGACTGGTGACCTCAGCTTCCCCAACTACCACCTCACCCCCACTGAGCCAAGTGGTACCTCAAGCCAGGAGAGCCATCCTGGCCAGCCCCCGGCACCTGCACTGTATAGTCCAGGGTCACCATGTGGGCCTTGTTGTTCACTATCAGCACTGATGTTGTGATGTCCTTGGTCAAGTCACTCTGTAGGTGGTGGGGCAGGCTGCGTTAGCCTCTGTAACCTACCTTGGGGCCACTGGACCCTCCGTCCACCCTACCCCCACCCCCAGAGGGCCCCACCTTATAGTAGATATTCTTCCCTGGGGGTGCACAGCCTGTGCTGAGGATGTGGTCGTAGTTGCGGTGATCAATGACCAGCAGGCCCCCTGCTCGCACCATGCTCGCAATGTTTTTCAGCGCCAGCCGGTGCTCACTCTGGTCCCCTGAGCGCCAGGCAGGGGCAGAAAGGCTCCATCTGCTCAGGGCCCCCAGCACCAGTCTCCCTCCCATCTCTCCTCTCCCCAGGGGTGCCAGAGCCAAAGCAGAGAGAGGCAGAGAGTCTGCTTTGCAGGAGAGCAGGTGCCCAGAGGTCTGTGGAAGGGGGTACAGCTCAAGGTGGGGGCCATGCCCAAGGCCACACCCTCTCTCACCTTTGCAGTCTGGCAAGTGAGCGAAACTGTTTCCAAGGCAGATGACAGCATCAAAGCCACCCTCTGCTGACTGGGGCACATCTTTGTCTAGAGTCATCCAGTTGGCTTCTTCAATGACTGGGGGCCAGGAAGGGAAAGAGGAATCAGGGAGGCACCATGGTACCAGTAGCAGCCACCTCCACCAAGTGCAGTCCTGCCTGGGTTTCTTCTTAAGACACACAAACTCCCCGTTCAGTTAGGGGGAGGAGAGAAGAGGGATCAAGGGAGGAGGAACCCTGGTTTGGAAGGAGGGCTCTGTGCTTATGGGTTTTTCTTTGAGGGGGAGGGACAAGATGCCATAAACACAGTTAAAACCAGCTCTTCACACCCAGTGTCTCATTCTGGAGCTTAAGCCTTGCTTTTCAGAGAAATTACAGTAATTTTGCTGTCTCCCCGAGGAAAACACAACACTCCACCCCCGCCCCCACTTAAAGGAGCCCCAGGCAGAATGAACAGTGTTCCCGGTGACTGGGCTGGGGGGGCCTGGCTAGACCTGCATACCCCACTTGTCGAAGGCAGGCTCGTGCCGCCGGTTCCAGCGCTCCTTAAGCGCATACTTCAGCATCTTGTCACTGGCATCCACACTCGTCACACTGAAGCCCTCTTCCACCAGCATAATGGAGTCCACCCTGGGCAGGGCCAGTGGAGAGAGACAGAGAGGGGCAGTCAGGGGAGCCTGGGAGGGCCAGGAGACCCTGTGCCAGACACTTTTGTCTCCACTTCTCAGAGTCCATTCCTCTGCCTCCTCTCCCCTGGCCCCCCACTGACCTCACAAATCTATTTCCTATCACCACGAGTCAACTTTTTTTTTTTTTTTTTCAAGGCACCTCTTCAGAGCTAGGCACTCTACAAATATGCAGTAATTCTGATGGCAATCCTGAGAGGTAAATAGTGTTATTCCCATTTGAGAGACAGACAAGCTGAGGCTCCTCAAAGTTAAAATAGGTGTGCACAAGAGGCAGCAGAACATGGTGGTTTAGAGCACAGGACAGACCTTAACCAACACAGGCCTGTTAGCTCCTCTTCACTGGATGATGTATGAGGGACTTTTACTTTGCTGAGCCCTTACTTCCCCGGTAGTAAATGAGAGAATATCACTGCTTAACCTCATGGGGCTTTGTGAGGGTTTAAAAAACTGATATATCAAAAGTTCCTGGCACTGGCTTGGCAGGTGCAAATGTTGAGCAATGTTAACTGTTAACACTGCCCAAGGCCATCACAGAAGGCATATTTGGAGTCTGTCGGTGGCCCTGGCTCCACAGCCTCAGGGACGCTCTTTTCTGCCCACACCCTCTCTCACACTCAGTCTCCCTTCTCCGTGGCCTCTCCCTGAGCACCCCTGCCCCGACCCTTGGCCTCAGGGGGCACTCGCAGTGCCTGTTCTGCCGGGCAGCTACCTGCTCCTGGCCCTGGTGTCCCACCCATTCCAGGCTGGCAAAGGCCTCCCCGACGTGCCCGGTCCTGTGGTTCTGCGGCCGCGCAGTACAGGCTGAGCCGGACCCCGATCTCATGCAACGCCCCCAGCCCCCTCCTGGGCTCACCCAGTGCCACAGGCCACGTCGAGCACCCGCTGGCAGCTGTGCTGTCGCAGCAGCCCGAGCAGCCATGCCTTGTACTCGGCGGTGCGGCTGCGGGTGTTACCGATGTACAGCTGCCACACGCGCGCCGCCTCCCCGTCCGCGTACTGGTCCGGGAGCCCTTCGGCTGCCACCCCCAGGGAGCGGGTCCGGTATACGCTGTCCACCATCCTGCGCCGCGCCTGGCTCCGCAGTCACCCGCTCCGCACTTATAGCACAGGCACTTCAGGCGGCCGACGGCCCCACCTGGCCAATGGCAGGTAAGCGCGCGGACACGCCCCTGCTGGGCTTTGCGTCGGGCGCCGGAGGCTGTACAGCTGCGGGAAGGGCACTGCCTCGCAATCCTGGGCTAGGTCCTTTTAGCCAGCCTGCGGACCCAGCCCTCTGTGCAATCCCACGGCAGGAGAGGACCCTCGGAATCCTCTGCCCACTTAACCTGGGTCTCCAGGAGAAGGCAAGAGGGGCCAGGAGAGGAGGGAGCAATGAGATTGCCACTCCATCCCCACCCCACCCCCAGTTGGAAAGAGAGGAAGTAAAACCTCAGATCCACAGAGCTGAGTGCCAGGCGGGCAGGACTGGACCGTTCCCAGTGAAGGAAGGCATCAGCAGATCTAAACAAAGAATGTGCAGCCGAAGTGTGTGGGTCTAGCCAGCCGACGCAGGGAAGACAGGGGAAGTCTCTGGAGATAAAGCTGGTCTGTCCACCCAAGCCCGGGGCGGAGCCGGGGCTGGAAGAATGCTCCCCGCCCACCTGGAGGCCAACGTACCTCTGTCGTGTAGGTGACCATCAAGCTTTTCCCTGAGCTTCCTAAGGTGTAAGTTGGGCTTTGCTTCCAATTTCTGGATCACTGAGAACCCTTCTGAAGACCCTCTGCTGGCTGGGCGCGGTGGCTCACGCCTGTAATCCCAGTGCTTTGGGAGGCCAAGGCAGGTGGATCACCTGAGGTCAGCAGTTCGAGACCGTCCTGGCTAACACGATGAAACCCCATCTCTACTAAAAATACAAAAAAATTATCCGGGCCATGGTGGCACGCGCCTGTAGTCCCAGCTACTCAGGAGGCTGAGCCAGGAGAATCGCTTGAACCCGGGAAGGCGGAGGGTGCAGTGAGCCGAGCGCACCACTGCACTCCAGCCTGGTGACAGAGCAAGACTCCGTCTCAAAACAAAAAAAACAAAAAACAAAACAAAAACCCTCTGCATGAGGCAGAAAAATAGCGTCTGGAGGCAGGGAACATAAGGCCAATTCACACTTCAGTTATAATGGGAAATATCCTCTCCATAGATGTACGCCCACCATTAATAACTTTGTAATTGTAACTTTACTTCATCCTCTTCATTTACATAGGGCGTACCCCAAGAGGAGGGTATTTAAACTCACAAAAACTCTGTAACACAGCGTTCGAGCCCCCATGCTCATGATCGCTTACTGTGGAGTGTACTTTCATTTTCAATGAAATCCTTCATTCTTTTCTTGCTTTGTTTGTGCATTTTGTCCAATTGTTTGTTCAAGATGCCAAGAACCTGGACACCCTCCATCATTAACATATTTTGGCAAGCCAGCCAGGGGAAAGAGGTAAGCCCAAAAGTTTGGGATTTTTCTCCCTTTCCTTTCTGCTCAATTACAGGGGCGCTGTCACACTTTCTCTCTTTCTCTCTCTCTCTCTCTCTCCCCTCCTTCCTTTCCAACTTGGGACCCTTGGTGGGCAGCGCCTAAACATGGAAGCAACTGCAGGTTTTTTTTGTTTTTTTGAGATGAGGTCTCACTCTGTTGCCCAGGCTGGAGTGCAGTGGCATGATCTCGGCCCACTGCAACCTCTGCCTCCCGGGTTCAAGCGATTCTCCTGCCTCAGTCTCCTGAGTAGCTGGGATTATAGGCATGTGCCACCACACCCGGCAAATTTTTGTATTTTTAGTAGAGACGGGTTTCACCATGCTGGTCTGGCTGGTCTCAAACTCCTGACCTCGCGATCCACCCGCCTCAGCCTCCCAAAGTGCTGGGATGACAGGTGTGAGCCACTGCGCCCAGCCTGCAACTGCAGGTTTCTGGCCATGGCCAGTGAAACGGGGGTTTCCATGTGGAGAAACCTAATTGCCACTGCCCAGTTCGCTTAAGGAATCTGGGTCTTTTTCATTTTTTTTCCTCTCTTTTTTTGTCTTACAGCGGCTATTTCCTAGTAGCACCTTGGAAATTGAGGGCAATTGACTGGGGTCACTCTCCGGTATTGCCTGAAGGCCTAGGAACAAATGGGAATAATCGCCCTGCCCTGAAGGGGTAAGGACTTTTTTTTTTTTTTTTAATTATTTCAACACTTGGTACCTGATTCCTACCTGCAGTGCAGGTCGGAGCAAACTCACACTTGTTTCAGGGATTTAAACCTTCTTTTGTTATGCTAAATTCTTCCCTTACATACTCTACTGGCTAAGGAACAAAAAGGCCCACCCGCATCCAGCTCTTACTACACTTCATGGCTATTCTTATAAAGTTCATAGCAGGCTCTGGAGGGAACGCATGCAAAGTGGCACCAGTGCCCACCTAAGTAACACCAGAGACACCTAGAACTCTAACATTGGACCTCCCAGGAGGACGCTCTGTTGGTCCTGCTCCGTGGGACCTCAAACTCGCCAAAGGGGATGCCCTTGGCAGGGGTTTTGAGGTCTAGTGTTAAACCCTCCTTAGAATTTTCTCTCACAGTTGCTATGCT
>NW_012118599.1:14094543-14095215 GCF_000951035.1 Colobus angolensis palliatus
GTTCAAGCAATTCTCCTGCCTTAGCCTCCTGAGTAGCTGGGACTACACGCATGCACCACCACGCCTGGCTAATTTTTCATTTTTAGTAGACCAACATTCTCCATGTTGGTCAGGCTGGTCTTGAACTCCCAACCTCAGGTAATCTGCCCGCCTTGGCCTCCCAAACTGCTGGGATTACAGGCGTGAGCCATCATGCCTGGCCATGAGTAAACTCTTTATCTAGCTCATTCTTTGATCTATGTGATTTTAGGTGGTTTGGTTTATGGAGAACCTGGGTAAGAAGCATACTCCAAACTCTTGGCATCATCCTCCCAGTAGTCAGAATAATAGTCTCCCTGGTGTGCTGTATTCTCTCAAAGGTTTTAAATGCTTGCATGCAGCCATCTCTAGAACGTCAAATGGTCTTTCTTCAGCTGGAATAACAGAAGCTAAAAAATGTGCAACCATGAGGACACCGTAACCTATAATTGATGTGCTGAGATCGGAAACCCAAAATGATGGTAACTGAGAGTGGCGCTAAGGCCCTAAGTTTTGGTCACACTCTCACCTAAACGACAGCCTAACCAAAAAGGGGGAATTTTTTAAACAAAATTATGGGAGGCTATTGTTTTGGACTAGGCTCATGCACTAGGCCCCAACAAACCAAACCAAAATGGAGTCGCTCATGCTAGG
>NW_012118599.1:14095265-14095724 GCF_000951035.1 Colobus angolensis palliatus
TGGAGTGTAGTGGTGCAATCTCAGCTCACTGTAACCTCCACCTCCCAGGTTGGAGCAATTCTTTTGCCTCAGCCTCCTGAGTAGCTGGGATTACAGGTGTGCACCACCACACTCCGCTAATTTTTTTGTATTTAGTAGAGACAGGGTTTCACCATGTTGGCCAGGCTGATCTTGAACTCCTGACCTCGTGATCTGCCCGCCTCGGCCTCCCAAAGTGCTGGGATTATAGGCATGAGCCACTGTGCCTGGTCAATATAACAAATATTTCTAACAGCATAGGTATCCACCCCCTGCAGTTCCCATTAAATGTTTTAACCAAATTCATTTCCTCTTGCCTAGAGACCATCAAGCTTCAGCTGATCATGCAACAAAGGTTCCAGCCAGTTCCAGGTGAAGACACCACCCCTGGCCATCAAAAAGCTACCCTGCCTCCACTAGACAGAGCAGGGTGAGAGTTCC
>NW_012118599.1:14096184-14096623 GCF_000951035.1 Colobus angolensis palliatus
TACCCTGCCTCCACTAGACAGAGCAGGGTGAGAGTTCCATGATCCCCAATAGGTAGGGACCGTCCCCAAAGCCAGCATGAAGCAGTTACAGAAAAAAGACCATGTGTCCCTCTGCCTCCCATAAAGATTTATGGAGATCACATCTCAGGGGGCAGATGAGGCAAGAAAATAGGGTCTGGAGGCAGGGAACATAAGGCCAATTCACACTTCAGCTGTAACAGGAAATATCCTCTCCCTAGGGCATACATCATTAATAACTTTGTAATTGTAACCTTACTTCATCCTCTTCATTTACATAGGGCGTTCCCCAAGTAGAGGGTATTTAAACTCACAAAAATTCTGTAACAGGGCTTTTGAGCCCCTTTGCTCATGCTGGCTCCCACACTGTGGAGTGTACTTTCACTGTCTTTTTTTTTCTTTCTTTCTTTTTTTTTTGAGA
>NW_012118599.1:14096673-14097244 GCF_000951035.1 Colobus angolensis palliatus
CTTTCACTGTCTTTTTTTTTCTTTCTTTCTTTTTTTTTTGAGATGGAGTCTCGCTCTGTCGCCCAGGCTGGAGTGCAGTGGCGTGATCCTGGTTCATTGCAACCTCCGCCTCCTAGGTTCACGACATTCTCCTGCTTCAGTCTCCGGAGTAGCTGGAACTACAGGCACCTGCCACCATGCCTAACTAATTTTTTGTATTTTTAGTAGAGACGGCGTTTCACCGTATCAGTCAGGATGGTCTGGATCTCCTGACCTCGTGATTCGCCTGCCTCAGCCTCCCAAAGTGCTGGGATCACAGGCGTGAGCCATCGCACCCACCTCATTTTCAATAAAACCCTTCATTCCTTCCTTGATTTGTTTATTTTGTCCAATTGTTTGTTCAAGATGCCAAGAACCTGGACACCTTCCACCGTGAACACACGGACAAAGTCCGGACCGGGAATGGTGGTACTTGGTGTCCTTGCTATTCTTTTTTCTTTCTTTTTTGAGATGGAGTTTTGCTCTTGTTGCCCAGGCTGGAGTGCAATGGCACAATCTTGGCTTACTGCAAACTCCACCTCCCGGGTTCAAG
>NW_012118599.1:14098726-14099204 GCF_000951035.1 Colobus angolensis palliatus
AATAATAATTTTAAAAGCCTGAATTGGAGAATTACAAGTAAACCCACTCTTTATTTTACAGAATATTCTGGGGAAAATTCACTGCACTACCCTTAGATTTTTTTCTTTTTTTTTTTAATCTCATGTTAAATTATCTTGTCTGGGCGTGGTGGCTCAAACCTGTAATCCCAGCACTTTGGGAGGCCAAGGGGTGCAGATCACTTGAGATCTGGAGTTCCAGATCACCTTGGCCAACATGGCAAAGCCCCATCTCTACTAAAAATACAAAAAAAATTAGCTGGGCATGGTGGCATACGCCTATAGTCCCAGCTACTTGTAGGGGTGAGGCACGAGAATCGCTTCAACTGAGGCAGCAGAGATTGCAGTGAGCCGAGATCAAGCCACTGCCCTGCAGCCTGGGTGACAGAGTGAGTTTCCGTCAAGTGATTCTCCTGCCTCAGCCTCCTAAGTAGCTGGGATTACAGGCACGCACCAACAC
>NW_012118599.1:14099678-14100768 GCF_000951035.1 Colobus angolensis palliatus
TCAGGAGTTCGAGACCAGCCTGACCAACATGGTGAAACCCCATCTCTACTAAAAAACAAAAATTAGCCAAGTGTGATGGCATGTGCCTGTAATCCCAGCTACTCAGGAGACTGAGGCAGAAAAACTGCTTGAACCTGGGAGGCAGAGGTTGCAGTGAGCCAAGATCATGCCATTGCACTCCAGCCTGGATGACAGAGTGAGACTCTGTCTCAAAAAAAAAAAAAAAAATAAGAAAAAGAAAAGAAAAGAAAGAGAAAGAAAAAAAGTCTGGAGAATGAAGAGTGATATTAAATTGGAATAATAACCAAGATAATACGGGAATAATTTCTTTGTCACCGTCTACAAATGAATTGGCTATATATACAATATTTGAAACATTAAGTGGCTTATGTCAATTTATTATTTTTCCCTTTATTATTACTTTCTTTTCCATTTGTTTTGTGTGGGAAAGGAATGCTGAAGGAGGTAATAGGGTCACTCTTTTTTGAATTTAAATTTTTTTTTTTTTTAAACAAGGTCTTGCTTTGTGACCTAGGCTGGAACACAGTGGTGTGATCATAGCTCACTTCAGCCTTGAACTTGCAGGCTCAAGCAATCTTCCCACCTCAGCCTCCCGAGTAGGTGCCATTATGGGGGTGCGCCACCATACCTGGCTATTTTTTTTTTTGGTAGAGATGGGGTCTCACTATGTTGCCCAGGCCTGTCTCAAACTCCTGGGCTCAGCGATCCTCTTGCCTCAGCCTCCCAAAGTGCCTGGATTACAGGCATAAACCACCCCCCCTGGCCTGTTTGAACTCTTGTTTACACATTATTCGTTGATATTTCACTAGGTAGAATATTGTATGTAATTATATCTATTGTATCTTCTTTAATTATTGCCAAAATGTACCAAATAATTGCAATCCTTCATCTATAAAGTGTCCATGTCCTGACCACTAAAATATACTAAAACTCCTTTTTATTTTACTTAATTCATCTCCATAAATTTTATTTTATTTTATTTTATTTATTTTTTTTTTTTGAGACGGAGTCTCGCTCTGTCGCCCAGGCTGGAGTGCAGTGGCCGGATCTCAGCTCACTGCAAGCTCCG
>NW_012118599.1:14105199-14106386 GCF_000951035.1 Colobus angolensis palliatus
ATTCTCCTGCCTCAGCCTCCCAAGTAGCTGGGACTACAGGCGGCCGCCGCCACGCCCGGCTAACTTTTTGTATTTTTAGTAGAGATGGGATTTCACCGTGTTAGCCAGGATGGTCTCAATTTCCTGACCTCGTGATCCACCCTTCTCAGCCTCCCAAAGTGCTGAGATTACAGGCGTGAGCCACCGTGCCCTGCCTGTTTTGGTGTTTTTTATTTTTATTTGCTTTTTAGAGATGAGGTTCTCACTGTGTTACTCAGGTTGGACTGGAACTCCTGGGCTCAAGTGATCCTCTCAAGTCACCTCCCAAGTAGCTGGGACTACAGGTGTGCCCTGCATATGGCTTGTTTTTATTTTGATTCAGAACAAGTAGAAATTCATTTTTCCAGTGATGACTGCCAAATTCCAAACTCTAGTCCAAACCACTGCATAAAACTCTTCTCTGCTGACTGGAGCTACCCCAGACTGAACACTGACACACTTGAGGAGAGGCTCTAGCAGACCCACCCGCCCACTTGGATCTCCTAGCAGAATTATCATAGCGGGTCCTTTTCTAGACTTTCAAGAAAGTTCTGTTAGTTAAGTGTGAAACAGTCTCTGTATCAGTGGGTCATAACACTAATCATGGTGGTGACATTACTATTAAGTGTAGTGTTATCAGTGAGTACTCTACTGATATGTAAGAAGAGAGGTTCTCCCCAAAAGCCCTGAATTCACCACTACACAATCTATGCATGTAACAAAATGATACTTGTATCCTATACATTTATACAAATAGAAAACTTAAAAAAAGAGAGAGAGAGGTTATTTTCACCATTTCACACTATTAAAAGCAGAGTTTGGCTGGGCGCAGCGGCTCACACCTGTAATCCCAGCACTTTGGGAGGCTGAGGCAGGTGGATCACGAGGTCAGGCGTTCGAGACCAGCCTGGCCAATATGGTGAAACCCCATCTCTACTAAAAAATAGCCAGGCATGGTGGTATGTGCCTGTAGGTCCCAGCTACTCGGGAGGCGGAGGTTGCAGAGAATGGATCACAAGGTTAGAAGATGGAGATCATCCTGCCTAACACGGTGAAATCTGTCTCTACTAAAAATACAAAAAAATTAGCCAGGTGTGATGGCAGGTGCCTGTAGTCCCAGCTACTCGGGAGACTGAGGCAGGAGAATGGCGTGAACCCAGGAGGTGGAG
>NW_012118599.1:14108021-14109974 GCF_000951035.1 Colobus angolensis palliatus
CAGGCTGGTCTTGAACTCCTGACCTCAGGTGATCTGCCCGCCTCAGCCTCCCAAAGTACTGGAATTACAGGGGTGAGCTACCACACCCAGCCAGTAACACATACCTTGTATGTGTATTATATAGTATAATGTTATATTAAAGCTATAGAGGCCAGGTGCGGTGGCTCATGCCTGTAATCCCAGCACTTTAGGAGGCTGAGGCAGGCGGATCATGAGGGCAGGAGATCGAGACCATCCTGGCTAACGCAGTGAAACCCCGTCTCTACTAAAAATACAAAAAATTAGCCGGGTGTGGTGGCATGTGCCTGTAGTCCCAGCTACTTGGGTGGCTGAGGCAGGAGAATGCCATGAACCTGGGAGGCAGAGCTTGCAGTGAGCCGAGAACGCACCACTGCACTCCAGCCTGGGCAATAGAGTAAGACTCTTACTCTGATCCACCCACCTCAGCCTCCCAAAGTGCTGGGATTACAGGCGTGAGCCACTGTGCTCGGCCAATCTGGCTTTTTAATGTCTTTTTTTTTCTTTTTGGGGCAGTCTTTTCCAGTTAGGGCAGTTGGTGCTAATACATGTTGCTATTACCAGAGCTGGCAGTAGGGTCCATCTCATTGAAACAGGTGACTTAGCGTGGACCCATATATCTGTCATAAAAAAATGCGCTTTTCTTTCAAGATCAAAAAATCAGGAGAATTTTGTTCATACTTGGAACTATAGTGATGCAGGGCTGCAGTCAACATCTAGACAGCATAAGTCTCCACACTAGAGGGGAGTGTGGGGCTCCCATTCACAGGACAAACCTCATGGGTTTGCAGATTTATGAGATAATTTTCTGGCACACATTCAGTCAAGTGTCTTATTCTAACAAATGTAATTAAAACAATTTTCTTTTTTTTTTTTTTTTTGGTAGACGGACTCTCACTGTCACCCAGGCTGGAATGCAGTGGCAGGAGGTTCAAGCAATTCCCCTGCCTCAGCCCAAGTAGCTGGGATTACAGACGCATGCCACCACACCAGGCTAATTTTTGTAGTTTAGTAGAGATGGGGTTTCACCAAGTTGGCCAGGTTGGTCTCGAACTCCTGACCTCAGGTGATCCACCCGCCTCAACCTCCCAAAGAGATGGGATTACAGGTGTGAGCCCTCACACCCGGCAAAACAATTTTCTGACAGATGGAAGCTCAAGTTGTGAAGAGCACCTTTTCCTAACTTGCATAAAGATCTATGGAAATGCCACCTAGCAGTCTCCAAGTAAGGAGAGGACCCTGCCTCCTAGGACCTGCCCTTTCAAATGAATACGGAAGCCCTGATGCAGCACTCCTGAGATTTTACTATCTGAGCCTGTTTTTTCTGTTTTTTTTCCAGAGTCTTGCCTGTTGCCCAGGCTGGAGTGCAACGGCATGATCTCGGTTCACTGCAACCTCCGCCTCCCAGGTTCGAGTCATTCTTCTGCCTCAGTCTCCTGAGTAGTTGGGATTACAGGCATGCGCCACCATGCCCAGCTAATTTTTTGTATCTTTAGAGACAGGGTTTTACCATATTGGCCAGGCTGGTCTCGAACTCCTGTATCTCATGATCCACCCACCTTGGGCTCCCAAAGGGCTGGGATTACAGGCGTGAACCGCCATGCTCGGTCATCTGTGGTTCTTTTAATCATTGAACTGGAAAAAAGTGGCCTTGTGGTCTGTCCATCAGTCCTCGTGGTTCTAGTTGATGGAAGACTCCAATAGAGATTGAGCCATTCTGCTGTTTATGTTTCTGAGGACAAGACCTTGACTCAATGTAAATTCATTGAAGTCCTTCTCCCTCTTAGGACAACACCCTGGGTTTATCTTGGTGAAGTGAGTTCTAGTTGCCTTTTTTTTTTGTTGTTGTTTTGAGACGGAGTCTTGCTCTGTCGCCCAGGCTGGAGTGCAGTGGCCGGATCTCAGCTCACTGCAAGCTCCACCTCCCAGGTTCAC
>NW_012118599.1:14110719-14112498 GCF_000951035.1 Colobus angolensis palliatus
AGCTCCGCCTCCTGGGTTTACGCCATTCTCCTGCCTCAGCCTCCCGAGTAGCTGGGACTACAGGTGCCCGCCACCTCACCCGGCTAGTTTTTTGTATTTTTTAGTAGAGACGGGGTTTCACCATGTTAGCCAGGATGGTCTCGATCTCCTGACCTCGTGTTTTGTTTCTTGAGACAGGGTCTCAGTCTGTTACCCAGGCTGGAGTGCAGTGATGTGATCAGTGTAAGTCTCCACACTTAAGGGGAATGCGAATGGGAAACATCCTAGTTGTTTTGGTGTTTTATTCGCTTTTTAGAGATGAGGGTCTGTGTTGCTCAGGCTGGACTGGAACTCCTGGACTCAAGTGATCCTCTGAAGCCACCTCCCAAGTAGCTGGGACTACAGGCATGCACTGCACATGGCTTGTGTTTTGATTCAGAACAGGTAGAAATTCATCTGTATGAATTTCTGGATATCAGGTAAATTAATTTCTACCTGTTCTGAATCAAAACAAAAACAAGCCATGGATGGGAAGGGATATAGGAAAGTGGGAGGCAACACCCAAGTTCGAAAAGGCTTGTGTGGTGGGGAGAAAAGCCATACGCCTGTAATTCCAAAACCTTGGGAGGCTGAAGTGGGAGGACTGCTTGAGCCCAGGAGTGTGAGACCAGCCTGGGCAACATAGCAAAACCCCATCTCTACAAAAAAGAAAAAGAAAACAAAAAACAGAAAAAATAGTCTGGGCATGGCGGCTCATGCCTGTAATCCCAGCACTTTGGGAGGCCAAGGCAGGTGGATCACCTGAGGTCAGGAGTTTGAGACCAGCCTGACCAGTATGGTGAAACCCTGTCTCTACTAAATATACAAAAATTAGCCAGGCGTGGTGGCACGCACCTGTAGTCCCAGCTACTCGGGAGGCTGAGACAGAATTACTTGAACCCAGGAGATGAAGGTTGCAGTGAGCCAAGATTGCGCCACTGCACTCCAGTCTGGGTGACAGAGTGAGACTCCATCTCAAAAAAATAAAAACACCCAGAAAAACTTAGCTGCACATGGCAGCGTGCACCTCTGTACCTGTAGTCCCAGCTGGTCAGGAGGCTGAGGTGGGAGGATCGCTTGAGTCTGGGAGGTTGAAGTTGCATTGAGTCATGATCATGCCACAACGTTCCAGCCTGGGCAACAGAGGGTGACCCTGTCTCAAAAGAAGAAAAAAAAAAAAAAAAGCTGGGCATAGTGGCTCACGCCTGTAATCCTAGCACTTTGGGAGGCTGAGGCGGGCAGATCCCAAGGTCAGGAGATCGAAACCATCCTGGCTAACACGGTGAAACCCCATCTGTACTAAAAAAAAAAAAAAATACAAAAAATTATCCAGGTGTGGTGGCAGGCACTGGTAGTCCCAGCTACTCTGGAGGCTGAGGCAGGAGAATGGCATGAACCTGGGAGGCGGAGCTTGCAGTAAGCTGAGATTGTGCCACTGCACTCCAGCCTGGGCGACAGAGCAGACTCAGACTCCAAAAAAAAAAAACAAAACAGCAGAAAGAAAAAACCCTGGAAAGTCAGGTTTCCTGCATTCTGCCTTTCTGGGCAGGGCCAGAATAAGCTGCGGCCAGGTGGGCTGGGTAAAGAGCTAGTGAGTGTGCAACAAGCCTGGCCCTTGGGAGGCAAGGAAGTGACTCATCATACAGCTAACACAGGTCAAAGAGCAAAGCAGTGACAATACTGCCTGCCCTCAAGTCTGGGTCAGGGATTGGGCCACTGGGCCAACACCTCAGTAAAGAGTTAGTTTTTTTTTTTTTTTTT
>NW_012118599.1:14113318-14123722 GCF_000951035.1 Colobus angolensis palliatus
TTGGTCGGGGGGTATGGAGTCTCTGTCGCCCAGGCTGGAGTGCAATGGTGCAATCTCAGCTCACTGCAACCTCCACCTTCTGGATTCAAGCAATTCTCTTGCCTCAGCCTCCCGAATAAGAGGCTGGAACCAGACTAGGCCCAAAAATTAAATTTTAAAAATTATTGGCTGGGTACAGAGGTTCATAGCTGTAATCCTAGCACTTTGGGAGGCCAAGGTGGGTGGATCATTTGAGGTAAGGAGTTCAAGATCAGCCTGGCCATTATGGTGAAAGCCCGTCTCTATTAAAAACACAAAAATTAGCCAGGCATGGTTGTGTGTGCCTATAATCCCAGATACTCGGGAGGCTGAGGCAGGAGAATCACCTGAACCCGGGAGGGAGAAGTTGCAGTGAGCCAAGATTGTGCCAGTGCACTCCAGCCTGAGTGACAGAGTGAGACTCTGTTGCAAACAAAAAAAAAAGTATTTAAATAATTTTTTCTTTTTTAGACACAGTCTCACTATGTTGCCTCGGTTAGTCTTGAATTCCTGGGTTCAAGCGATCCTCCAGCCTTCATCTCCCAAAGTGCTGGGACTACGGGTGTGAGCCTCCACACCTGGTATACAAAAAATAAAATTTTAAAATTAGCCAGGTACAGTGGTGCATACCTATAGTCCCAACTATTCAGGAGGATCACTTGAGCCTGGGAGGTTGAGGCTGCAGTGAGTCATGATCACACCACTGCACTCCAGCCTGTCGACAAATGGAGACCCTGTTCCAAAAAAGAAAGGTAGTGGGGAAGGGCCAGGCATAGTAGTTCATGCCTGTAATCCCAGCACTTTGGGAGGTCAAGGAGGGTGGATCACTTGAGGTCAGGAGTTAGAGACCAGCCTGGCCAACATGGCGAAACCCCGACTCTCCTGAAAATACAAAAATTAGCTGAGTGTGGTGGTGGGCGCCTGTAATTCCAGCTACCTGGGAGGCTGAAGCAGAGAATCACGTGAACCCAAGAAGCGGAGGTTGCAGTGAGCTGAGACTGTGACACTGCACTCCAGCCTGGGCAACAGAGTGAGACTGTCTCAAAAAAAAAAAAAGACCCAAAACAAAACAAAAAAACAATCAATGAAGCTCTAGGGATACAAGCCAGGCCCCTAAGTGCTGTTAGTGATAGAATGGGGGAATCAGAGACCGGCCACCAAATCCTAGACAGTTCAGGGGGCAGCAAACAGATCCCTGCCCTGGGTGCCAGCCCCCCCACCTCACCCCCAGCCATCTTCTACGCTCAAAGTCCAGGACAAGACCTGCATCTAGAATGGAATCTCACTGCTCACCAGCCACTTTATCAAGGGGAACATCAGTCCTGGAGACACAGAAGTGCGAGCTGGAACAAGACAGTATCATTTTCCCAGGACCTGGCGTCATCCTCAATAGCCAAAGGAGACAGATTCCATTCTGTTCCACTCTATGGCCTTGGCTGCCCTAACCTGATGGAGGGGCAGAGGCTGAGACCAGGCAATGAGGGGGCCCCTCACTCCCAGTTTGGCCCCCAAAGCCGCTGCACTGGATGCAGGGAGGCTTCAGCAGTGTATCCCTCCTACCCACTGGGCCCGGCTTGGAAGTGTGAGGTAGAGTTGCAGTGTGGGTGCTCACAGGACATCTGGTGCGAGCACAGCGACTTGCTGTCATTCCTTCCTTCCAAGAAGCCACAGCTGCCTCCTATTTGCCTTTTAAGAATCTTGGTGGTGGTTAGGCCGGGTGCAGTGGCTCCCGCCTGTAATCCCAACACTTTGGGAAGCTGAGGTGGGTGGATCACAAGGTCAGGAGTTCAAGACTATCCTGGCCAAGATGGTGAAACCCCATCTCTACTAAAAATACAAAAAAATTAGCCAGGCATGGTGGCAGGCGCCTGTAATCCCAGCTACTTGGGAGGCTAAGGCAAAAAATTGCTTGAACCCAGGAGGCCGACGTTGAAGTGAGCCAAGATCGCACCACTGCACTCCAGCCTGGGCAACAGAGTGAGATTCTGTGTTCAAAAAAAAAGACTCTTGGTGGTGGTGACAGGTTAAGGCCAAGAAACCAAACCAGTTCAATATGACTCATACTGTCAGTGCCAGGGGTTGGGGGAAGAGGCCCTGGCAGCTGTGACGAGTGGAAGTACCATGGATTTTCAATCTGAACACCAGTGTCTACGTCCCAGTTATACCACTCCTTAACAGCAGGACCCTGACTCCAAGCATATCACTTGATTCTAGCCTGTTTTCTCCTCTACACAATGAGGCTAACAGCACACCTCACAAGAGTGTGGTAAAAGTTAAAGCACTGTGAATACATACAATTGTCATCAATACTGTACCAACTGCCCTGATCCCTGCCTTCAGGACAAACTGGGAGGTGCCTGAGCTTCCCACCCCTTCTCCCTAGAGGCCAGCCTCCCTGCTCCTCCCCCAGCCCTGAGGAACATGGTGTGACCAGGTAGTGTTGGGAGCCTGGTGTCCTCTCAATTGCACTCCGGGTACGACAGCTAGGAACATCAGAGTGATCAAGTGTGGTCATCAGAGAACAAGGTTCAAAACCAACAGGCAGGGCCAGGTGGAAGTAGGAGCAGGGGTGGGAGCTGGCCGGGCAAACACTGCACTTGACACAACAAATGGGAGGCCTTGGGAAGAGGAGCAGTAGGACAGAGGGAGGGAAGAAGGGCAACCAGGCGCCCAGGACACAACAGAGCAGCGTAAGGTCAGTGCACTGCCCTGGGCCTCATCCTATGCCCATGCCTCCCCTCAGCCCAAGACAACCCTGGGCCTTCCCCACACTTGCTGCTCCCGAGAGTGGGTGGATTTAGCCTCCCACTCCTCAGTCCGACGGGCTGGAAGTCAACAGGCAGGAAAGAACACGAGGCTCCAGGGCACCTCTGAAGGCTGTAGAGGACTCAGAAATCAGAACCAGAACATTTTTACTCTTTGGGCCCTGGGGAGGGCCAGGCAGAGTGCAAGGTGTCACAGGAGGGATGAGCAGACAGCAGCCATGGGGGGCTGCTGTCTCAGTTCCCTGTGGGGGAGGATTGAGGTGAGGTGAGCTTGGGCTCCAGAAGGGCTCCAGTCCTGGTGCCCGGTTCTGACATCTGCCCCTCCTGAGTTCATACTGGAGTCCTTGCAGTCCTAAAACCACAAGGCCTGCCTGAACCCCGGGTCAGGAGAGAAACATTTGGGGACGGGAAAGGCCGGCGTAGGCTACCCATGGCAGCTCTTGAGTTCTTCCTGGGGCTTGTGTCTTTCCTTGGAAGAAGACGGCACAGCCAAGGCAAGGAGGGCCTGAAGCCTGCGGGGCCATCCTGGCCTGCCAGAGCCATGCCCCGGACTCCTCAGCTTCAAAATCAGAGGTCTCAGCACAGAGGACGCTGGGTGGGCTCAGAGCTCATCAGGGGGGCTGTGTGTTAGGGGGGATGCCTTCTGGATGCCCTCATCCTCCTCGGGGCTGAGGTCTCCCTCAAGGCCACCCAGCTCCTTCCTTTGTTTGCTGCTGCTACTCCTGCCGCCTGCTGCCTTGGCCCTGCTGCTCTTCTTCTTGGACTTCTTCCCTCCCAGGGAAGCTGTGTCTCCCTTCTTGCCGGACCACTGCTCTGCCAGGCAACCTAGGGTGTGGAGGAGAAAGACCCTCAACAGAAGTGCCTCAGGGCTGGGGTGCTGGGTGAGGAGCAATTAGCAGGGAGCCGTAGGAGTAGCAACTGGGACTGTCCTTGACATCAGCCTCCCTGCCTCCTGCCTCTCGCTGTGGCCACCAGGCCCATCTGGGGGCATCTGACTTGTCTGCTCATCATTCTGCACCTGGTTTCAGTGACTCTTACTTCCACCATGTCTTGCCAAGCAAGCCTTCCGAGGGCAGAGATCCTACAATGCCCTCTGGTGCCCTCTGTTTCTCCTCCTACCCACCGCCCCTGAGGGAGAGCAAACAAATCATCCAGAGCGAACCTGCCCTTCCTTTCCCAAACTCACTGGTGTCTTTTCCCTTCAGCACGTGGTTGGCGCAGAGGAATTCAGTCAGGTCTTCCTCCTGGTGGTTCCTGTACCAGTCCTCGATCACCTCCTCAAACTCTTCCACCAGCACGTCGCACTGTTAATCATAACACCTCATGTTGGCAAAGCCCCAGCACCTTACTCACTCCTAGAGGAGCTCAGCTAAGCCTCGCAACCCATTGCAAGGTAGGCAGTGGCAGTGGTTCACCTAAGGAAACTGAGGCCAGAGAGGTGAAATGACCTGACCAAAGCCACCCTGGCCTGGGTGGCCTTCCTCAGAGCAGACCCAATCCCCACCGGCCCCTCACTGGGCACAGCAACCCTTCCAAGGGCTGAAGGGCCTGTACCTGCTTCTTGAGGTCAGCCACCTCTGCAGAAGTCTCGTTCCACAGCTCATAGGGGATGTCCATCACCACCTTGACCCCTTTGTGTACCAGGTTGTGTAATGTCTCAAAGGTCTCTGACATGCCCTGGAAGAAGTGACCAGACATGGGAGGCGGAGCTCCCTTCTTTCCCCGCTACCCTCCTGTCCCGGTGGTGCCTACGAACTCCGCTGTAAGATCAATGCCCAATGCCCTCTAAGGATCCTCATCCCTTTTTTTTTTTTTTTTGAGAAGGAGTTGAACTCTGTCACCCAGGTTGGAGTGTCTCAGCTCACTGCAACCTCTGCCTCCCAGGTTCAAGTGATTTTCCTGCCTCAGTCTCCACGCCTCCATGCCCAGCTAATTTTTGTAGGGATGGGGTTTTGTCATGTTGGTCTCGAACTCCTGGCCTCAAGTGTTCCACTCGCCTCAGCCTCCCAAAGTGCTGGGATTACAGGTGTGAGCCACTGCACCTGGCCTCATCCTTGACCTGACCTTCCTCTCCCCTTTTAGGCCTGCTTCCCACAACCCCTGCACATATACCCCTTGACCTGCCTCTGGACACCTCATCCTTTCAAAAAGACCTGTGGCTGCCTTCAGGCCTTTTGGCTTTATGCATGCTTCTCCAGGAAATAGGTTTGTCTTAGCTCTTTCCCCTCACTATGGCTGGACACACTCCCATAGATCCAGACCTGCTGTTCCATTCTTCCTGGGTTGTGTCTTTTCTCAATGGGAAAAAGGCACAGCCAAGGCAGGTAGACCCTTTATTCTGTGAAAACTATCTCTGTTAGCTACCTAGGTCTTATCCAAAAATAAAACATACTATCCATTTCCTCTATTTTCCCAGAGATAACTCATACAAATACCAACATCTAAATATATCCTCCCCCCAGCCCCTTTTTACACAAACAGTGGTGTAGCATACACACTATTTTGCACTTGCCCTTTTTACTTATACCTTGAAGGGCTGGGCATGCTGGCTCACGCCTGTAATCCCAGCACTTTGAGAGGCCAAGGTGGGCTGATCACCTGAGGTCAAGAGTTTGAGACCTGCCCGGCCAGGATGGTGAAATCCCGTCTCTACTAAAAATACAAAAATTAGCTGGGCGTGGTGGTGGGTAGTACCCAACTACTCAGGAGGCTGCGATGGGAGAATCGCTTGAATCTGGAAGGTGGAGGCTGCAATGAGCTGAGATCCTGCACTCCAGGTTGGGCAACAGAGTAATACTGTCTCCAAAACAAATAAAAACCTTGAAGATCAATTTAATTCAGTTCCTAAAGAGCCTCCCCATTCTTTGTTTCCAGCCGCATACTAGTTCACCAAACGGCCAGATCAATGTATTTAATCCCCTATTGGTGGAGTTAGATTGTTTCTCACTTTTGACTATGAAAAATAATACTTAAACACTTTTTATTAAAGCAAACACAGATTTATTACTGAGTAGACTGCAAAATTCATACAAATTTCTGCTGCTTGAGACTATACCCTTAGGTATCCCAGGAGTTTCTGAATGGTATCCTTTGCTAGAAAGAAACTTAGGTAGAAAAATGTGGGTGGCAACTATCTTACCCTGTGCCAGGCACTGAAGATGTAGAGAGGAAGCAGTATGGGTGTTGTTGTAAGCAGCTCATTCTCCAGAGAGAGAAGCACTCGTGCACATACTGAGTACATGGGATGTCACACAGGCACCCCAGTGGGGTTGTGGGAGGTGCTGTGTGGGCCTGGAGATGGGACTGGGCAGTCACTCACCCCAGGTGTCCTCTGATATCGCGCCTAAATCCCCACCTTTCTGCACATCCTGGATCTCGCTGAGTTCTCCCTCTCTAGTGTCTTTAGGTTCCCATGAGGGCAGCAACTGTGGAGCATTTCTGCCTGTGTCTGAGATTGAAGCAGGACCCTCATGGAAAGGCCTAGACCCTCACGCATGTGCCTGAAAAGTCAGGCCACTCAGGAGGGGAGGAGGGCAAACGGCAATCAAAGAATGGGAAGAGGCAAGGAGGGAAGCTCCCGGTGGTGATCTTCAAATCACACTCACACCAGCAGACACACTAAGATACATGCAGCCTGGCCCCAGAGCAGAGGAAGGACAATCCCAAATCCAACCTTGGCAAATCGGTTGCTGCCGGTCCTCTCCTTGTGCAGGCTATAATCCAGGAGCCTCTTGCAAATGGTCTCAGTGACTTCGATTAACCGCAAGTCCCTGCCAAGATAGCAGGACGAGAGGAACTGAGTTCCCCTCCTAGCCCCAGTGGGTTAGTGGTCTGTCCCTCCAGCCCTGTGCCCCAACACCTGCACATCTCACCAACGGGAAGTGAGTCAGAGCTGGAAGGAAGATAGGTCATCTGGTCTGGGGGATCTGAAATGCTGGAATACAGACCAGAGAGACAAAATTTTAACAGCTCTAAGGGAAGGAATTTTTTATAAAGCTAAATGATTCAGTATTTAGATTTTTTGATAAAGCAAAATTTATTAAATTTTGATGGTAAAATATTCTCTTTGAAGGGATGATCACAGCTGACAGAATTGGGTTTTTAAAAAATATATTTATACTTGGCAAAAAAAAAAAAGTTGGTAATCCCATTACTAACGTTTTTAAAAAATTGCACTGCGGCCGGGTGTGGTGGCTAACACCTGTAATCCCAGCACTTTGGGAGGCCGAGGCAGGCAGATCATCTGAGGTCGAGTTCGAGACCAGCCTGACCAACATGGTGAAACTCCATCTCTACTAAAAAAATACAGAAAATTAGCTGGGTGTGGTGGCACATGCCTGTAATCCCAGCTACTTGGGAGGCTGAGGCAGGAAAATCTCTTGAACCTGGGAGGCAGAGGTTGTGGTGAGCCAAGATCATGCCATTGCACTCCAGCCTGGGCAACAAGAGTGAAACTCCGTCTCAAAAAAAAACTTGAAATGGTCTGTGAAATCCAAGCGTCTGAGAATCAATGATATAGTCCAACAGTCTTGCTTTTAGAGATGAGAAATCTGCTGAAGCACAAAGAAGTTAAGAGATTTATGCAGGTCATCCAATTAGTTGGGGACAAAACCAGTGGGCAAACTCAGGTATTGGTTACAACTGATGCCCCTGTAGGGGGTTTGCCTAGTTAGGAGAAGGGAACTCCAAGCCCCTGAAGCCTCTAGCAGCAATGCAGGCCAGGCCAGTGAGTCCCCATTCACTTACGACTTGGTGTATTTGACTCCAGAGGCCTTCTGGTCCAGGATGCCATAGCCCGTGCCAATCACCTCCTTCGTCTTGCCGGTTTCCTCAAAGGCTGACTTCAGCTCCACAGCGACATATTTACACACTGAGGGAGGGAGGTAGCACAGCCCACTGAATGCACATGAGTCTAATGGGAGGCCACCTCCCAGCAAAACAGATCCAGGTGGGCATCCTTTCCTAGACTGGAGGACCAAAATCAACACTCAAGGCAGGGAAGGAGTTAGAACCTGTGGAGGCTAAAGCAACTCCATCTTGGATGCTAATATGCCATGTTGACTTCTGATTAACCCCAGTTCTAGGAATGCCTCTAGGATTTCTATTTTATCTACTGTTTCTTGTGTCAGAGCATGTACTTACTGCAAATCCTGCCATTAAGCAATTGTTCTTCGTATCCCTTTTTTTTTGAGATGGAGTTTTGCTCTTGTTGCCCAGGCTAGAGTACAATGGTGAGATCTCAGCTCCTGGGTTCAAGCGATTCTCCTGACTCAACCTCCCAAGTAGCTGGGATTATAGGCATGTACCATCATGCCTGGCTAATTTTGTACTTTTAGTAGAGAGAGGGTTTCATCTTGTTGTGTAGGCTGGTCTCGAACTCCTGACCTCAAGCGATCCACCCACCTCGGCCTTGCAAAGTGCTGGGATTACAGGCATGAGCCACCACGCCAGGGCCTATCATTTTACTTTCTAAAATTGCATACATACAGAAAAGCTGAAAGAACACAATGAATACCTCCCACTTGTATTCAACAGTTGTTAATAGTTTGCCACATTCTGTCTCCAATATATAATATCTCAACAATATATACATTATTTTTGCTACACCATCTTGAGAGTAAGTGGCAAACATGACCTTTTGCCGTAAATATATCATCATGTATCTCCTGAAAGCAAGGACCTTCTCCTACATAACCAAAGAACAATTATGACACTTGGAAAATTAACAATTCCAACGTCACCCAGTAGTTCATATTCAGATTTCCTTAACTGTCCCCAAAACGTCTTTTATAGTTGTTATATTACTTGATTTCATATGTGTTCCAACATCAGCTCTCTATTTCTACCAAGTTAATTTGCTCCATGCCCTCCAGAGAGCTCTTGTTCCTACCGTCTCCGCACATTTGTTTCCTCATTTCCTCTTACCCTTCCTCAAACAGGTATTAGGCAACTCCTATGTGTCAGTCAGCCTGGGGATATAGAGATGAAAACAAGGTCCCCTCCCTTCCAGATACTCAGTCTAATGGAGCAGATAAAGGTGTAGACAAGTAACTACCACTGTGTAAGGAGTGCTACAGTGCTACCACCGAGGGTGTGAAGTGCCTGAAGCCCTAGGAAAGTATTTAATGCCTTCTAAGGGCTTCTCTGCCCATCGTGCCCACCTCACATTATAAGCCTCTCCCCCAGGAAGCCATTCTGCACTAATGCCAATTGCTCTAGATTTCACTCTGGGCCTCTACGGATCCATCCCTAAGGACCCTTGGTCATTTCATGTGTCTCTCCACAAAGACCACAAGGGTCCCCAAAATGTGCATTACGTATTAATTTTTTCTGTATTTCCTTAGCCTGTGACTTGATATATGTTGGATGCTTGATAAATCTTGTTGATAGAGACCGTCTTCTGATGCCTCTGAATGGAATACCAGTCTGCAGGCTAAATGCCATCAGCAGTTTTAACACTGACAACACAGTCTGGTAGAATACCAATTTACCACAAGAATAAATACATCCCCTGGAGGCCTGCTTGGTCAAATTCATCGATGGCTTGGAGAATTTGCAACACATAAAAATTCCAAGTAATAAGCTGGTGATCTTCAAGTCTGCAATGAATTGGGGATGTCCCACCTCCCCAGCTCTCCATCCAGGACCGTCTGGGCTCCCTCCCCTCTTCTGTCCCGTACTCTGTACAGGCGCATCATTTTTCTGGCACCACTTGTCCCTCCTCCCACGCCCTCCCCAGGAGTGGGGAAAGGGGAGGTTTGGAACATCCTTTCTCTCTTATACCCATCAAACACAACTTTGCTTTCCAACTCTTCCAAACATTACCTCTTTAAGACCTCCTCTGGGGATCCCACCCAGAATCAGACTCGGAGGAGACTCATGGCACAGACCCCAGACCCTCACTGACATCCACCCACTCTTTTTTTCCGGGCAGGTTCTCCTTCCTCTGTGCCGAGGCCTGTTCCACTCAGGCTACTGAGCCAGGAGGCAGGCTTGGTGGGCTAGACACAGTCAGCATTTAATAACAAAGGTGTAATAATAATCAATACAAACAAATACAATATTAAGATGAACCTAATGGTTGGAGTTTGCCAAGCCATCCTGTGGCTGCAAATCCCTTTTCAATTAATCTTCACCAGTTACTAAATGAGGTTAGGCTAGAATGATCTCTAAGATCTTGGGCATCTCTATGCTTCTGTGAGTCCGTGAACGTTGCCTAAGGAGAATAAATGTGAGCTTCTTAGGTTATCAGAATAATAAGAGGGACAGCATGGGCTCTTTGATATCAGAATAAGACAGAATACAGGCCAAGTGTGGTGGCTCACGCCTGTAATCCCAGCACTTTGGAAGGTTGAGGCAGGAGGATCACCTGAGGTCAGGAGTTCAAGACCAACCTGGCCAACATGGTGAAACCCCATCTCTACAAAAATACAAAAATTATCTGGGCATGGCCGGATGCGGTGGCTCACGCCTATAATCCCAGCACTTTGGGAGGCCGAGACGGGCAGATCACAAGATCAGGAGATTGAGACTATCCTGGCTAACATGGTGAAACCCCATCTCTACTAAAAATACAAAAAAATTAGCCGGGCGTGGTGGTGGGCGCCTGTAGTCCCAGCTA
>NW_012118599.1:14125382-14126727 GCF_000951035.1 Colobus angolensis palliatus
TCCTGACCTCGTGATCCGCCCGTCTCGGCCTCCCAAAGTGCTGGGATTACAGGCTTGAGCCACCGCGCCCGGCCAAGTCGGCTTATCTCTAAAGCATCGCCTTTTAATCTCTCTAATGGAAGGATTATGTGTCCCAAACCCACTTTCCAGTGTTTAGGGAACATCTGGCCTGATGTAGGCTTTCAATTCAGATGAGAGATTCACAGCCAACTTTCTGGGGGCCCTAGGGTTACGGGGATGGGAAGACAGGCATGACTGTAAGGTCTGCGGAGAAAACTGATGGACGGAGGGGAGGAAAAAGAAATAGGTCCTTTATAGCTGGCTCGCTGGTAGCTCCCTCTCTCTCTGTAGTTCCTCAACGCCTACGTCCTTGGGACTCACCTTTTCTCCATACTCCTAAAATCTTCTTTCAAGTTCCCCATAGGCTCTACTGTTCCCCCAAAGGACCCCTCAGACCCAGATCCCCCTCCTCACACCCCCACAGTACTCCACTTAATCTTCTGTATTCTCAAAACATTTATTGAGTGCCTACCGGATACTGTGTGAATGCGTATCTAAGACAAAGTCCCTGCCTTCGAAGAGCTGTTAGTGGGTCCAACAGACAACTACACAGATGGGTTACAGTGAGGGCACAAACGGGAAAGTCTTAGGTTCTTTTCCCCCAAGACGAGTCATCTGGAGCTTTTCAGTTCCTCAAACTCGTTCTTGGCTTCTCAGCCGGCAGGCCTCTGCCTCTGTAGTTTCCTCTGAGTGAGCCCCTCTGTTTCCACTTCTCTTCACCCGGCTAACTCCTAATGTCTCTTCGTGCTTCCTGTATGAAGCCTTCTCTGACTCCCCTCTGCACACAGCCTTCGCCCACCCCCTCCCCCACTCCAGGCTAGACCAGATGCTCCTCGCCCGGCCCCTAAAAGGAAGCTCTGTACCTCCCGTATCATGGCATCTCCTACTCTGAATTATCATTGCTTGTTTCTACCCATGTGTGAACTCCAGGGGTACCGGGACCAGACCTCTCGTCCGCCGCGGCGTTCCAGCGTACAGTATATTCAAGGAACTAAGAGACCCTGCAGAGCTCGGTACCTTGCAGCCCCCGATGCTGCTCCGCAAAGGCCGCCTCTGGAGCCCGCCCCTCCGGCAGGATACGCCCCACGGGCCCCGCCTCCTCACCTTCGCATTTGCTGGGCAGGCGAACCCAGTCGTTCTCCTCAGCTCCGGCCTGGCTCGGGCCCAGCTCCGGGGCAGGCAGCAGCAGAAGCAGCAGCAGCAAGGGAAGAAGCAGAAGACAGCGGGACGCGGGCTCGGGCAACAACTCCATGGCCCAGCTGGGCCCGACCCGAACGGACCAGGC
>NW_012118599.1:14129457-14135103 GCF_000951035.1 Colobus angolensis palliatus
TTTAGTAAAGACGGGGTTTCACCGTGTTAGCCAGGATGGTCTTGATCTCCTGACCTCGTGATCCGCCCGTCTCGGCCTCCCAAAGTGCTGGGATTACAGGCTAGGCCACCTCACCCAGCCACCTTCTTGTTTCCTTCCTAGAGGTTGGATATTTATGCTAGTTTATGAAGACTTCAGAGCACTGAGGCCCAGGTCTTGTCACTTTCTGACCTCTTTTTCTTGTCCAAAACAACTGTGTTGGTAACAAGGCACTTTGGATAGGCGGAGGCTGTGGCATGTGGCATTCCGCAGTGTACAAGATCAGGACACCGTCCTGAGGTCCTCCATGTTTTCTAGGCTTGATAAGACTTGGGTAGGCTCAAGCTGGGCACGGTGGCTCACACTCGTAATCCCAGCACTTCAGGAGGCTGAGGCAGGCAGATCACTTGAGGTCAGAAGTTCAAGACCAGCCTGGCCAACATGATGAAACGCTGTCTCTGCCAAAAATTACAAAAATGAGCCAGGCATGGTGGTATGTGCCTGTAGTCCCAGCTACTCGAGAGGCTGAGGTGAGAGAATTGCTGGAATCCGGGAGGCAGAGATTGCAGTGAGTCGAGATTGCACCACTGCACTCCAGCCTGAGGAACAGAGTTAGACCCTGTCTCAAAAAATAAAATAAAATAAAATAATAAACTTGGATAGGCTCAGAGCTTGGCCATGGCCCTTGATTCACCTCAGCTCAGAAGCCCTCCTGGGAAATAAGATTAAGCCAGCCTGACAGTGGAGATTGAGAGGCCTGAGGTCAGCATCTGGCCGGATAGCTGGGAAGGGATAGTGGCCAGAGAAAGTCTGAGGTTATAGCTGGGCCCCTCCTTGGCACCTGCCCACCCCCTCTCTCAGTCTGTGTGTCAGGGAAGGAACATGCCTTGTGGGGATGGTGGACAGATTCATCCCTAGAAGCTGTGGGACCCTCCCACCCCCAGCCACCACCACCCAAGAATCCCCAAAGCAAGTGGGAGAATCTCCTTTCAGGCTGGTGAGAGATGAGCAGTGGAGGAGGCAGTGAGAGTTTTTATGGAACAGTAGCTGAGAGAGCACAGAGGCTCAGGGAAGCTGAGGGTGTCCTTGAAACCATGTGTTGGGGTGCTGGGGCATAGTTCCCCATCCCCTCCCTGGGGGAAGGAAGACTAAGGTTGATCCAGCAGACTATCCTGTGGGGCCCAAGGGACAGGTGGATTCACATAAGAGCACCCAGAGTCTCTTGGAGTGATTACTAGCGGACAACCCTTGGGAAAGGCTGGATTTCCCGCCAGCACTAGGCAAGCAGGGGACACACACGTTATGCTCTACTGTGGAAGCCTCATACTCGATCAATGTAAGACTCTTCTTTAGGAAACAACCAAACCAAAAAAGCCAAGCCTCTTTAGTACCTGGCTCAGGGTTGATGCTCAAAGAATATTTGTCAAATGAATAATGACTCTTAATTGATTAATAAACTGTAAGTTTGGAATTAATACCTCATACTCTTGGCATTGAAAACGATCCTGTTCCCCGGAAACCCTGGCCCTGTTCACCTCTGTCGAGTCTGTACAAGAGTTCACATCGACCCAGCATCCACCTTCCTGGGTTCCTGGGCTCTCTGCCCTGATCTCTCACAGAGGTTGGGCCAGGGTGAGGAGAAGAGGGGGCCTCCCCGCTTGCTATGGGGCGAGGAGACAGCCATGGGACAGCTGCCTTCCTAACCCCCAGCCCCACTCTGTAGTTCCCAAGTTCTGTCTCAAGAAGCCCTCTTCCTCAAGGGAACCTTCCTAGATGTCTCCTACTTCTAACTCTGCCAAATTCCCTCCTCCCAGGATAGACATGAATTCAAACATTTCTCATTTGCTATGTCATTTAAGTTCTTTTTTAATGTTCTCAGTCATCTGCTCCCTAAAAACCCCCATAACTGGGTGGATCACCATTCTGGGAGGTGGAGGGGTGGCCTGGGGGAGGGAGAGCCCTGCCCTCAGGCAGCTCCAGCCTGCAGAGGAGGAGGCAGGTCACATGCAAAAAATGCTCCAAGACCCGAGGAAGGAATCCTGAGGTCAGATCTTGAGCACCAGGCCTGTGCTGGGCAGGTGGGGTATCTGCTGAGGTAAGACCCCTCCTCCCAGACTGGGCTCCCAGGCTTCCGACCCAGAAGGGTGTCACTCCAGCCATGGTCCCGAGGCTGGGGCCTGGGTGAGCTGGTGGCCTCTCGTCCCCCAGTCTCCGTTGCCAGGTACAGTCGGTGGGAGCCGAGGGCTCGCAGGCGGGTGGCGGCTGCGGGGGAAGGCGGTGGGCCCGCAGGGTGACGCAGGCGGCTGCAGGTCAGGAGCAGGTCAAACAGCAGCAGCTTGAAGAGCAGCAGCCGCAGCACCCCCAGCCACAGCACCCCGCCTGGCATCCCTGCGAGGAGGAACCACTCAGGAGCCCGCAGGAGCCCACAGCCCCCCACCCCAGGAGAGAACGTCCACAGAGGAAAGGGCCTTGTCCTCTGCCCTTGCCATTGCCCGTCCCCTTGACCCCCTTCTCCAGGGAAAGTCCATCCCGGTGTCTAGCCTCCGTTCTTACTGGTAATAATAAATACCTTCCTGGCCTTCATTTTATTTTATTCCCCAACAATCATGGGGGTAAGGGTGGGGGCCAGGCAGGTCTTAGCATCTGATGCAGAGAGTAACTAGCTCAAAATTCTTTTTTTTTTTTTTTTTTGAGATGGAGTCTCACTCTGTCACCCAGGCTGGAGTGCAGTGGCCCGATCTCAGCTCACTGCAACCTCCACCTCTTGGGTTCAAGTGATTCTCCTACCTCACCCTCCCGAGTAGCTGGGACTATAGGTGTGTGCTACCACGCTTGGCTAACTTTTGTATTTTTAGTAGAGACAGGGTTTCACCATGTTGGCCAGGCTGGTCTCGAACTCCTGACCTCGTGATCCACCCACCTTGGCCTCCCAAAGTGCTGGGATTACAGGTGTGAGCCACCGCGCCCAGCTTCAAAATTCTCTATTTGGTCAGGAAGCAGAGTTGGACCATAGCCCAACTTCATGACTGTCTATCCAGTGCTCTTTCCATCACCCCAGACAGCCTCCCATTTACACGGCCTGTAATGCTGAGACCCCCTGCCTGGGCTGCCCAAGGAGGACTCCAAAGACCCCTCTATTAGCTGTCACCTGTGCTTCTCAACTAATGTCCAAGAATTAGGCTAAGGTCAAAGGATTCACCCCCATCTTATCCTAAGTAGACTGAGGCCCATGCTAGCCAGTGCCCCAACCTAGCATGACAGCCTCTACATGGGACACCTACTGACCTCCTGTGTAAGACCCATTAGGCCAGAGCTGAATGCCCCACCCCCCAGGCCCAAGGTCCTGGTCCCAGCCTCTTATTCCCTACCCCTTGCCCAGAGTACTCACCCCTGAGAGGTTCCCAGGGGCAGGTCCTGGCTGTAGAAGCCTCTCCTGTTGTCCAAGGAGAAGGGAGTGAGTCTTTGGGGATGGGCCATGCACTCTGGAGGCCATCCCCAGTGCTATGCCCAGGCCCTGGCACAGCGTGGGTGTCAAGGCATTGGAGTAAATGGACAAGTGAGCTAGCAGCAGAAACCCTGAGCCCATTTGCTGCAAGTCCTCTGAGGGCCCAAACCTCCCTCACTTTGCACTGTTCCCTGTTCTGTGCCCTGGGGAGGCTGGGGTACCCGGCACTCTCAGATAAGGAACTGACCGTCTTCACGGCATTCTTTGGAAGTCAGGGCACTTAGTTAACAAACATTCCCATTTGGAAGATGACAAAACTGAGATAATCCCCAGAGAGGAAGTAAGTCATCTGGTCAGTGATAATAATTGCTGTTTCAAAATACAATGGAGGGGGAAACAAAAATCACTGGCTTTAGACATGTTACTTAGCCTCCCCATGCCTGTAAAATTGAGGGAATTATATGATCTGTCTCATAAATGTGAAGTGTATAGAACACTGCCTAGAACAGAGTCAACGCTCAATAACTGGTAGTGATTTGTTAATTAGTTTGGTCCTTACAGGGTGTCATGTACACAGGGTGATATGTCTGTGTGTATAATGAATCCTAGGTGGAAGGAGGCATTTTTATCTTTGGAAGCCGTGCTGCAGAGCCTGGATTTCAAACAGATATTGAAGTTGCAAATCCCAGAATCCATGGCCCTGAGGCCACTCTCCCCTGAGCCCAAGTGTCACCTCACCTGGAGGCTCTGCACTTGGACACCCTTCATGCCTTTGCAGCCTGGAGCCTGCCCTCCCTCCAACCATACCCTGGTGTGTGGAAGGGGACAGGGAGCATCCGCAAGGGCCCAGGCTCCATCCCCACCTGACAGCTGCAGGGGCTGTGTACTCCTGCTGTGGCCCTCAGCCCCGGGCCCAGTGTGACAGACCAAAGGCTCCCAGGATGCCAGCTCCTCAGAGGGCAGGGAGAGATGGGCCAAGCTGGTCCAGGTGCCATCCGTTGCTGGTGAAGGGCCATAGGTGAAGGCATCCAGTGCACTACCGTTGCCGGCTGAGAACCAGATGGGGCTGTCAAGGCCAGGGGGTGCAACATCAAGGACCAGGCAGACCACCACCATCTGCTGTTTTCCATCCGCCAGTAGCGTGATTGGTGGGGCCAGAGAAGGAAAGGGTGTGCCACCCACACCTGCAAGAGAGCATGCACCTGTGGGTGCTAGACCAGCTTGTGGCTTCCCAGGCCAGCATTGTGTTGTAGGCTAGGGTTCTACATTTCTGTCTTTCCATCTATCCATCCATCCACCATCCATCTACCTGTCCTTCTAGCCACTCATCCATTCCTCCCTCCTTGCATTCTCCCATCAAGCCACCCTTCCTTCCCTCCATCTGCCCATCCTTTCATTCACTCACCTATTTATCCATCCTTTCTTCTATCAGCCATCTATCCTCCATGTATTCCTTCTTTTTCTTTTTTTTTTTTTTTGAGACAGAGTTTCGCTCTGTTGCCCAGGCTAGAGTGCAGTGGCGTGATCTTGGCTTACTGCAAGCTCTGCATCCCAGGTTTACACTATTCTCCTGCCTCAGTCTCCCGAGTAGCTGGGACTATAGGCACCCACCACTGCGCCCGCCTGGCTAATTTTTTTTTTTTTTTTTAGTAGAGATGAGGTTTCACTGTGTTAACCAGGATGGTCTCGATCTCCCGACCTCGTGATCTACCCGCCTCAGCCTCCCAAAGTGCTGGGATTACAAGAGTGAGCCACTGCGCCCGGCCACCTCCATCTATTCTTTCTACCTTTCATCTATGTATCTGTCTATCCATTCACCCACCTCTCCTTCCATCCACTTGTCTATGATATCCGAGCCCCTTTCTGTGCCAGGAACTAGAGATACAACATTGGATAAGTCATCGTTCCTGCTCTCAAGCAACTCAGTTCCATGAGAAAGACAGTAAATGTGCAAACAAATACTTGTAATACCCTGCTGTGGCAGCCTCTGGTGAGGAAGGGAAGGAAACAGGACCTGGAATGAGATTAGAAGGGGCCTCAAATATATCTGTAACTTTTTGTTTCTTTTTTTAAAAGTCTGATTTAAACATGGCAAAATGTTAAACATTTGTTAATCTAGGTGGAGTGTGCATGGGTGTTTTTTCTTTTATTCTCAGCCTTTTTCTGTAGCCTGTAGTTTTTTT
>NW_012118599.1:14143869-14144835 GCF_000951035.1 Colobus angolensis palliatus
TTTTTTGAGATGGAGTCTCACTCTCTTACCCAGGCTGGAGTGCAGCATCACAATCTCAGCTCACTGCAATCTCCACTTCTGGGGTTCAAGAAATTCTCCTGCTTCAGCCTCCCAAGTAACTTGGATTATGGGTGTGCACCACCAGGTGTGGCTGATTTTTTTTGTAGTTTTTGTAGAGACAAGGTTTCACCATGTTGACCAGGCTGGTCTCTAACTACTGACCTCAAATGATCCTCCCACCTTAGCCTCCCAAAGTGCTGGGATTATAGACATGAGCCACCACGCCTGGCCCAGAATGTTATTTTTGAACATTGCAATTTTTTTTTCTTTTTTTTTGAGACAGAGTGTCTCCCTGTCGCCTAGGCCGGAGTGCAATGGCATGATCATGGCTCACTGAGGCTTCGACCTCCTGGCTTCAGGTGATCCTCCTACCTCAGCCTTCCCAGTAGCAGGGACTACAGGCAGGTGCCACCATACCTGGCTAATTTATTTTTTATTTTTTGTAGAAATAGGGTTTCACTATGTTGTCTTAGCTGGTCTTGAACTTCAGGGCACAAGAGATCCTCACGCCTGGGCCTCCCAAAGTGCTGGGATTATAGGCATGATGGACTTTGCCCAGCCTGGAGTTTTTTGTGAATTAGGTATAGCCAGACTTAAGAAATGTCCCAGAGTGCAGGGAAGGAGGCCAGAGAATCTTGTGAGGATGTAGGGGTAAAGGGTCCTCAGGAAAGATTTCTTAGAAGCCAAATAATTAGCCTAGGCTAGTCGTGGTGGCTCACACCTTTATTCCCAGCACTTTGGGAGGCTGAGGCGGGTGGATCACAAGGTCAGGAGATCGAGACCATCCTGGCTAACATGGCGAAACCCTGTCTCTACTAAAATACAAAAAATTAGCCAGGTGTGGTGGCATGCGCCTGTAATCCCAGCTACTCAGGAGGCTGAGGCAGGAGAATTGCTTGAACCTGG
>NW_012118599.1:14150180-14151107 GCF_000951035.1 Colobus angolensis palliatus
GCCTGGCCTTTTTTTGTATTTATTTTTTATTTTTATTTTTTTAGATGGAGCCCCACTCTGTCGCCCAGGCTGGAATGCAGTGGCGGGATCTCGGCTCACTGCAACCTCCGCCCACTGGGGTTCAAGTGATTCTCCTGGGTAGCTGGGATTACAAGTGCCTACCACCACGCCTGGCTCATTTTTGTATTTTTAGTAGAGACGGGGTTTCACCATCTTGGCCAGGCTGGTCTTGAACTCCTGACCTCGTGATCCACCTGCCTCAGTCTCCCAAAGTGCTAGGATTGCAGGCGTGAGCCACCGTGCCCAGTCTTTTCTTTTCTTTTCTTTTTCTCTTTCTTCCTTCCTTTCTTTCTTTCTTTTGAGACTGATTCTATTTCTATCACCTAGTCTGGAGTGCAGTGGCGGGATCTTGCCTCAGTGCAACCTCCTCCTCCTGGGTTCAAGCATTTCTCCTGCCTCAGACTCCTGAGTAGCTGGATTACAGGCACCTGCCACCATGCCCAGCTAATTTTTGTATTTTTCGTAGAGATGGGGTTTCACCATGTTAGCCAGGCTTGTCTCAAACTCCTGACCTCAAGTGATCTGCCCGCCTTGGCCTCCCAAATTGCTGGGATTACAGGTGTAAGCCACTGTGCCCAGCCAATTTTCTGAGTCTTTTTGTTTGTTTTGTTTTGTTTTCATTATTTATTTATTTAGGTTGAAGGAAGAAGATTTCTTCTGAGTCCCAGTGGTCTCATCAATATTATGGGGTTAGGTCGGGCTTAGTGGCTCATGCCTGTAATCCCAGCACTTTGGGAGGCTGAGTCAGGTGAATCACTTGAAGTCTGGAGTTTGGGACCAGCCTGGCCAATATGGTGAACCCCTGTCTCCACTAAAAATACAAAAACTAGCTGGGCATAGTGGCGGGTGGCTGTAATCCCAGCTACT
>NW_012118599.1:14155121-14156946 GCF_000951035.1 Colobus angolensis palliatus
AAAATTAGCCGGATGTGGTGGTGGGTGCCTGTAATCCCAGCTACTCGGGAGGCTGAGGCAGGAGAATCGTTTGAACCCAGGAGGCAGAGGTTGCCGTGAGCCAAGATCGCACCATTGCACTCCAGCCTGGGCAACAGTGTGAGACTCTGTCTCAAAAAAAACAAAAACAAAAACAAAAAAAACCCTCCAGAGCCTTTTCAGTTACATAGATAGAGACATTCCCCAAGTTGAGTTCGGCTTCCATTTCTTCCATGAAGCCTCCCAGGATTGTTCCTGCTTACCCTGGTTACTTCCTTCCCGAGCTCAGGCCTCCTGCCATGGGTGCCCTGTGTTCCACGTAGGTGTGGTTTATCTCCCTAATGAAGGAGTGCCTGTGAGATACTTGGGGCCAGCTTTAGATCAAGGAGACCCCCCTGACTCAAAAATCATGGACTTTCCCTCACCACACACATGCACACATGCACATGCTTCTAGATGAAGCTGGAATTTTCCCCTCAAGACATGAGTCCTTTGGCTCCAGCCTTGATCATGGGAGGGTGGGGGTAAATACCCTGGGAAGAGGCCTTGGGACCTACCCTGAGCCCATTGATAAGGGCAAGCTGGGAGTGAACCTGAGACACCCTGAGTCCTATTGAACTAGGGCAGGCACCCTGAGGGCAAGAAGGACAGGACAGGACCTCACACTGTTCCCCATATCCCATCATTGCATATCACATCACACACCCTGGTTACCCTAACCCCACCTTCTGTGGATGCCCATCCAGTTTGTTCTCATTTCTCTATACCTTTAAGAGGTGCAGCCTCCCTACCAACACTGTGGGCTCCAGGGCAGGAGGATGTGGGAGCCCCAGAGCAAGGTGGCTGGGAGGAAGAGTACAATGGGAAGAGTACAGTGGGTGAGACCCTCCCCAGAGGTCCCTAAATGGCTCTTGTCCTGCCTCCCTGCAGCCCATCAATACCCGGGGAGGTCCAGAGTGAGGGAATGGGCTTGGGCAGACTGAGGAGGAACAGAGAGGAATACAAAGATGGGACTCACCTGTGGGTAGGGTTGGACACCCAAGGGCCAGGAGAAATAGCAGCCATGTCCCGGCCATGGCCCACTCGGAAGGAGGCAGGACCCAGCTGCAGACCTGAGTTGTGGCTGGGGGAGGAGGCACCCACAAGACTGCCTTCTAGGCCACAGGCCCAGCTGCACCTCAGCTGCTCCACCATGAGCCGTTTCCCTTGGTGACAGGCCCCTCCTCCTGCCCTGGCCCCCCAAACCCAATCCTGTCTCATAGGCCAGGGAGCACAGGGTGCCTCTCCCACACCAGGAGATGGACACCTGCACTTCCTCTGAAGAGAGAGCACTTCAGTCTGCAAAGCCCTGCTTCAGGGCAGCTACCATCCATAGGACACAGAGTACCAGGTGGCTTGACAGGGGCTTGACATACAGCCCTTCACTTGATCCACTCAACCACTGTGAGATACATTTCACAGGTGAGGCAACTGAGGCTTACAGAGAGTGAGGGACCCGCCCAGGGCCACACAGCTGACAGATACCAGAGCCAGGGCTTGAACTGTTTTTAGATGGTTGGTTTTATTATAGGCAAAAAGATGCCCAGGGCCGGGCGCGGTGGCTCACACCTGTAATCCCAGCACTTTGGGAGGCTGAGGCGGGTGGATCATGAGGTCAGGAGATTGAGACCATCCTGGCTAACATGTTGAAACCCCGTCTCTACTAAAAATACAAAAAAAATTAGCCGGACGTGGTGGCGGGTGCCTGTAGTCCCAGCTACTCGGGAGGCTGAGGCAGGAGAATGGCGTGAACCCGGGAGGCAGAGCT
>NW_012118599.1:14157586-14161363 GCF_000951035.1 Colobus angolensis palliatus
CACCTCAGCCTTTTGGATTTTTTTGGAGACAGTCTGGCTCTATCACCCAGGCTGGAATACAGTGGCATGATCTCACCTCAAGGCAACCTCTGCCTCCCAGTCCCAAGTAATCCTCTGGCCTCACCCTCCCAAGTAGCTGGGACCACCGGCACGTGCCACCACACCCAGCTAAATTTTTGTATTTTTTGTAGAGACTGGGTTTTGCCATATTGCCAGGCTGGTCTTGAACTCTGGAGCTCAAGTGATCTACCCTTCAAAGTTCTGGCATTATAGGCATCAGCCACTGTGCCCAGTCTCCTTTTTTGTTTTTTCTCAGACATTCTGTTACAGCAGCCATTCCTTTATTGTTAGACATTTGGGTTTCCAGTTTGGGGCAATGGCCATCTTTGTTCATAAAAGTTTTTCCAAATTTACTTTTTTTTTTTTTGAGATGGAGTCTCGCTCTGTCACCAGGCTGGAGTGCGGTGGTGCAATCTCGGCTCACTGCAGCCTCTGCCTCCCGGGTTCAAGCGATTTTCCTGTCTCAGCCTCCCGAGTAGCTGGGACTACAGTCGTGCACTACCACCCCCAGCTGATTTTTGTATTTTTAGTAGAGATGGGCCAGGATGGTCTCGATCTCTTGACCTCTCGATCTGCTCACCTTGGCCTCCTAAAGTACTGAGATTACAGGGGTGAATCACTGCGCCCGGCTACAGGGTCTTGCTCTGTCACCCAGACTGGAGTGCCGTGGTACAATCACGGCTCACTGCAACCTCCACCTCCCTGGCTCAAATGATCCTCCTGCCTCACCCCAATTAACCTCTCCAGTAGCTAAGACCACAGGCATGCACCACCACCTGGCTAATTTTTTGTACTTTTTATAGAGATGGGATTTTACCATGTTGCCCAGGCTGGTCTAGAACTCCTGAGCTCAAATGATCTGCCTGCCTTGACCTCCGAAAGTGCTGGGATCAGACTTGAGCCACTGCACCCAGCCCCCCCCCACCCAGTTTACATTTATTTCCTTAAAATTACTGGCTAAAATCCTCTGTAATTTTGTGGTTTGTTGTTCAACTATTAAAAAATTATTTTTTTCTGGCTGGGCATGGTGGCTCACACCTGTAATCCCAGCACTTTGGGAGGCTCAGGTGGGTGGATCACGAGGTCAGGAATTCGAGACCAGCCTGACCAACATGGAGAAACCCCGTCTCTACTAAAAAATACAAAAATTAGCTAGGCATGGTGGTGCGCACCTGTAATCCCAGCTACTCAGGAGGCTGAGGCAGGAGAATCACTTGAACCTGTGAGGCAGAGGTTGCAGTGAGCCGAGATGGTGCCATTGCACTCCAGGCGGGGTGAAAGAGCGAGACTCTGGCTCAAAAAGAAAAAAAAAAAAGAGACAGGATTTTGCTATTTTGCCTGGACTGGAGTGCAGTGTCTATTCACAGATGTGAATATCAAACTCATGGCCTCAGACTACAGAGTAGCTGGGACTACAGGGGCATGTTTCTGTACCTGGCCATCCTAACCATTTGTAAGTATACATTTCGGTGGACATTCATACTGCTGTGCAACCATCACCATCATCTATCTCTAGAATTCATCTTGCAAAAATGAAAGTCTGTACCCTAGCAACCACCATTCCCATTCTACTTTCTTTTTCTTTTTTTTTTTCTTTTTTCTTTTTTTTTTGAGACTGAGTCTTGCTGTATCGCCCAGGCTGGAGTGCAATGGCGTGATCTCGGCTCACTGCAACCTCTACCTCCCAGGTTCAAGTGATTCTTGTGCCTCAGCCTCCCAAGTAGCTGGGATTAGAGGCACCTGCCACCACACCCGGCTAATTTTTGTATTTGTTGGCCAGGCTGGTCTTGAACTCTGAACTCAAGTGATCCACCCACTTCGGCCTCCCAAAGTGCTGGGATTACAGGTGTGAGCCACCGTGCCCCGTCACCAACATTCTACTTTCTATAAATGAATTTGACTACCTCATTCAAGTAGAATCATACAGTATTTGTTTTTTGTGACTGGTTCATTTCACTTAGCACATGTCCTCAAGTTTCATCCATGCTGAAGCACGTGTCAGAATTTTCTTCCTTTTTAAAGCTGAGTAATATCTCATTGTATGTATATAGCACATTCTGCTTATCCATTAATCTGTGGATGGACACTGGGCTGCTTCCACATTTTAGCTATCACGAACATGACTTAATGATAAATAAAGGGGTATTGACCTCAAAGGAAGAGGTTGAAGCACAAAATATAAAGAGTTTACTTGATGACGCCTGTAATCCCAGTATTTTGGGAGGCCAGGACTTCATAATGATATCCATTATGAACATGGATATCTCTTCGAGACTTTCTTTCTTTTCTTTTTTCTTCTTTTTTTTTTTTGAGACGGAGTTTCGCTCTTGTTGCCCAGGCTAGAGTGCAACGGCACAATCTTGGCTCACCACAACCTGGGCCTCCCGCATTCAAGAGATTCTCCTGCCTCAGCCTCCCAAGTAGCTGGGATTACAGTCACCGCTACCACGCCCAGCTAATTTTGTATTTTTAGTAGAGATGGGGTTTCTCCATGTTGGTCAGGCTGGTCTCAAAATCCCGACCTCAGGTGATCCGCCCGCCTCGGCCTCCCAAAGTGCTGGGAATACAGGAGTGAGGCACCGCGCCTGGCCTTGAAATTTCTTTAGTCTGCTGCCAGCCTCACCTGATTTCCGTCTGGATAGCTATTTTAATAATCCTGTGGATGGCGCTCTCCTGACGGTCCTGAAGGAACACTCTGCAGTCAGGGTTGCGTTCCGGGCCCTTGCTTTCCCAGGGCTGCCTGGAGGCCGCAGGCCCCGCGCGTTCCCAGGCATAGCCCGCGCCCAGGTGCGCGCCGTCGCGGTGGGTTCCCCCCGGGAGGGGGAGGGAGCGGGGCAGGTGTCCCTAACGACTCTCCCACCCTCCAGCCCGGGGAGGAGCTGGCCCGGGCTCCGTTACCACATTACAGATGGGAAAAGAGCTCTCCTCCCTGTTTCAGATTTCAGGATCTTCCCGAGAACCGGAAGGAGGAAGACCCCCCTCCTCCCCGCCCCCGCGCCAGCCGCCCTTGTAGCTGACCCTTCCCCCTATCCGCACCAGCTCCCGCGGGACTCAGGCGTCCCTGGCCACCGCAGCCTGGAAGCATTCCTTGCCTGCTCCTCACATTGGTCTCCTCTTTCTGGGATCCCCGAGTCTCCCTCGGACCCCATAGTCTTGCTGGCCCTGAAGACGCCTTGCCCTGGGCGGACTGCCTTTTAACTGGACTTGGGTGAACCTACCATTTGCTGGCCAGGACTTGTTCCCAGATGTCTAATTTAATCCTCACAACCACCCCACCAGGTGTTATCGCCTAAGGAAACGGGCCCAGAAAAACTAAGTTGCAACGCCGAAGATACCCTAGCAGGCCAGTGGTGGAGCCGGCTGGAGCCGGCAGTTTAGCAGAGGGATGTGTTTACAGGACTGTCTCTTCCCAAGGCTGCCGGGACAGAGAAATGAAATAGGGGCTCCCACCTGCGTGCCTGGCGCATAGCAGGTGCTCACTGTGATACCTCCCCTCCGTTTATTCTTACGTATGGGTGGAAAACAGAGGGCCCATGGAAAGCTGAGATGAGCCACATAGGATGTGAAAAATAAAATTAAGAAAAAGTAGGCCGGGTGCAGTGGCTCACGCCTGTAATCCCAGTACTTTGGGAGGCTGAGGCGGGCGGATCACCTGAGGTTAGGAATTCGAGACCAGCCTGGCCAACATGGAGAAACCCCGTCTCTACTAAAAATACA
>NW_012118599.1:14166668-14170877 GCF_000951035.1 Colobus angolensis palliatus
TTTTGAACAATAATGCCTGTTGGAGAATGTGCAGTAGCAAAAATCAAAAGTTGGAGTGGGGCTAAGTGATCTATTCTATTTACTTGTGCTGACCGAATTTTTTTCTTCAACTATTTCAATTTCTTTAGTTGCCTCTGGAGTTAATGTTCTTTTACTGTTCAATTCTGGATCCCCTCTTAAGATAGAGAACAAATTTGACATGGCATAAGTAGAGATGCCTAGAGTTGGCTGAATCCAATTAATATCTCCTAGCAATTTTTGAAAGTCATTTAATGTTTTTAATGTGTCTTTTCTCATTTATATTTTTTGTGGTTTAATTTTCCTTTCCTCTACCTGCATTTCCAATGGAAAGGAGTAAAGGTTTGAATGTTATCAGATGCTATTGTCAGTCCTGCATTTGCAACCTCTGTCTGCAGAAATGTGTAACAGTCGATTAATTTGTCTCTCGTTTCTGCAGCACACAAAATATCATCAATATAATGAATGATATCACAGTCTGAAAAAATTTGTCTCTAACTGGTTGAAGAGCTTGAGCTACAGAAGTCTGACAAATAGTTGGACTATTGATCTTTCCCTGAGGCGACACTTTCCACTGAAACCTGGTGGCTGGTTCTTTATTTATGGCTGGTATAGTAAAAGCAAATTTTTCAAAATCCTGTTTTGCCAGAGGAATGGTTAAAAAAGCAATCCTTCAGATCAATTATAATTAAAGGCCAATCTTTAGGGATCATAGCCAGAGAGGGCAACTCGGGTCAGACAGCCCCCATGGGTTGAATTACGGCATTAATGACTCTGTAAGTCGGTCAGCATGCGCCATCTGCCGGATTTTTCCTGAATTCCAAACACAGGAGCATTCCAAGGTGAAAATGAAGGCTCAATATGTCCCTTTTCTAATTGTTCCTTTGCTAATAAGTGTAAAGCCTCCAGCTCTTGTTATGGTAGCAGCCACTGATTTACCCATACAGGTTTTTTTTGTTTTCCAAGTTAATGGAATGCGTTTTGGAGGCTCTACAGTGGCCACTCCTAAAAAGGATACCTTATTCCTTTTCTTTTTTGATTTTTTTCAGCCTCAATTGGGACTTTAATGCCATCTTCATTCTTTCCTAGTCCCTTTTCAGGGAGATATCCCATTTTACTCATGATTTTTTGACTCATGGGGCTGTATAGGGAGGCTGGGACAGTAATCTCTGCATGCCATTGTTGTAACAAGTCTCGGCCCCATAAATTAATTGGAATAGAAGTGATCATAGGTTGAACTGTAGTTTCTTGATTATCAGGTCCTAGACAATGTAAAATCGTGGCATTTTGATACACTTCTGAGGCGGTGCCTACACCAACGAGTCCTGTAGCAGGCTATTGTTTAGGCCAATTTTTTGGCCATTGATTTAAGGCGATGATAGCAACATCAGCCCCAGTATCCACTAATTCTTCAACTGCTTTCCCTGAATAGTGACTGTACACACGGGTCTATCCTCTGAGACCTGACTAGCCCAATAAACAGCTTTTCCAGCAGGGTTGGTACTTCCAAACCCTCTTGTTCTTTCCGTTTTGTTTTTCCCAATTTTTTTTTTTTTTTTTTTGAGATGGAGTCTCGCTCTGTCTCCCAGGCTGGAGTGCAGTGGCGCGATCTCGGCTCACTGCAACCTCCACCTCCCTGGTTCAAGCGATTCTCCTGCCTCAGCCTCCCGAGTAGCTGGGATTACAGGTGCCTACGACCACACCCAGCTAGTTTTTGTATTTTTAGTAGAGATAGGGTTTCACCATGTTGGTCAGGCTGGTCTCGAACTCCTGACCACGTGATCTGCCCATCTTGACCTCCCTAAGTGCTGGGATTACAGGTGTGAGGCACCGAGCCGGCCTATCTCTGCTTTATGCCAGGAATTGGGGCTGGGGATAATCGGACAAAAAGAGATGCTCTCACCAGTCAAGAGGGAAGAGACAGGGAGGGGACCTGGAGTGTTAACAAATACTGTGACTAAGCACCACACACACACACACACACACACACACACACACATGCCCACACAACCAAGCATAAGTGCAGAGGTAGAGGGAGGTCCTTGGGGAGGGGCTGTTTCTTGTAGAGCGGGTGGGAATCAGAACAAGTGCTTTAGAAGTTTATACTTGGGGGCCGGGCGTGGTGGCTAACGTCTGTAATCCTAGCACTTTGGGAAGCAGGCGGATCACGAGGTCAGCAGATCGAGACCATCCTGGCTAAAACGGTGAAACCCCATTTCTACTAAAAATAGTGGGTGTGGTGGCTAGTGGGTGTGGTGGCACGTGCCTACCCAGCTACTCAGGAGCCTGAGGCAGGAGAATCTCTTGAACCCAGGAGGCGGAAGTTGCAGTGAGCCGAGATCGCACCACTGCACTCCAGCCTAGGCAACAGAGCGAGACTCTGACCCCACCAAAAAAAATAGTTTATACTTGAGGCTTGACGCAGTGGCTAACACCTGTAATCCCAGCACTTTGGGAGGTTAAGGATTGGTTGAACTCAGGAGTTCAAGACCAGCTTGGGCAACATAGCAAGACCTCTCCACCATTCTATCCAGCCAGCTGCTTCTGGTCCACGGGGTACATGGTAAAGCCAGTAAATTCCTTGAGTGTGAGCTCATTTGTACATTTCCTTGGCTGTAACACGTATTGCCCTGGTTGGAGGCTATATTATGTTGAATGCCATGCTGATGGATATGGCATTCAGTAAGTCCATGAGTGGTGGTGCTGATGGAAGCACTGTAGGTAGAGAAAGCACATACATGAAATATGTGCCTATCCTCATGAAGATAAAATACAGCCCCTTCATGATGGGAGAACCCAGTCAAACCAATCTACAATGAAGTGAGAATGGTGCCCCATCAGGGCTCAGCAGTGGGCTGTGAAGAGGGTCGACACTCAGCACTGGCCATAGCCAGATCAGCCTCAGAGAGAAGACTCTGTTACTGAGCCCAGGCATAGCTTCCATCCCTGCCACCATGGCCACTTTATATCTTTGCACAAGCCCGGGGCGGGAGGGGGAGGGGGCACAGCTGGGAAAGCAGCTGACCATTGTCCACTGGACTGTCATCTTGTCCACCTGGTGATCATTTTGTCCCTTTGCCTTATTGTGGGCTATTGTATCCACCTTGCCTTTGTTAAGTACGCAACTCCATTTGGCCTTTGTACCACCAAGATGCTATTATTCTCACTGAGATCGGGGAATCCAGTTCCACTAATCCATCCAGCACACCCCGCTAGCTCTCTAGTCAAGAGAGGACAGTCATCAGAGCAAGTCAAGGATGCTGGTGGCCCTCACCAATGCATTTCTTAATGTTTTCATAAAGGGAGTGTTTTCCATACCCCCCTAAAATATGTGGCTAGCAGTGGCTAAGAAGTTTGCTCATCATAGATCCAGTCCAGCATTCCCATCTCCCGGGGACTTCTGATTCCTTCTTCTACAGTATGCCAGGGAAGTTCTGGCATTTCATACTTATTAACTATAGGCTACTACTTAATCCAGACTTTAATTAGCCAATCTAGCCGACTATTAATTCTCCTGCCAGGTGCTCAGGCCAACACAGTAAATCCCAAATCCTGGGTAAGCATCCACGGCAACGAGTTTGGCCAAACCAAGGCTTCCATCCCCCTACTTTGGTCTAGCTCCCTCAGCACGCACTCCCACACATGCTCCTGCAGCTTCTGCCAAAACAGACTGGCTAGGCCTGTAACCTGGTGCTTCTCCAAGGGCTGTGCTGGGACCTAACTCATGAAGGGCCTGGGGCCAAAGAGGGATGGGGGCAGGGAGGGTTCTGAGGCTGATGTTTTGGGAAGAGGGAGCAGTATTAGAGGGCCTTATCTCCACAGACATGAGAATTTCAAGGGAATTTGGGGGTTCAAAGTTCTCAGTCTTGTTCATGTCTGCCTAAATGTCTCCATCTCATCTCAGGCTCCCAGCCCCTTCCCAGCAATGCCCTTATCTTAGCATAAGAGACCTGGAGGGCTGAGCATTTACTTAGCATTGAATCTTGGTAACCTTTAACAATGACATCCTGGTCCTGTCCTTAGTCACATGTGCCTGTGCCTGGAGGAGATGAGGGACTCCTTCAAATTGCCATCAAGGGATTCTAGGTTTTTGTTTGTTTGTTTTTTGAGAGGGAGTCTCGCTCTGTCACCCAGGCTGGAGTGCAGTGGCGCCATCTCAGCTCACCTCAACCTCCGCCTCCTGGGTTCAAG
>NW_012118599.1:14177667-14179443 GCF_000951035.1 Colobus angolensis palliatus
TAGTAGAGACGGGGTTTCACCATGTTAGCCAGGATAGTCTCGATCTCCTGACCTCATGATCCGCCCGTCTCGGCCTCCCAAAGTGCTGGGATTACAGGTTTGAGCCACCGCGCCCGGCCTCCCCCTCTTCTTAAAATAATTTTAATGAAGCTGAGATAAGAGGCATATTTACTTTCAGTTTGTCCCATTGTTACCTGGGTTCCTCTGAGCGCACAAGCTTACCACAAGGCTGACCAGGGACATACTCGGGAATCTCTCGTCGACTCGTCCTCAATGCTCACGTTCTTAGCGTACCTTCACCTTAGAGAAAGGCACCCACGTTGTGCGGCAGGTGAAGTGGTGGCCTACCCCTCCACACCTGTGGGTACTTCTCATCAGGTAGGATGAGAGACTGAGAAAAGAAATAAGGCACAGAGACAAAGTGTAGAGAAAGAACAGTGGGGCCAGGAGACCGGCACTCAGCATACGGAGGACCTGCACCGGCCCCAGTCTCTGAGTTCCATCAGTATTTATTGATTATTATTTTTACTATCTCAGCAAGGGGAATGCAACAGGAGAACAGGGTGATAGTGGGGAGAAGGTCAGCAAGAAAACATGTGAGCAAAGGAATCTGTGTCACAAATAAGTTCAAGGGAAGCTCCTATGCCTGGATGTGCACATAGGCCAGATTTATGCTTCTCTCCACCCAAACATCTCAGTGTAGTAAAGAATAACAGAGCAGCATTGCTGCCAGCATATCTTGCCTCCAGTCACAGGGCAGTTTTCTCCTATCTCAGAATAGAACGAATGTACAATCAATCGGGTTTTATACTGAGCATTCCCAGGGGCATGCAGGAGATAGAAGCCTTCCTCTTATCTCAAACGCAAGAGGCCTTCCTCTTTTACTAATCCTCCTCAGCACAGACCCTTCATGGGTGTCGGGCTGGGGGACGGTCAGGTCTTTCCTGTCCCACAAGGCCATATCTCAGGCTGTCTCAGTGGGGAGAAATCTTGGACAATACCCGGCTTTCCTGGGCAGAGGTCCCTGTGGTTTTCTGCAGTGCATTGTGCTCCCAGTTAATCGAGAACGGAGAATGGCGATGACTTTTACCAAGCGTACTGCCTGCAAACATATTGTTAACAAGGCACATCCTGCACAGCCCTAGATCCCTTAAACCTTGATTCCATACAACGCATGTTTCTGTGAGCACAAGGTTGGGGCTAAAGTTACAGATTAACAGCATCTCAAGGCAAAACAATTGTTCAGGGTACAGATCAAAATGGAGTTTCTTATGTCTTCCTTTTCTACAAAGACACAGTAACAGTCTGATCTCTCTCTCTCTTTTCCCTACAAATTTGGCCTAGGCCGGGTGCGGTGGCTCATGCCTGTAATCCCAGCACTTTGGGAGGCTGAGGCGGGCAGTTCACCTGAGATCAGGAGTTCGAGACCAGGCTGACCAACATGGAGAAACTCCATCTCCACTAAAAATACAAAAATTGGCCAGGCGCGGTGGCTCATGCCTGTAATCCCAGCACTCTGGTAGGCTGAAGCGGGTGGATCACAAGGTCAGGAGATCGAGACAATCCTGGCTAACATGATGAAACCCCATCTCTACTAAAAATAAGAAAAAATTAGCCGGGCGTGGTGGCAGGCACCTGTAGTCACAGCTACTCGGGAGGCTGAGGTAGGAGAATGGCATGAACCCAGGAGGCAGAGCTTGCAGTGAGTGGAGATCACACCACTGGACTCCAGCCTGGGTGACAGAGCGAGACTCCGTCTCAAAAAAAAAAAAATTA
>NW_012118599.1:14180443-14186290 GCF_000951035.1 Colobus angolensis palliatus
GCTTGAACCCGGAAGGTGGAGGTTGCAGTGAGCCAAAATCGCACCACTCCAGCCTAGGTAACAGAGCAAGACTCCATCTTAAAAAGAAAAAAGAAAAAAAAAAAGAAAATACAAGCAACAACAAAAAAACTTCTGGATACAAAACTCTGGAGTGCCCTGGTTGATGAACATACAGAGTATCAGAGGGCAAAGGACGACTAACCTCCCTGATTCCACAGGGAGAGAGTATGGTAGCTCTGCAATCAGAACCCTCTCAGACTTGCCCTGTGTGTCTCTCTGGCTGGTTGTGCTGATTTGCATCCTCCATAATAAAACTGTAATCATAAGAATAGCACTTTCCTGAGTTCTGTGGTTGTTGTAGTGACTTATCGAATCTGAGGGGGATCATGAGAAACCCCCAAATTTGTAGCCAGTCAGTCAGAAGCATGGGTGACCTGAGGATCCCCCTGACCTTGCAGCTGACCTCTGAAGTAAAGGCAGTCTTCTTGGGGATTGTGCATTTTAACTTGCGGGGTCTGCACTAGCTCTGGATGGTGAGGGCCAGAATTGAACCACAGTACACCAGTTGGTATTTAACAGAATACTATATGAAAGAAGAACTTATCCTGTCTGTGGCCTAGTTCAGTTCCCGGCCAGACTCCTTCAGTTCTTGCCCTAAGGATTTCTTCCTAACTCACCAGGTTCACTTTCTTTCCCAGATGTCCTTCGTCCTGGTTCCACTCCCAGGATCCTTGCTGGGGGGACTCTGATTTCCTGCTATACCATTGCCTCCGTTCCTGCCAGCCAAGTGCAAGATGAAATCATGTCTATGATGTCAAAACAGTTTTGGGTGTCTCCCAGCCACAGTAAAAGTCAAATGTCCTCAGAATTAGGGAGGATGATATGCATGTGGTTGGGAAGTGGGGGATCATCTCAGTGTCATTCTTACTCTTCTCTCACATTCTTTCATTTTGTCCACAGCACAACCCCATAAAATGATCAGGACAGGCCGGGCGCGGTGGCTCAAGCCTGTAATCCCAGCACTTTGGGAGGCCGATATGGGCAGATCACCAGGTCAGGAGATAGAGACCATCCTGGCTAACATGGTGAAACCCCGTCTCTACTAAAAATACAAAAAAAAATTAGCCGGAAATTAGCCGGGCGAGGTGGCGGGCGCCTGTAGTCCCAGCTACTCGGGAGGCTGAGGCAGGAGAATGGCGGGAACCCGGGAGGCGGAGCTTGTAGTGAGCCGAGATTGCGCCACTGAACTCCAGCCTGGGCGACAGAGCGAGACTCCGTCTCAAAAAAAAAAAAAAAAAAAGATTACGAATAATAAAACTGTGTGGAAGTGACCCAGATAAAATCATTGTTCCTTTAAACAAGGAACAGGTTAGACAAGCCTTTATCAATTCTGGTGCATGACAGATTGGTCTTGCTGATTTTGTGGAAATTATTGATAATCATTACCCAAAAACAAAAATCTTCCAGTTTTTAAAATTGACTACTTGGATTTTATCTAAAATTACCAGACATAAACCTTTAGAAAATGCTCTGACAGTGTTTACTGATGGTTCCAGCAGTGGAAAAGGGCTTACACCAGGCCAAAAGAACGAGTCATTGAAACTCAATATCACTTGGCTCTAAGAGCCGAGTTGGTTGCTGTCATTACAGTATTACAAGATTTTAATCAGCCTGTTAACATTGTATCAGATTCTACAGATGTAGTATAGGCTACAAAGGATATTGAGACAGCCCTAATCAAATATGGTATAGATGATCAGTTAAACCAGCTGTTTAATTTGTTACAACTAACTGTAAGAAAAAGAAATTTCCCATTTTATATTACTCATATTCGAGCACATACTAATTTACCAGGGCCTTAACTAAAACAAATGAACAAGCTGACTTGCTAGTATCATCTGCATTCATGGAAGCACAAGAACTTCATGCCTGGACTCATGTAAATGCAACAGGACTAAAAAATAAATTTGGTATTACATGGGAATAGGCAAAAAATACTGTACGACATTGCACTCAGTGTCAAGTCCTACACCTGCCCACTCAGGAGGCAGGAGTTAATCCCAGAGGTGTATGTCATAATGCGTTATGGCAAATGGATGTCATACATGTGCCTTCATTTGGAAAACTGTCATTTGTCCTTGTGACAGTTGATACTTATTCATCTTTTGTATGGGCAACCTACCAGACAGGAGAAAGTACTTCACATGTTAAAAGACATTTATTATCTTGTTTTGCTGTCATGGGAGTTCCAAAAAAAATTAAAATGGATAATGGGCCAGGATACTATAGTAAAACATTTCAAAAATTCTCAAATCAATGGAAAATTACACATACAACAGGAATCCCCTACAATTCCCAAGGACAGGCCGTAATTGAAAAAACTAATAGAACACTCAAAGCTCAATTGGTTAAACAAAAAAAGGAAAAAGACAGTAAGGAGTATAACACTCCCCAGATGCAACTTAATCTAGCATTTTAGACTTTAAATTTTTTAAACATTTATAGAAATCAGACCATTACTTCTGCAGAACAACATTTTACTGGTAAGAAGAACAGCCCACAAGAAGGAAAACTGATGTGGTGGAAAGATAACAAAAATAAGACATGGGAAATAGGGATGGTGATAACATGGGAGAGAGGCTTTGCTTGTGTTTCACCAGGAGAAAATCAGCTTCCTGTTTGGATACCCACTAGACATTTAAAGTTCTACAGTGAACTCGTTAGAGATGCAAAGAAAAGCGCCTCCGCGGAGACAGAAAACCTTCAATGGAGCATCATCAACTCTCCAGGTAAACAAAATGGTGATATCAGAAGAACAGATGAAGTTGCCATGCACCAAGGAAGCGGAGCTGCCGACTTGGGCCCAGTTAAAGAAGCTGACACAGTTAGCTAAAAAAAGCCTAAAGAACACAAGGGTAACACGAACTTCAGAGAATATGCTGCTTGCAGCTTTGATGATTGTATCAACGGTGGTAAGTCTCCCCATGTCTGCAGGAGCAGCTGCAACTAATTATACTTACTGGGCCTATGTGCCTTTCCTGCCCTTAATTCAGTTAGTCACATGGATGGATAATTCTATTGAAGTGTATGTTAATAATAGTGCATGGGTACCAGGCCCCACAGATGATCATTGCCCTGCCCAACCTAAACAACAAGGAATGATGATAAATGTTTCCATTGCGTATCATTATCCTCCTATTTGCCTAGGGAAGGCACCAGGATGTTTAATACCTACAACCCAAAATTGGTTGGTAGAAGTACCTACTGTCAATGCCACCAGTAGATTTACTTATCACATGGTAAGGGGAATGTCACTAGGGTCACAGATAAATAATTTATAGGACCCTTCTTATCAAAGATCATTAAAATCTAGGCCTAAGGGGAAGCCTTGCCCCAAGGAAATTCCCAAAGAATCAAAAAGCCCAGAAGCCTTAGCTTGGGAAGGATGTGTGGCTGATACTGCAGTGGTATTACAAAACAATGAATTTGGAACTGGGCCTCTTGAGGCCCATTATATTATCATTGTACCGGCCAGACTCACTCATGTTCACAGGCCCCATCCATGTGGCCCATTAATCTGGTCTATGATAGTGATTTAATTGAAAGGCTGGACCAGGTTTATAGAAGGTTAGAATCACCTTATCCATGGAAATGGGGTGAAAAGGGAATTTCGTTACCTCGACCAAAGTTAGTTAGTCCCGTTACTGGTCCTAAACATCCAAAATTATGGAAGCTTACTGTGGCCTTGCACCACATTAGAATTTGGTCTGGAAATCAAGCTATAGAAACAAGAAATCATAAGCCATATTATACTACCAGCCTAAATTCCAATCTGACAATTCCTTTACAAAGTTGTCTAAAACCCCCTTATATGCTAGTTATAGAAAACACAGTTATTAAACCAGATTCCCAAACTATAACCTGTACAAATTGTTGATTGTTTACTTGCCTTGATTCGATTTTTAATTGGCAGCACCGTATTCTGTGAGTGAGGGCAAGAGAGGGCGTGTGGATCCCTGTGTCCTTGGACCGACTGTGGGAGGCTTTGCCATCCATCCATATTTTAACGGAAGTATTAAAAGGAATTCTAACTAGATCCAAAAGATTCATTTTTACTTTAATTGCGGGGATTATGGGCCTTATTGCAGTCACAGCTACTGCTGCAGCTGCTGGAATTACTTTGCACTCCTCTGTTCAAACTGCAGAATATGTAAAGAATTCTTCAAAATTGTGGAATTCTCAGACGTAAATAAATCAAAAATTGGCAAACCAAATTAATGATCTTAGATAAACTGTCATTTGGATGGGAAATAAGCTCATGAGCTTGGGATATCTTTTTCAGTTACAGTGTGACTGGAATACGTCAGATTTTTGTATTACACCCTGAGCCTATAATGAGTCTGAGCATCACTGGGACATGGTTAGACACCAACTACAAGGAAGAGAGATAATCTTACTTTAGATATTTCAAAATTAAAAGAACAAATTTTTGAGGCATCGAAAGCCAATTTAAATTTGGTGCCAGGAACTGAGGCAATCGTGAAAGCTACTGATGACCTCACAAATCTTAACCCCGTCACTTGGGTAAAAACCATCAGAAGTTCCACTATTGCAAATTTCATATTAATCCTTGTATGCCTGTTCTGTCTGTTGTTAGTCTACAGGTACATCCAGCAGCTCAGAAGAGACAGCGACCAGCGAGAATGGGCCATAATGATGATGGTGGTTTTGTCAAAAAGAAAAGGGGGATATGTAGGGAAAATAAAGAGAGATCAGACTGTTACTGTGTCTTTGTAGAAAAGGAAGCCATAAGAAACTCCATTTTGATCTGTACCCTGAACAATTGTTTTGCCTTGAGATGCTGTTAATCTGTAACTTTAGCCCCAACCTTGTGCTCACAGAAACATGCGTTGTATGGAATCAAGGTTTAAGGGATCTAGGGCTGTGCAGGATGTGCCTTGTTAACAATATGTTTGCAGGCAGTACGCTTGGTAAAAGTCATCGCCATTCTCCGTTCTCGATTAACTGGGAGCACAATGCACTGCAGAAAACCACAGGGACCTCTGCCCAGGAAAGCCGGATATTGTCCAAGGTTTCTCCCCACTGAGACAGCCTGAGATATGGCCTTGTGGGACAGGAAAGACCTAACTGTCCCCCAGCCCGACACCTGTGAAAGGTCTGTGCTGAGGAGGATTAGTAAAAGAGGAAGGCCTCTTGCATTTGAGATAAGAGGAAGGCTTCTATCTCCTGCATGCCCCTGGGAACGGAATGTCTCGGTATAAAACCCGATCGTACATTCATTCTATTCTGAGATAGGAGAAAACTGCCCTGTGGCTGGAGGTGAGATATGCTGGCAGCAATGCTCTCTGTTATTCTTTACTACACTGAGATGTTTGGGTGGAGAGAAGCATAAGTCTGGCCTATGTGCACATCCAGGCATAGTAGCTTCCCTTGAACTTATTTGTGACACAGATTCCTTTGCTCACATGTTTTCTTGCTGACCTTCTCCCCACTATCACCCTGTTCTCCTATTGCATTCCCCTTGCTGAGATAGTAAAAATAATAATCAATAAATACTGATGGAACTCAGAGACCGGGCCGGTGCAGGTCCTCCATATGCTGAGCGCCAGTCTCGTGGGCCCACTGTTCTTTCTCTATACTTTGTCTCTGTGCCTTATTTCTTTCGTCAGTCTCTTTATTTATTTATTTATTTATTTTTTTGAGGCGGAGTCTTGCTCTGTCACCCGGGCTGGAGTGCGGTGGCCGGATCTCAGCTCACTGCAAGCTCCGCCTCCCGGGTTTACGCCATTCTCCTGCCTCAGCCTCCGGAGTAGCTGGGACTACAGG
>NW_012118599.1:14186670-14187681 GCF_000951035.1 Colobus angolensis palliatus
TTTTTTTTTTGACAGAGTCTCTGTTGCCCAGGCTAGAGTGCAGTGGAACAATCTTGGCTCACTGCAGACTCAACCTCCTGGGCTCAAGTGATCCTCCAGCCTCAGCCTTACGAGTAGCTGGAACTACAGGTGTGTGCCACCACATCCAGCTAATTTTTGTTTTTTGGAGGTCTCACTATGTTGCCCAGGTTGGTCTTGAACTCCTGGGTTCAAGTGATCCTCCTGCCTTGGCCTCTCCCAAAGTTCTGGGATTATAGGCATGAGCCACTGCACCCGGCCTACCCCAACTTTTTATTTTAACAAGTTTCAAACCCTCATGTGGATTCACTAATTCTTAGCAATTTTGCCACATTTGCTTTCAATCTGTCATCATGACACTTCACCTCTAAATACTTCAGAATGTATCTCCTATGAACAAGGTAATTCCCGCACATAACCACAATTATCACACTTGATAAATTTGACATTGATATATCGCTATCATCTAATATATGGATCATATTCAAATTTCCCCAAGGGTAAAATGTCCTTTAGAGCTGATCTCCCCTACACAATCTTGCATCTAATCCAGGATCACTCGTTGTATTTATTTATTTACATTTAATTTTTGGAGACACAGTTTCACTCTGTCTCCCAGTCTGAAGTGCTGGCAATCACAGCTCACTGCAACCTCCACCTCCCCAGGTTCAAGCGGTTCTTCAACTACTGCCTCCGGAATACCTGGGACTACAGGTGCCCACCACCATGCTCGGCTATTTGTGTGTGCTCGGCTATTTGTGTGTGTGTGTGTGTATTTTTAGTAGAGATGGGGTTTTGCTATATTGCCCAGGCTGGTCTTGAATTCCTGAACTCAAGCAATCTGCCCACGTCAGCCTCCCAAAGTGCTAGGATTAAAGACATGAGCCACTGTATCTGGCCTATATTTATTTTTTATGTCTCCTTTAATCTGGGGTAGTTCTTAGCTTTTTCTTTATCTTCTTTTTTTTTTAATTTTAATTTTTTTTTTTTTTT
>NW_012118599.1:14188199-14191160 GCF_000951035.1 Colobus angolensis palliatus
TGGTTTCGATCTCCTGACCTCGTGATCCGCCCGTCTCAGCCTCCCAAAGTGCTGGGATTACAGGCTTGAGCCACCGCGCCCGGCCATTTTTTGTATTTTCAGTAGAGATGGGGTTTTACTGTGTTGGTCAGGATGGTCTTGATCTCCTGACCTCGTGATCCACCTGCCTCCCAAAGTGCTGGGATTACAGGTGTGAGCCACCACGCCTGGCCATTAAACTTTGATTATTTGATTAAGGTGATGTGCACCAGATCAGTCTAGCTTCTGATACTTATTTTTTTGAGACGGAGTCTTGCTTTGTCGCCGAGGGTAGAGTGCAGTGGCGCAAACTCAGCTCACTGTAACCTCCGCCTCCTGGGTTCAAGCGATTCTCCTGCCTCAGCCTCCTGAGTAGCTGGGATTACAGGTGTGTGCCACCATGCCCGGCTAATTTTTGTATTTTTAGTAGAGACAGGGTTGCACCATGTTGGTCAGGCTGGTCTCGAACTCCTGACCTCGAGATCCACCTGCCTTGGCCCCCCAAAGTGCTGGGATTACAGGTGTGAGCCACCGTGCCCGGCCACTTTTGATAATTTAAAAACCTGACTTTCCCAGCAGATTTAAAAACCTGACTTTCTGAGCAGTCAGAGCAGCTGTAGCACATCTGACCTGCCTTCACCTTCTATCTTCTCTGGGACCACCAAGAACTGAAGGATGGCAAGATGTGTGAAGAGAGTGGTGAGGCTCTGGCTGGGTGTAGTGGCTCACATCTGTAATCCCAGCACTTTGGAAGGCCGAGGTGGGTGGATCACTTGAGGTCAGGAGTTCGAGACCAGCCTAGCCAACATGGCGAAACCCTGTCTCTACTAAAAATACAAAAATTAGCTGGGCTTGGTGGCATATACCTGTACCCCCAACTACTAGGGAGGCTGAGGCACTAGGGACCCTGAGGATTGCTTGAACCCAGGAGGAGGAGGTTGCAGTGCGCTGAGATCTCGCCGCTGCACTCCGGCCTGGGCGACAGACCGTGAGACTCCGTCTAAAACAACACAATACGAAACAAAACAATAATAATAATAACTAAAAGAGTGGCGTGACTTGGTGGCGGTGTCACTCCTGAAGCCCCTGGGAACAACTCTGCAGTTAGGCTTTGTCCCGTGCTGCGGAGCCTAGGATGGGGATTGTCCTCCGCCATGCGTTGTATCGGAATCCTTGCATGCACTCCTGTGGCTGTGCATGAAAACGGGTATGTGCGCGGTGCCTATGCATGTACGGGTCTTTTTGCCCTCAGCGGCGCATCCGCAGGCATGTTCTGTCCTATGCTAGCCTTCAAGTTTTGGCGCGTCTGTCCCTTCTTTGGCGGGTACGTTGGGCACTCTGGTTTGGCTAAATCGTGGACGCTTCTAAAGCGTTTCTGCAGGGCGCTGATCAGAGTTCTCAAGTGCTCCCCAGTTCTGGGCCGGCTTGGTACGGTCTACAGCCTTCCTTTCCTTCCCCCGTCCCCCCGTGGTGGTTGCATCCATTCCGCCCGGAAGTGCTCGCTTCCCCGAACTGCAGGCGGGTCGGGCCTGGCGACCCGACATGGAGCGTCCTCGCAGTTCCCGCTCCTCGGCCCCGGCCCCGGCCCCGGCCCCGGCTTCGGTTACCCTGGCGCAGCTCCTGCAGCTGGTCCAGCAGGGCGGGGAGCTCCCGGGTCTGGAGAGACGCCACATCGCGGCGATACACGGCGAACCCACAGCGTCCCGGCTCCCGCGGAGGCCCAAGCCCTGGGAGGCCGCGGCACTGGCTGAGTCCCTTCCTCCTCCGACCCTCAGGATAGGAACGGCCCCGGCGGAGCCTGGCTTGGCTGAGGCAGCGACTGCACCTTCTTCATGACATACAGCGGGCTCCTGAGGTTCCAGGTCCTTTGCGGCGGCGATCTGGAGGGCGTGGCTACAATACCCCGCATGCCATTCAGTTACTCATCTTTTATGCTTTGGTCCTGACCTGTCTCAGCTGGACTTGCTCCTGCAGCCACTGTGGGGGTTTTGCATTTGCATTTCTGGACCATGATACAGTTAAGAAAAATCCTGTTTCAGTCCTTATATGTAATAAAAGGTTTTATGATGTAACTTGGCCCCAGAATGATTTTGAAGATACGTTAAAGGAAAGCCCAAAGCATTTAAAAAAGCCAACCAAGAAAGACTAAAATCTTGGCTCTTGGAATCAGCTGGATCAGGCAAGGGGCTAGAGACTTAGAGCATTGGAAAGGCTCCCACAGCCACCCTGAAATCATTCCTTTTATGTTAAACAGGCCACCTGGCTCAGTGCACCTACTTAGTCAACACTAGATTTTACTTTCTCTACAAAAGCTAGAACATACCTAGTATGTGCTGACATGAGCATACCCTAACCCACAGATGATGTAACAGGTCTACCTTTTCTCAGAAATAAGGATTGTGTCCCAACTTGTTCAACGAATTCGTTATGTCATGGTACATATATAGAAGTGCACAATTTTTGTAACATCTTTTATTTGTATACAATTATAAATTACAAACTTGTTTTATCAGAATTTTTTTTTAAATTTATTTTTAGTCAACTTACTCCCTTTTATTTACCAGCAGTTTGCTCTGACAGAGGAAATTACAAACTACTGTTTTGCTTAATCCTTTTAGTCATCATGTCAGGCACACAGGTTGGAGGGTATTAGCTTCCATTTTACAGACAGAGTGGAAACACTGTACCCATATTTAGTGTAAGACAGAGCTGGGATATAAGCCTTGGGCTTCCATAGTCACAACTGCTTTTTTCCATAACTTTGTAATACATCATTTTAAAGTAATCTGATTTCACAATGTTTTACAGTAGAAGAGTAACATCTATAGCATCTCTTCTTGGCAGGTTACCTCTGGACAGAACCAATCTAGTTACCTCATACGCTGGTACTTTTTTTTTCTGAGACGGAGTTTTGCTTTTGTTGCCTAGGCTAGAGTGCAATGG
>NW_012118599.1:14195585-14199317 GCF_000951035.1 Colobus angolensis palliatus
TGTTAGCCAGGATGGTCTCGATCTCCTGACCTCGTGATCCGCCCGTCTCGGCCTCCCAAAATGCTGGGATTACAGGCTTGAGCCACCGCGCCCGGCCAGCTCTGCTTTAAGACTTCCAAGAACCGATCTCTGCTTGACCCAGCCTTAGCCTACGACAGCACCAGCCCTACTATGGTACTCTTCAGACCCCTCCCTACCCCATGTCTCATGGTTGTTAAAGCTACCCACTGATTTCAGGCTGGCTGTGGTCACCGCAAAATGTCCCTTCTACAGCAACATGAGCCCTGGAGAGCAATACCCGGTGCAGCCTGACGCATTCAAATAGAAATCTAATGTGAATTCACATGGAAACCTCACTCACCCCCAGGTCACATAAGGTTCCACTATACGCAGCATTTTTAGGTTGTTGGGGGTGACTTTTACAAAGACACCACTAAAAATTTTCTTTAGGCGAAGTCTTGCAATGGTTCTCTGCACCAGTAAACTCACGCCATCAATCCTGAAATGAACAGCAACAGAAGTCAGACAGACTCCCTCCAGTTTATGTCAGTCTAGCAAGCACAACATGCGAGGTCACTACACTGGGTAATCTGGAGTAAGACACAGAGACTATGCCTTAAAGAGCTCAGTTTAGTGGGAGGCAGTTATGAAAACCGATCCTTTCATGATGTGGAGCAATGCCTGGAATGCTATGGAAACACAGAGACAGTCCCTGAACTTGTGTGTTTCTCAGGGGTTGAGGGAGTGCTGGTATGCAGGTCTACGCATGTCCAGCTAAGGAAGCTGGATATGCTTTTATGGGCAGTAAAGGCTACTGAAGATTTTAAGTAGAAGAGACAAGACCAGATTTCTTTCTGACAATCACCAAGGGCAGAGTATGGGATAGATCACAGTATGACACTAGAGGCAAGGAAATCCAGGAGGAAGGTTAATTCAATAGTTTAGGAAAAATATGAGCAGTGGTAGAAGGCTACAAAGGACAGAGCTCATAAAAATATACAAAAGTCACAGGTTTCTGGTTTGGGTGACTGGGTAGGGAAACAGCAAGAAGTAGAGTTGCACATGAGGTGGGCAGGGGGTTGCAAAAGTTCCACTAACTGAGGAAAAATGTCTCCCCTTCACTGAATATGCTTCATCCACTCAGCCTGGTTTCAGTTCCTAGAATGATGCCTTGCTTTCCCCACCTCAGGACTTCAGCACATATGCCTGGAAAGTCTCCCAACACTGGTGAACGCCTTTCACATCTTTCAGGTCTCAGGTAGAAGTTCCTGCTTTAGAGAGGGTGTCCTCAACCCCCTCTCCCTAGTGAGCACTTTACCCTCACAGCACTTACTTTCAAGTCTATCTGTCTAAGGTCTTCCAAATATTGCAGACTAAATTTTGCTCAACCCTGACATCCCAGCATGACTTGGCTGAGTGGCCTGGGGCTTATTATCTCCCTAGAAAGGGGTCTAAAGCTTAAGCAACGGTTTGCCCTAGTCTCATGCAATTAGAAAGACACCAGTTCCTTACCTTTCGATGCGTACAACAAAGGCCAAGGAATGTTTATCTGGCAATTCCAAGGCATGAGGTTTCACTTCTAGTCGTCTGAGACGCACCTTGTCACGTTTCTGCCGCCAGGAATCATGTAGGAATGATTCTAGTCGCTTAAACCTGAGCCCTTTTCCTTTCCTCTGCTACAGAGAAGACAGACCATCATTATCATCTTGTGCCTCCATACATTTTTACTTTTAGAACAGTAATTCATGAGTGACAACTGATAGAGCTTATTTCCCCGTGTTCTACAATGCAGAGCAAAGCAATATTCTCTATTTTCATATAAGAGAAAAATGAGAAACCAAAGTAAAGGTGGAGTTGAGTAAACTTGGGAATTACTGGGAAAAATAATTAACAAAGAAAAAATTAGTTTGCATGATATTAATCAATGTTTACTAACAAGCTTCCTTAAACTCAACGCCAGCATTTGCCTGCAGGTGTTAAATATTTGCTAAAGGAAGACATAAACCATATACACTTGGTGCTCTGCATCTGTGATTCAACCAACCCCAGATGGAAAATACTTCTGAGGAGCACATACACAGTGGCTCACCTATAGTCCAGCTACTCAGGAGGCTGAGGCAGGAGGTTCTCTTGAACCCAGGAATTCAAGGCTGCAATGAGCTATGATCCTGCCACTGCACTTAGTCTGGGTAACAGAATACGAATACCTCCTTTTTTTTTTTTTTTTTTTTTTTTTTTTTTGAGACGGAGTCTTACTCTGTTGCCCAGGCTGGAGTGCAGTGGCGTGATCCTGGCTCACTGCAATCTCTGCCTCCTAGGTTCAAGCGATTCTCCTGCCTCAGCCTCCCGAGTAGCTGGGACTACAGGCATGCGCCACCACACCCACCTAATTTTTGTATTTTTAGTAGAGACAGGGTTTCACCATGTTGGCCAGGATGGTCTCAATCTCCTGACCTCATGGTCTGCCTGCCTTGGCCTTCCGAAGTGCTGGGATTACAAGCATGAGCCACCGCGCCCGGCCAGCAATAGTTTTTAGTTACTAGACATCTTCTAAGCCTATAACTCTTAGGCTATGCATAGCCCCATGTCCTAATCAGGCATTGACTGATCCCAGCAGGTCTCCATCTATTTGTACCAGCCTCCTTTTTCCTCCCAATCTCAAGGTTACTAAATAATCTCTTAAATACTACTAAACGCAAAGAGAACTTGTAAAGTGGCAAGGTATGGCCCATCAAAAGTCAACCCAAGGGCAATTTTCAGCCCTACCTCACCTGGGTCTAGTTCAGCTGGCGGATAAGCTGATTGATGCGTTCACCCCGATAGCCAGGTGTGCCCATCTCCTTGAGGAAGCCCACTCTATTTTTGGTAGCATGTCGGGCCACTGAGAGGTGGAAAGGGCGCAAGAACCATGAGATCTCCTGGAAATGCTTCCCTGGGAAGGCAATTTCATGAATGAGGTCTTCCAAGCAAATGACGCCAAACTTCCCTAAGAAACACAAAAGCACAGATTCCTTTATCAACATGTATCCAGCATATACTAAGCTGGGCACTCTGGCAGACGCTTGGGACCCCAAGAATACAACCTGAATCTCACATCAAAGCTTCAAAGACCCTGGCTTTCTGCCCCAGATGATCCTAAGCTGTAGCACTCACCCAGGTGCTCCTCAATCACTGTGTTGTCTGTCAGAGGGATGGTCTTATTCTTGACCTTGGCTTGTCCACGTTTCAAAATAAGTTCTCGGACCGACTTCAGATTTGGAAATCTATGTGGGAAAATAAAGCACGGTTTTCACCAGCACTTGGCACGCTACATACCAGTCCTGCAGCCTGGCTGAGGAGAGGCTGGAGAGATTCTCCCACATACCCACTTCTCCCAACGAGCAAGTGTTCTGCAATCACATTCCAGCTGAAATGCTTGGAAATATTCCTAATAAAGAACCGAAGAGACCCCACTCACATAATCAGAAATTTAAATTTATGGATGTAAATGTTCACCAGGGAAAATATCGCCAAAAACAAAACAGAAACAATGTCCTAGCTTAGCTTAGGGGCTAGGACTCTGGCCTTAGGTGACCTTCTAACTCAAGATAGTGCAAGAGTTAGAAATGAAATCCAAGTTTTTGTTGGGTTTCAATGTTTGAGGAATACTACTATTTTTTTTTTTGAGACGGAGTCTTGCTCAGTCGCCCAGGCTGGAGGGCAGTAGTGCAATCTCGGTTCACTGTAAGCTCC
>NW_012118599.1:14199367-14215615 GCF_000951035.1 Colobus angolensis palliatus
GATTAGGGTTTCTTTTTCTTTTTTTTTTTTTTTTTTTGAGATGGAGTCTTGCTCTGTCGCCCAGGCTGGAGTGCAGTGGCACAATCTCGGCTCACTGCAACCTCCGCCTCCCGGGTTCAAGCGATTCTTCTGCCTCACTTCCTGAGTAGCTAGGAGGATTACAGGCACATGCCACAGTGCCCGTCTAATGTTTTGTATTTGTAGTAGAGATGGGGTTTCCCCATGTTGGCCAGGCTGGTCTCGAACTCCTGACCTCAAGTAATCCGCCTGCCTCGGCCTCCCAAAGTATTGGGATTACAGGCGTGAGCCACTGCGCCCCGCTGACCTCTTAAAAAAGAAAAAAAAGAAAAAAAATTCAGGGGAAAAAATGAAAAATAACAGTAAAAAGTAATACAAATTTTAAAAATACATTATGTATACTGTATTAACTATCAGTAACCCAGTCCAGGCAGGGTGGCTCAGGTCTGTAATCCCAGCACTTTGAGAGGCCGGTGGGTGGATTACTTGAGGCCAGGAGTTTGAGACCAGCATGACCAACATGTTAAAACACCTCTACTAAAAATATAAAATTTAGCTGGTGGCCGTGTGGGGTGGCTGATGCCAGTAATCGCAGCACTTTGGGAGGCTGAGGTGGGTAGATCACTTGAGTCCATGAGTTCCAGATCAGCCTGGTCAACATGGTGAAACCTCGTCTCTACTAAAAATACAAAAATTAGCAGGGCATGGTGGCACATCCTTGTAATCCCAGCTACTTGGGAGGTTGAGGCAGGAGAATTGCTTGAACCCGGGAGGCGGAGGTTGTGGTAAGCCGAGATCACGTCACTGCACTCCAGCCTGGGAGACAGAGTGAGACTCTGTCTCAAAAACAAAACAAAATTAAATTAAATTAAAAAAGAAATTAGCTGGCCGGGCGCGGTGGCTCAAGCCTGTAATCCCAGCACTTTGGGAGGCCGAGACGGGCGGATCACGAGGTCAGGAGATCGAGACCATCCTGGCTAACACGGTGAAACCCCGTCTCTACTAAAAAATACAAAAAACTAGCTGGGCGAGGTGGTGGGCGCCTGTAGTCCCAGCTACTTAGGAGGCTGAGGCAGGAGAATGGTGTAAACCCGGGAGGCAGAGCTTGCAGTGAGCTGAGATCCGGCCACTGCACTCTAGCCTGGGCCACAGAGCGAGACTCCGTCTCCAAAAAAAAAAAATTAGCTGAGTGTGGTGGCTAATTTAGCTAAAATTAGTCGCATGCCTGTAATCCTAGCTACTTGGTTGACTGAGGCAGGAGAATTGCTTGAGCCCAGTAGGCAGAGGTTGCAGTGAGTCGAGACTGTGTCACTGCACTCCAGAACACAGTGAGACACTTGCCTCCAAAAAAAAAAAAAAAGCTACTAAGTAATCCAGAGAGAATTTAAATTACACAGGCGGAAAGAGTAGGAAGGAGTACAGATTATAAGCAAATACTACAACCATTTGATATAAGGGACTTCAGCAGTCTCAGATTTAGGCATCTGTGGGAGTCCTGGAACCAACCCCCTAAGGACACTGAGAGGCAACTATACCTGGTTTGTCAAACTGTGCGGGGAGCTTGTAAATACCAAATGTAGTCCAACACATGCTGGATAAAACTCACCTAATACAAATTCTAATTACTTTATCTTGGTTCCCCACCATTACCTCCTTCTTTGCCAAAAGTGCCTGCTTTGCCTGGGTGGCTTTGAGGGCTTGATAAGCCTTCCTCTTTTTCAGCAGATTTTCTGGAACCAAAGGGATTTTTCTTTGCCTGATAGAGAAAATTGAGATCAGAGATAACATTTAGAAAACGAACACTTGGCTGAGCGCGGTGGCTCAAGCCTATAACCCCAGTATTCTGGGAGGCCGAGGTGGGGGGAGGGGATCACCTGAGTTCAGGAGTTCGAGACCAGCCTGACCAACATGGTGAAACCCCCGTTTCTACCAAAAATAAAAAATCAGCTTGGCGGGGTGGCGCACGCCTGTAATCTCAGCTACTCTGGAGGCTGAAGCAGGAGAATCGTTTGAACCTGGGAGGCGGAGGTTGCAGTGAGCCGAGATCGCGACAGTGGCACTCCAGCCTGGGCGACATAGCAAGACTCCGTCTCAAAACAAAAACAACAACAACAAAGAAAACGAACATTCAACGGATTTCCAAACCAAGTCAATATCCTGGGCTTCAGGGAACATTACTGTTTTCAAGTGTCTGAAGAAAGATTCCCCTGAAACCTGCGGTTTCTGACTCCAGGCCTCAAAATGTACCCCTAATATTCACTCATCCCCAATGCCTCGAAAAGTAATGAATCCTTTAGCCTCTGCGTTCCTGTAAGTTAACAGGATTTTCACTGCCACAGCTCTTCATAGACACTAGCAGCGACGAATCTAGTAAAATCCCATGGGGTTGGAGTGGGTGCAGACCTATCTGCAGGGTTAATACTTGTCAGGCTGGGTGAATTCAACTGTGGCACTCCAGCCCGCTGCCTGAAGTCAATCCTCGCCTCTCTAGATAACCCGAAATTGACCGCGGTCCCCTCCCTCCTCCGCCACAGCGCTACGGCTCCTCAACCCCACCCTTTGTAAACTGTGGCCTTTTCTATTCCTAGAGCCCACAGGAATCCGCCACCGAGGCATAAACACCGTGGATGGCACCAGATACTCAACACCCAACTCCACATATTCAAAGCCCCACTCACTCTTGCTCCGCCATCTTTCTAGTGGTGCAGCTACTGATCATGCGCAACCCCAACACATGGGGAAGACAGCACTCGCTCTGTTTCCTTGACCATAGAGACGTCTGTTCTAACTCACGCTGGAGGACCCAGACAGTCAGCGTTCACTTAGCGGCAGTGAGCCGCTGAGGTCCTCCTAACCCCGATTCCTGCCAAAAGTTGCAGCGCTTCCAGGGTTTTTAGAGCCTGTATCATTTTCAAAACCCAGCCCTTTTCTTGTTACAGTTTCATCACAAGCAGCTTGGCTGTGGACAATAAAGTACTTCCCACAATGCACCTATGGCGTCCGCTCTAGCAAAGGCGCCGCACTTCCGGCGCGGCTCTGCTGCGTCTCTGAGGAGGAAGACAGACAAATTGAGCGAAACCTTTTCGCTCTGTGGAAAAATTTGGAGGCTATGGCTTTGGCTGTCACATGTAGGTGGAAGTGTTTGTTGAGGACTTGGAGTGGTAAAACAGGTAGCTGCGGTTCCGTCTGCTTGGCTCCGTCGATGGATCCTTGAACACGTTATTTAACCCCTCTATACTGCGGCTTCATTACTCATAAAATGGGTATACAGTAATAATAGGTCTACCTAATGGCGTTACGAGGATTACAGGAGATTATATAAAGCGTAAAGTGTAAAGCGTTTAGCAATGTCTGTCAGCACTATGTTTGTTACTATTACTGCTGGACTGAAAACTACAACTTGCTTCCTTGCCATCTAAAACCGTTATACAGACCGGGCGCGGTGGCTCACGCCTGTAATCCCAGCACTTTAGGAGGCCGAGGCGGGAGGATCACCTTAGGTCAGGAGTTTGAGACCAGCCTGGCCAACATAGCGACAGAGCCATCTTAAGAGAAGATGCCTGTTTTTCCTCCGGGTATGCCTCCAGGGAACAGAAACAGATCCTAACCTAGCAACCAGATGATCCTTCCTTCCTCATATCTGCTAAAAAAATACAAAAATTATTTGGGTGTGGTGGTGGGTGCCTGTAATCCCAGCTACTCAGGAGGCTGAGGCAGGAGAATTGCTTGAACCTGGGAGACGGAGGTTCCGGTGAGTCGAGATTGCACCACTCTACTCCAGCCTGGGTGACAGAGTGACTCCATCTCAGGAAAAAAAAAAAAAATCTTGGCCGGGCATGGTGGCTCACGCCTATAATCCTAGCACTTTGGGAGGCCGAGGCGGGCAGATCATGAGGTCAGGAGATCAAGACCATCCTGGCTAACATGGTGAAACCTCGTCTCTACTAAAAATACAAAAAATTAGCCAGGCATGGTGGCACGTGCCTGGAGTCCCAGTTACTCCAGAGGCTGAGGCAGGAGAACTGCTTGAATCTGGGAGGCAGAGGTTTCAGTAAGCCAAGATCACACCACTGCACTCCAGCCTGGGCGACAGAGAGAGACTCCGTTTCAAGAAAGAAAAAAAAAGGCTGGGAGCGGTGACTCACGCCTGTAATCCCACACTTTCGGAGGCCAAGGCGTGCGGATCACGAGCTCAGGAGTTCGAGACCAGCCTGGCCAAAATAGTGAAACCCCGTTTCTACTAAAAATACAAGAGTTAGCTGGGCATGGTGGCATGTGCCTGTAATTACAGCTACTTGGGAGGCTGAGGCAGGAGAATCGCTTGAACCTGGGGAGGTGGAGGTTGCAGTGAGCCGAGATTGCACCACTGCACTCCAGCCTGGGCGACAGAGTGAAACTCCATCTCAGAAAAAAGAAGAAAAAAGAAAAAAGAAAAAAAATCTATATATATAAATTAGATGGGCATGGTGGTGTGCACCTGTAGTCATGCTACTTGGGAGGCTGAGATGGGAGGATGGGTTGAGGCTGGGAGGTGGAGGTTACAGTGAACAGAGATCGCACCACTGCACTCCAGCCTGGGTGACAGAGCCAGACCTTGTTTCAGAAAAAAATAAAATAAAATAGAAAGTAAAAAAATAAAAAGAAAGCTCTGTAAGTAATTGGATTTTTGTGGTTCTCTCTGAATTGGTACCAGAATCTCTTTCCTAACATGTCTGTGCATAATTTATTTCAGTATTCTCTGCACTTCTGGATTATTTGGAATCCTACTCTTACTTAAGGCAAAGCTGCCACACCCAACACACCGTAAGGGGAACTCTATCGGCAATTTCCCATCTGCTTCATCCTCTTTTTTGGATTAAGACACTTTTTGCCATCAGCTTCATTTTGCTTCAAGCCTTGCTTGTGTTCTGAGAGTGACAAGGGGTTATCGGGAAGCAGGTAGGAAAGAGGTTAGTCTGAGAGCAGTGGATGAACCTGGAGCTGAGGCAGACCACGTGAACAACAGCTTTTGATCCTGATGAAAAACAGGCATAAGGTAGCAAAAGTGGGAAGGAAAGGGAGAGACAGGTGAGGGGCAGCAGCCTCAAGTTTGAGGATCGACAAGAAAGCTGGGGTAGGAAGGTGAAAGTATGTAGCAGGTAAGACTAAAAGCAAAACAGACAAACCCAAACTTCTGAATTATTTAGGGATAATGGAATATGGCTCTTTTTACTTTTTTTTTTTTTTTTTGAGATGGAGTTTTGCTCTTGTTGCCTAAGCTGGAGTGCAATGGCGCGATATTGGTTTACCACAACCTCTGCCTCCTGGGTTCAAGCGATTCTCCTGCCTCAGCCTCCCAAGTAGCTGGGATTACAGGCGTGTGCCACCACGCTCGGCTAATTTTGTATTTTTAGTAGAGATGGCGTTTCTCCATGTTGGTCAGGCTGGTCTCGAACTCCCAACCGTAGGTGATCTGCCTGCCTTGGCCTCCCAAAGTACTGGGATTACAGGTGTGAGCCACCGCACCTGGTCTCTTTTTCCTTTTTTTTTGAGATGGAGTCTTGCTCTGTCAGCCAGGCTGGAGTGCAGTGGCACAATTTTGGCTCACTACAGCCTCCACCTCCCAGGTTCAAGTGGTTCTCCTGTCTCAGCCTCCCGAGTAGCTGGGACTACAGGCATGTGCCATCATGCCCAGATAATTTTTTGTATTTTTAGTAAGACGGGGTTTCCCCATGTTGGCCAGGCTGGTCTTGAACTCCTGACCTCAGGTGATCTGCCCGCCTCAGCTTCCCAAACTGCTGGGATTACAGGCGTGAGCCACTGTGCCCGGCCACGCTCTTTTTACTGTCTGCATGTCTTCAGTAACACACTTTTTTTTTTTTTTGAGAGTCTTGCTCTGTCACTTAGGCTGGAGTACAGTGGCACGATCTTGGCTCACTGCAATCTCCATCTCCCGGGTTCAAGCAATAGTCCAGCCTCAGCCTCCTGATTAGCTGGGATTACAGGCACCCACCAATATGCCTGGATTTTTTTTTTTTTTTTTTTTTTTTGCAGAGACAGGGTTTCACCTTGTTTGCCAGGGTTGTCTCTAACTCCTGACCTCAGGTGATCCGCCCGCCTCTCAGCATCCCTAAGTGCTGGGATTACAGGTGTGAGCCACCATGCCCGCCCTTAGTAACAACACATTTTACACCCTAAGAAGTAGAGGGCCGAGACCAGTCTTCCTAGTTGATGGGCAAGGACACGGTGACTGAGAGTTAAGTTGTATGAAGATACATGATTATGTGATAGATGAGGTACCAGAACCCATTTCCACATTCTGCTGCCAAAGGTACTTTCTGCCCACCCAGTTGCACTGCTTTCCTTGACTGTCATAGAAGTAATTTTTTCCCAAGCATCTTCTTGCCTTTGCAATTGGTTTCAAAGGTCAGACTCCAGCACATACCCAAGAGTAATACAGATTAGGGTTTCTTTTTCTTTTTTTTTTTTTTTTTGAGATGGAGTCTTGCTCTGTCGCCCAGGCTGGAGTGCAGTGATGTGGTCTTGGCCCACTGCAACCTCTGCCTTTCTGGTTCAAGCAGTTCTCCTGTCTCAGCCTCCTGAGCAGCTGGGACTACAGGTGCACCACACCTGGCTAATTTTTGTAATTTTAATAGAGACAGGGTTTCACCATATTGGTCAGGCTGGTCTCAAACTCCTGACCTCAGGTAATCCACCTGCCTCAGCCTTCCAATGTGCTGGGACTACAGGTGTGAGCCACCACACGCGTCCTGGGTTTCTTATAAAGGTCTTTTACCTGCAGCAGTGCAGACAGGCAATTCCTATTACAGAATCCACTTTATACTACGTATGTGCTCCTGATATTTGTGAATATACTGAAACAGATTTCTCCACATAACTAACAATTTAGTTACAAAAGTCTTGGCGCGGTGACTGACGCCTGTAATCTCAGCAGTTTGGGAAGCCAAGGCGGGCCGATCACCTGAGGTTGGGAGTTCGAGACCAGCCTGACCAACATGGAGAAAACCCATCTCTACTATAAATACAGAATTAGCCGGCATGGTGGCAGGCGCCTGTAATTCCAGCTACTCGGGAGGTTGAAGCAGGAGAATCGCTCGAACCTGGGATGCAGAGGTTGCGATGAGTCAAGATCACGCCATTGCACTGCACAAGAGGCAATGTGCAACAAGAGGGAAACTCCATCTTGGAAAAAAATAAAAATAAAAAAAATAAAGTCTTTTATCTTTGTTACTACAGAAAGTATCATATTTTTTTTCTCAAGTATAACTCAGGAAAATACTAAGAACCAGGGCATGGAAATGTAAATTGCAGCAATCTGTGCAATTTATCGTGGCAGTCCAGAAGAATTTTATTTTTTGAGACAGGGTCTTGTTCTGTGACCCAGGCTGGAGTCCAGTGGCATGATCATGGCACACTGTAGCCTTGAACTCGGTTCAAGCCATCCTCTGGCCTCAGCCTCCTGGCCTACACGCATATGCCACCATGTCTGGCTAATTTTTATCTTTTCTGTAGAGACAGGTCTCACTGTGTTGCCCAGGCTTCTCTTGAACTCCTGGCCTCAAGCAGTCCTCCTGCCTCAGACTCCCAAAGTGTTGGGATTACAGGCATGAGCCACATGCCCAGTCCAGAAAAATTATAGCATCCCATTTTCTTCTCTCCTGCACTCCAGTCAGTTCCCAAATGTAATGTATATTTGTGTGTTGCTCCCCCTGTATACTGTGAGCCCCTTGAAAGCAGAAAGCATGCCTGAATTATCTGTATATCCCAATGTCTAGCACAGTGTCTGCCAGCAGTCAACTGCTCAAGTAATATTGTTGGTTAGTGATCATCATTTTCAGCTGGATACCCAACAGGTCCTCCTCTGTCTTGGAGAGCACACACAAGGCTGCAAGCAGGGCATGACTCTGAATCCCAGGGCCTAGCCCTTTCAGAACAGCACAGCTAGAGCCCTGCCTGAGCAATGCTGTTCCAGTGCCCCCACACTGTAAAGGTTTCTTTATTTCCCCTTACCTTTCCCCCAGTAATTAACTTGGAACTTTCTCTGCATTAGGAAGTGCTAGGGCCCCCTTTCCTAGAATGTGTCCTCCCATACACACAGCTGAGGGCTTTAACCATCTTAAGAGAAGATGCCTGTTTTTCCTCCGGGCATGCCTCCAGGGAACAGAAACAGATCCTAACCTAGCAACCAGATGATCCTTCCTTCCTTTTTTTTTTTTTTTTTGATGAAGTTTCGCTCTTGTTCCCCAGGATGGAGTGCGATGGCGCGATCTCGGCTCACCCCCTGCCTCTCCCCGGGGTTCAAGTGATTCTCCTGCCTCAGCCTCCCAAATAGCTGGGATTACAGCCACGCGCCACCACGCCCAGCTAATTTTGTATTTTTAGTAGAGACAGGGTTTCTCCATGTTGGTCAGGCTGCTGTCAAACTCCCAACCTCAGGTGATCCACCTGCCTCAGCCTCCCAAAGTGCTGGGATTAGAGCCACCGCACCCGGCTGATCCTTCCTTTTAACTCTTCATTCCTGGGGCACTCCCATTGTAAATGGCCTGAAGAGGGACAAAAATGTCATTCTGGACACACATTTATCCTTAGCAAGAAGAGAAGCTTGACATCAGGGTAACACTGTACATGACATCAGTAGATAGATCCCTTCATATCATTCTGTTAGTTATTTGAGAATGCCTTTCTTTGTTGCCTTTTTAAAATATTTTTAGAGAATGACTTTCTATTTATGTACTGATTACTGCTGAATCTTCATTTCCTACTGCTGTTAGGGCACAGGGGAGAATCTAATTAAACCATAAATGAGTACAAGTGTAGATTCTAGGCCCTAAAGAACAATTTGTTCCCAGAAATACATTTCATCTCTAGAAGCTTCCCTAACAATTTGGGTGGAAAAACACTTGTGAGGGCAGGAATTCAAAAGGGCCTCATGGGGCTGATTTTACACATAAGGTTACAGAGTTATTTTATTTATTTATTACTATTATTATTTTTGAGATGGAGTCTCGCTCCATCTGGAGTGCTCAGGCTGGAGTGCAGTGGCGCGATCTCGGCTCACTGCAAGTTCCGCCTCCCAGGTTCACGCCATTCTCCTGCCTCAGCTTCCCGAGTAGCTGGGACTACAGGTGCCTGCCACCACACCCGGCTAATTTTTTGTATTTTTAGTGAGACGGGGTTTCACCGTGTTAGCCAGGATGGTCTCGATCTCCTGACCTCGTGATCCGCCCGCTTCGGCCTCCCAAAGTGCTGGGATTACAGGCGTGAGCCACCGCGCCTGGCCAGAGTTATTTTTTAATACAAAATTTGGTCAAATATGTTGAATCCAAAGAGAAACATGTTAATTCTGGAATATGTCTTATGTGAAATCATTTATCACTTAGCTTTCTGCTTATCCTTGCAGAAACAAAATAAACATAACAACTGAAGAAAATCTCCTGCAGAGTGAGGCTCACTTACGTGACTTTTCACATAACCCCCACTTTTCCTTCCATAGCTAAGGACCTATGTGACAGGAGTAGGGATGGAGGCTAAAGGTGTACAGGACCAAACCTCCTCACTGACCAGCTTCATTAATTTGTAACTGTTTGGAAAGACCAATCAATTAAAATCCTATCCCTTCCCTAACTGGGGTAAATAGATTTTGGTAATGGTAAATCTATTAAAATAGAATTCCCATTGAACACTTACCCTTCTCTTCTGGGAAAAGTAGCCACTCCTATTTGCAAAATCAAGACAATCACAGTTGCACATTTTCCCAAATCTTTGGCTGTATTGCAATGGTTGTTTCATTTTGTAATCTCCAACTAAACATTTCCTAACCATGGATTAACAATATAGTTACTGACTGGTTTCTTTTAACAGTATTTATCCAACATAACAAAATAAACTGCAATTTGTTATACTTTTTTTTTTTTTACAAAACATTTTATAAATATTTTTACAAAATGTATACAAAGCAATTTCAAGTGAGACATACTATACAAATGAAGGTATTTAAGCAAATAAAGCCCACACCACACTGAAAGCGAGTGACGCGTCCTCTTTAAGTCAAGTCAGTCTGTAAGGCCTCCCTAATCTAACAGAATCTACTAAATCCTTCAGAGCTAAAATATTTCTTTTTCGTAATTGCCAGATTAAAATTTTGCTTCATCTTTAGGAAGTACTTAAGGACACAGAAAATCAAATGCTTAATAACAAATTCACACTTTTCCACGACAACAGAAAAAAAAAAAAAGGAAAATGATTTTTGTGACTGAGTACAAATAGTTCTAAAACTTAACTTTGACTAATGAACCTGAAAAACTGAATGCTGGCCATCTGAGGCTGAGCTCTCCTACCCTTCACCAGAGGGGGCTCGACATGCGAGTTATGACCCATGTGCGTAGAACCTAATCACAGGAGTAAAATACATGTCATAATCATCATTTGTCATTATCTAGAATCCTTCCTCCATAAAAAGTAAACTTACATACAATGACACAAAAATTTACAAGTTTCATTTTGGTAAATTAGGCTCTCCATTTGCTAGACAAGTATTAGGGCTTAAAAACCCTTTAAGATGGTATATAGAAAAGCTAGGACTGGGACAGCAGGGCAGGATAGGGAAGAAAGAGAGGTGACAAATGTACATGAAGCTTATCTTGTCTCTTGAGAATTCCACTGATTTGCAGTAATTAATATAACTCACTAGCAGCCCACATGAAGGCTTCCAGGGATAAAGTTCCGCAATGAGAAGAATTTGATTAGGAGGGATCATCTTGCTAGGAATTAGGGGAGCATGAGCCCTAAGGGAAGAAAAGCCTATGAAATCATGGAATTCAGGGCAGGGTGTTACCCCAGGGCTACCCAAACAGAAAGTACCAACTGGCAAAACCAACTTACCTAATATGTTACAATACAGGAAAAAGGGGAAATCTGCAACTTGGACATTGGCACAAATAAGGAAAAAATGGTAACCCTAAAATGGCCCAGATTTTCCAATTTGTATTGGCTGGGGCATGTGGTTGGGGTGAAGGTACGTTGCTATTATGAAGACTGGCTATCTCACAGGGTTTTTTGTGTGTAGTGGGACACAGGGGCACCAGGGGTATAGGTCTTCTGTTGCTGTGTTTTCTAATCAGAAGCCTTCCTTTCCATCACAGGCCAATCTGGAAAAGAAATGCCCAACATGATGGCAATGGGGGTCATCCCCATGCTGGCGACAGCCAGAAGCAGATTCTAGCAACACACTAAAGTGAAGACCAGTGGCTGCACCTCCAGAGCCAGGGAGATAAACAGAATAAATGAGAGAGTATGCACACTAAGAAGGAGAGTGGGTGTGCACACACTGTAACAAAAAAGACCTCTGGATCCGAGCAGCTCAGATACACGCACATGTGTGTGTGTGTGGGAGAAGAGTGCATACAAATACTATCATGTAGCTTTCCCAATGAGAGGAGATAAGTGATGGTTACAATGACATTGAGAATAAAGGTAACAACAGAAACGGGATAACCTGGGGCAGGTATACGAGAAAGGAAAACAGAGAACACTCCCTGACAAGAAATAAAAATAAATAAAGCAATAAGCCATGCTCACTAATATGAACACAGGCCAAACAGAAATCATGACAGGGCGTATCCTTTGGCTCTCAAATGGGAATCCCATGTCTCAGATCTTTCCTTTCAGTGGTGGGCTAGCTGGTTACCTTTGGTTTGTCTGTGTTTTGGTAATGAATTGCTGCCAGGGGTGACCACTGTTCTCAGACAAGAAGCATAAACAAGGCCAAAGTCTCCTTAAAGTTTAAACTGAAAAATTACAACATAATTTTCAAATGAAAGTGCTTTTGATGCTTGGTATTTGTTGTGGGAGAGGGTGCAAGGAGAGGTTAAATGAAACAAAATCCAGCAACAAACAAAAACATACATCATATGTTGACTATATCCAATTATAAAATGCAAAACTTGTTTTTTCTCAATAGTTAACATATATATGCTTTTACATATATACATATTAATATTATAACCTTCATGGCTCTATCCCGGCCTCCCCTGTACACTGTGCCTCTTAACTGGTTTCCATTTTCCTTTATTTAGCCTGGTGAAATTATTTCAAATTTTGCTGCTATAACTAAGAACAGAACATTCCCTACATGAAATTCAACATGGATATGCCTAAAAGCATGAGGTTTTGCTCCAGAAGCATCAGAAAAGCACTTGAACCATCAACAGGGAAGCACTGCAATGCCCTGCGTATGTGCTACTGGCTTTTCCACCAGGGCTGCGGTCCCTGGCAGCACAGCCAGCAATTTACTGCTCAAGGATGGCTGAGGGGGAAGAAGCATGTGGTCTTCCCCTCAACAACAACAACAAAACACACACACACAAAAACCCAAAATAATAATAATAATAATAAAAAACCCCAAAACTAAATTTGGAGATGCAGTGGGATATTCTTTAAAAAGTAGCTTCTATCTGTCTCGTTTGATTTTAGTAAGTCTGTTCTTTTCAAATGACTTATGATTGTCAAAATTTTACCAAGGGCCAAGTATACTGTGGTCTCATTGAGTTAGTGTTTTTAAAAAACAAAACAAATAAACAAAATGACTACGAGCACTTTCATAACACTTGAAATGAGTGGGGCCTATCAGACTGCTTTCTAACAAGGATTAATTTTACTAAAGGATCTCCCTGTAATCACGACAAGTATTGCTCTTAAACAAAGAACAGGATTGAGATTAGAAAGTATAACCTGTGATGAAAGATCAAGCAGGCTGGAGACAGGAGACCATTTCCATTTGCTTTTGCCAGGAAAGAATGTAACTGGTCCGGGGCGGGGGTGGGGGTGGGGGGGTCTCGCGTGGGGTAAGGGGAGGACTGCTGCTATTAACACTCTAAGATACTATTTACAGCTGCTTCTAAAATGGAGTCAGTTTCTACAACACCTTCACTGTGGTCCGGGATGAACTTTTCCAGGCAGTTTTCCTGTGAAGCCATAGGAGAAAAGTTGGGGAAATCTAACTCAACAGAGCCGCTAACCGTGGGGTCACTCTGGGGCTGCCGTCCTGCCTTTTTGAGTTCCAAGATGTTCTTAAATGTGGTTTCCAAGCTCTTCGTCAGCTGGAGATCTGGCTGGGGCTCACCTGACCCTTTCATGATGTCTGTGTGTAAAACTTCATTCTTTGGAGAATTCCTCAGACTTTTGTCCTGGAAGGAATTGTTACATGTCATCTCCAAGTGCGAATCTGCTAGGATGCTTGAGAGTTTGCTCTCAGTACCGTGATCTGATCTGGATGAGGTTTTCCGGTGCCCTTCAGGGCCGGGAGAGCACTCACTGGCCTTCAGAGGCTCTCTCCGGCTGGCTTTCTCTTCAGACGTGCTCTGGTACTGAACTAAGCCCACTTTGTCAAATTTCAGTGCTCTGCCAAGGCATTCTGTTTTTTTAGAAATGTTTCCTTCTGCAGAGACCACGATGTGATTAGGCACTAGATGAAACTGGTCATGATTCATGGATTCTGTCACACTGGTTTTGGCTCGGTCTCTGCCTTGGGCCTTGGCCGGCGGATGTGGAGAGCTGTTTGCTTTACTGCCATGCTGGTCACTCCGGCCAAACTGTGTCTCATGAGCAGCTTTATCAAGTTTGAAGGAACAACAGAAATCAGCCTGAAAACCCTCTGGAAATGGGAACAAAAAGATCATTAGGGAGTGATTGGGAGAGTACAGACTATACAGCAGACCTTCAGTGGGTCAGGTGCTGAGGGCAAAGCCAGGCCCACTCACAGAATCCATCTGCTTCACATACAGGAACATGCAGAAGCAGGACCCTGATCCTGAGAGAGCATCCTGTAAAGGCAGCCAAGGCTGTGGAGCCCCAGCTTCCCGATGGGGAGCTTAAACCTTTTGAAAAGGTAAATGCTTGATGACAAATTGGAAAATGTGGTGGGCAAAGAGCCTCACTCAGTCCTGATCTCTAAGTATTATTTTATTTTTTTGAGATGGAGTCTTGCTCTGTTGCCCAGACTGGAGTGCAGTGGTACGATCTTGGCTCACCGCAACCTTTGCCTCCTGGGTTCAAGCAATTCTCCTGCCTCAGCCTTCCGAGTAGCTGGGATTACAGGCACCCGCCACCATGTGCAGCTAATTTTGGCTTTTTTTTTTTTTGAGATGGAGTTTTGCTCTTGTTGCCCAGGCTGGAGTGCAGTGGCGTGATCTCGGCTCACTGCAACCTCTGCCTCCTGAGTTCAAATGATTCTCCTGCCTCAGCTTCCCGAGTAGCTGGGATTACAGGTGTCTGCTACCACAACGGACTAATTTTTTTTAATATGTTATTAGAGGCAGGGTTTCACTATGCTGGTCAGGATGGTCTCGAACTCCTGACCTCAGGTGATCTGCCTGCCTCGGCCTTCCAAAGTGCTGGGATTACAGGCATGAGCCACCGCACCTGGCCTAATTTTGGTATTTTTAGTAAAGATGGGATTTCACCATGTTGGTCAGGCTGGTCTTGAACTCCTGACCTCAGGTGATCCACCCGTCTTGGTCTCCCAAAATGATGGGGTTACAGGTGTGAGCCACCGCACCTGGCCTCTAAGTATTATTTTAAATTAGTTTTCAGCTAATTTAAAATAAATTGAAACCTCCTGAAAACAGAAATTAGGTCCTGGTATCAGCCTGGTTTCTTCCTTAGAGCAGAAGGGCCTGGAATGGGGCTTTGCAGGGAAGGGGGATGAACACCAGGAAACAGAAAACCTATCTGTCTTACATACTTTCCGGGTGAAGACAGCTACTTGTCTTTGGGTGAAAGCACTTTAATCCCTTTAGAGACACAGGAGAAAACTGGTATCACTTTGCCAAGACCACAAAATGAATAGCCAACACTCATCCAAAATGATATGGAAGGACCATGGGTATGCAGGAGCTGCGTCTGTGAGTGAGCACTGAACTGCACCAGGCTTGAGGAGCCAGAGGATGGCAAAAGAAATGTCCGTGAGGATTTAGAACACTGAGGGTCCAGATGGAGGAAGGCAGACTGCTGTTACACAAGAGTGGAAAAAGTGTTAACGCTGGAAATCATCGAAATGAAATAGAGCTTTGATGACATCTACAAAACAACAAAGAGTATGTATAGTGTGAACATGGATTTGTTCACCAAATTCTAAAATGTGAGTTTTAGGGAATGTAGACTTGAAATCTGAAAAGATGATTCCATCCAACAAACATTGGCTGTGCAGGCCAAAGAGGAGAAGGAAGTAGCTGGGATTACAGGTGTGAGTCACCGTGCCCAGCTCTCCCCAGAATTCACGTTCTACCTTCAAGTTTCTTACTCAAAGTTCACACAGACTCCCAAAGGCCCCATGGTCCCTGAACCACGGCAGGAGCTGTCCGCTACTTTCACTGCAATGTTTCTTACCAGGGTCTACAAGTGCCAGGCGCTTGTCTCGGGATAGGGAAGCTCTTTCCTCCTGGTTGAACATCCTATCGATCATCACCATTTCAGCAGAGGGACTGATTCGCTGAAAAAGAGAGAGGCCAGTCATTTCGTAGATAAATAATTTACACATTGGTACAAAATTCAAAAGATGCTACAGGGCATGTGAAAAGTGAGCCTCCCTTCTTTGCCTCTCCCTGGTGTGCACCCACTACCACCCAGTGCCTCTCCCTGGAGACATCTGCCTGCCTAGTAGTTTTCAATACTCTTCTGGAGATATTTCTGACACACATAACAATATATATGTACTATATATATATGTGTGTGTGTATGTATATAGATAAAGAAATATACTTTATTTTTGTACCCAAATAGTAGCAACTATATATACTGTTCTGTATTTTTTTCTCCTCTACTTAATAATATATCTTAGAAATCTTTTCGAACCCTTGACCGCAGGTGATCCATCCACCTTGGCCTCTTAAAGTTCTGGGATTACAGGCATGAGCCACCGCACCTGGCTGAGAACAATTATTACAGACTTTGGTGGCATTATTTTATTTTATTTACTTTTAGACAGAGTTTCGCTTTGTCACCCAGCCTGGAGTGCAGTGGTGCAATCTTAGCTCTCTGCAACCTCCACCTCCCAGGTTCAAGCGATTCTCCTGTCTCAGCCTCTGCAGTAGATGGCATTACAGGCATGTGCCACCACGCCTGGCTAATTTTTGTATTTTTACTAGAGACAGGGTTTTGCCATGTTGGCCAGGCTGGTCTCGAACTCCTGACCTCAGGTGATCCACCCACCTCAGCCTCCCAAAGTGCTGGGAT
>NW_012118599.1:14216220-14218680 GCF_000951035.1 Colobus angolensis palliatus
GTTTCACCGTGTTAGCCAGGATGGTCTCGATCTCCTGACCTCGTGATCCGCCCGTCTCGGCCTCCCAAAGTGCTGGGATTACAGGCTTGAGCCCACGGCGCCCGGCCCCAGGTTTGGTCTTTCTATCATTTCCTGAGGTATCTTATTCTTACTCCTTTCTCTATTTAACTGGCACTTCAGATGAATTGCAGTTTCTATCTGGGATGATGAAAATGTTCTGCAATTAGATAATGGTGATGACTATGTGACCTTGTAAATGTAATAAAAACCATCAAGTTGTACACTTCATTTATTTATTTATTCATTTTTGAGATGTGTCTCACTGTCACCCAGGCTGGAGTGCAGTGGTGCGATCTCGACTCACTGCAACTCTGAACACGGACATGTTTGTCTTTTCAGTAGAGACGGGTTTCACCATGTTGGCCAGGCTGGTCTCCAACTCCTGACCTCAGGTGATCCATTATTTATTATTATTATTATTTTATTGAGACAGAGTTTCACTCTTGTTGCCCAGACTGGAGCGCAATGGCATGATCTTGGCTCACCGCAACCTCTGCCTTCTGGATTCAAGCGATTCTTCCACCTCAGCCTCCCGAGTAGCTGGGATTACAGGCATGCGCCACACTGCCTGGCTCTTTTTGTATTTTTAGTAGAGATGAGGTTTCTCCATGTTGGTCAGGCTGGTCTTGAACTCCCAACCTCAGGTGATCCACCCGCCTCGGCCTCCCAAAAGTGCTGGGATTACAGGCATGAGCCACCGTGCCTGGCCTAAGTTGTACACTTTAAATGTAAATTTTATGGTATGTCAATGATCTCTCAATTAAAAACAAAACTAATTTTGACATTTGTCACCAGCTTATCTGTTCAGATGTGCCTCCAGTCCTTTCTCCACATCTCTGGGTTGGTGAAAGTCGGTAGACGGCATCAAGAGTGTGGACCAGGGGTCAGATGATCCTGGCCTGTATCCGAGCTCTGCTAATGACTGCAAACTTCTTAGCCATCTGAACTTGAGCAAGTTACTTAACCAAAGCCCTGGTTTCCTTATCTGTTAAACAAGACAATAGTACTGACCCACCAAGTAAAGTACAGCAAATGTTCACTGCTGTTTTTGTAGTAGCAGCTAAGTGTAAGTTTTTCTATAGTGTGAACTATCTATCTGTGTCTTTTACATTATGTTCTATAATCCCTTGAACTTTTTATCTCTGGTTTAGTGGCTGTGACCTGTAAAAAACAAATATCAGTAGCATGACTTTTACCATGGCATCTTCTAGGAGCAGGCATCTGTATTTGTTAAGCATAGCTTGGGTCCTTTTTAGGAGCTGAGTGGCAACTGTTTCAAATTCATTGTCCACTGTAAAAAAAGAGAGACAACGAAATAGTAAGAGACTGCAAATCACTGACTAGGTCTTCTGTTTCTTAAGACTGAAATTCATTACTCTTCCATTATTCAAATATGGCTTATCTGGGGCAATTTTCTCTTCTTAGATGAGCTTTTCCCTGGCTAAGCATCATCATTCTACATTGCTTTGCCTCACTGTCCACTGATCATGGAAACTCATTTTATTACTAGCTTTTTTAACTTTAGGAAACCAAAAACATAATTACTTTGATATCACCCATAAAATAAAACCATATAACAGACTTGCAATAAATATCAATGAGTAGAGAATGATCTGCTAGTTTAGATGACCTAAGCCTAATGGTATGAAAAACTAAAATAGCTGAAACAATGAAGTCCAACTGTCTGGACTAGGCAAACTAGTTTCATGTAAAGACATAGCTTTACATTAAACTGTTGTGGTCATGTGGCTCTATTCTCTGTCTGTTGGTCTCCAAAGATTTGAACACCTTCTAATTCATTCTTCTTCTCAGTCTTCACATCCCCTGTGGGTTTTTTTTGAAGGAGTCTTGCCCTGTTGCTCAGGCTGGAGTGCAATGGCACAATCTTGGCTCACTGCAACCTTCGCCTCCCGGGTTCAGGTGATTCTCCTGCCTCAGCCTCCCGAGTAGCTGGGATTATAGGCATGTGCCACCACGCCCCGCTAGTTTTTTTGTACTTTTAGTAGAGATGGGGTTTCACCATGTTGGCCAGGATGGTCTCAAACTCCTGATCTCATGATCTTCCCTGATACAGCCAGGCACTGATACAGCCAGGCCTTGGCGGTGGTGGTGGGAAAGAGCATGGCCACGCATTGGGACAGGAGGAGTTCCTGGTTTAGGGAAGGGGCCCTTATCTCTAAATTATTTATTTATTTATTCATTTATCTATTTTTTAGACAGAGTTTCGCTCTTGTTGCCCAGGCTGGAGTGCAATGATGTGATCTTGGCTCACGGGAACCTCTGCCTCCCGGGTTCAAGTGATTCTCCTGCCTCAGCCTCCCGAGTAGCTGGAATTACATGCACGTGCCACCATGCCTGGCTCATTTTGTATTTTTAGTAGAGACAGGGTTTCACCGTGTT
>NW_012118599.1:14219298-14227641 GCF_000951035.1 Colobus angolensis palliatus
GCGCCCGGCTAATTTTTGTATTTTTAGTAGAGACAGGGTTTCACCATGTTGGCCAGGCTGGTCTTGAACTCCTGACCTCAGGTATCAGCCTGCCTCGGCCTCCCAAAGTGCTGGGATTACAGACGTGAGCTACCATGCTCAGCCCTTAACTCTCACATTTTTGTCAGTTTCTTGATGTGTGGCCAATGCTCTGGACTCCTTTTGGAACCTCAGGGAATGCTTTTGGGAAGTCAAGTGCCTACTTCATAAAACTACTAGAAACAATTTGGCCAGGGGCGGTGGCTCATGCCTGTAATCCCAGCACTTCCGGAGGCCGAGGTGGGCCGAACTCCTGAGGTCAGGAGTTCAAGACCAGCCTGGCCAACATGGTGAAACTCCATCTCTACTAAAAAACACAAAAATTAGCCGGCTGTGGTGATGGGTGCCTATAATCTCAGCTACTCGGGAGGCTGAGGCAGGGAGAATCGCTTGAACCTGGGAGGCAGAGGTTGCAGTGAGTTGATGTGCCACTGCACTCCAACCTGGATGACAGAGCGAGACTCCACCTCCAAAAAAAAAAAAAAATTCAGGGTATGCATACTGCCTAAAGGCAAGGACTATGCGAAACCACTGTGTAGAGTGTCTAGTGCAAAGCCATCCCATCTGGAGCCAGCAGTCCATACAAAGCTTGGATTTACTGCCCCTAATTTGTCAATAAAATACTCTGACATTAGGGTACCCTCCGAACAATTTTTTTTTTTTTAAGAGACAGTGTCTCCCTATGTTGCCCAGGCAGGAGTGCAATGGTTATTTACAGGTGTGATCACAGCACACTATAGTCTCAAACTCCTGGGCTCAGGTGATCTTCTTGCTTTAGCCTTCTGAGTAGCTGGGACTACAGGTGTGTGCCCCTACACTTACTTGGCTTCCCTTCAAAAAATATTGAGAAGTGTAAGTCACAACCTTAAACAGGGACTGGGAAATTGAGTAAATAGGGAACAAGTTTGGTCTGTGATTAAAAACAATAACCTGCCTACCATCTGGGGGTGACATGGCTCTTGCTCTTCTGGGGGGTGTCCACGGGAGGGTTTCCTGGTATCAGAGTGGTGCCTTAGGGTTCCAGCCTGCTTACCTTTTCTCAAGTCTTCTTCAGTGGGCATGGAGCCCTGGCACACGTGGTAGGAGAGCAGTCTCTGCACCGCATCACTTAGTGATCGGAAGTGACTTTTGTCCGGTGTCACAGTGTGGGCTTGGTCCCTCTGCAACTGCTGGAGAATGCTTTACAAGGGAAATGGCCAATGTCAATGTAGAGTCGTGTTAGGAAACTAAATCTAGTCATATTTATTTGTATGCAAATAAAATAAGATATATAGGAATAGTACGGCAGTTTTTTCTTCAGTTTTATATTTTTTATACCACAGTGCATTTATAGCTTAGTTTAGCTCCACAGAGGACTCAAACTATGACCCTGACCTCGAAAGCACAGGTTCCCACCAACCATTTATGTGTTGGCACCCCCATAAACCTTGGCAGTGCCTGACCACTGGCCAACTAAGCTCATGCTAACATTTCTGTTCTAAACACGCGAATTTAACAAACCATGCTTTTCCTCAGAGATTCTTTGTCTCTGAAAAGACAAAGAACTATTCTCCTTAAGAAGAAAAGAGCAAACAGTAGGATGAAACTACATTCAATATATTTGAAATGTATATACTACATTTCAATATATTTGTAAGTCCTAATGAAAATAAAGTATAGGCCAGGCGTGGTGGCTCACACCTGTAATCCCAGCATTTTGGGAGGCTGAGGTAGGTGGATCACCTCAGGTCAGGAGTTCAAGACCAGCCTGGCCAACGTGGTGAAACTCTGTCTCTACAAAAATACAAAAATTAGCCAGGCATGGTGGCGGGTGCCTATAATCCCAGCTACTCTGGAGGCTGAGGCGGGAGAATCGCTTGAGCCCAGGAGGTGGAGGCTGTAGTGAGCCAAGATCGTGCCACTGCACTCCAGCCTGGGCGACAGAGCAAGAATCTGTCTCACAATAAAAAAAAAAAAAAGAAAGAAAGAAAGAAAAGAAAAGAAAGTATAGAAAAAGATTTTCAGAGTGTGTATATATATATATATATTTTGTTTTGTTTTGTTTTTTTTTGGAGACAGGGTCTTGCTCTGTCGCCCAGGCTGGAGTACAGTGGTACAATCTCCAATTCACTGCAACCTCCACCTCAGGACTCAAGCTATCCTCCCACCTCAGCCTCCCAAGTAGCTGGGACTACAGGCCCTTACCACCACGCCTGGCTAATTTTTGTATTTTTTGTAGAGACAGGGTCTTGCCATGTTGCCTGGGCTCGTCTCAAACTGCTGGGTGCAAGTGATCCTCCTGCCTTAGACTCCCAAAGTGCTGAGATTACAGGAGTGAGCCACCATGCCTTACCTCAAAGTACATTTTTAAAAAGGCTAATATGCTCATTATTATAACCTGATTTCCACAGTATATTTATTGAAGGCTAGGGACCCAAAGAAATGTTCAAAATTGATTTGTCATTTCCAAAAGTAACTCACAAAGCTCCTTTAGTTAGCTGTTTTGCAGCAGGCCTTTTTTGTCCTCCCGAATGACTATCCACCTAAAGACAAAACATACCTCTTAATTATTCCCTTTTATAGGAAAAAGAATACAGTTATACATAAAGTTCACTACATTTCACATATTTTCAACTACCTATCAAGAACATAGTCTAAGACTACAGAATGTGCCCTGCTGAAAAAAAAAAAAAAAAACCAGTACACAGAGTCCATGAAGCTAAGTTATACTGTTAAGATTACAGAAAGCTGCATAATCAGTTCCTGAGGACTCCATTTGCACTTTAAAGCCTGAATCCCTAACTCCTCTCTAAATGCATCATCATCATCATCATCATTTTTTTCACAGGGTCCTGCTCTGTCATCCAGGCTAGAGTGTGGTGGTACAATCTCAGCTCACTGCAACCTCTGCTTCCCAGGCTCAAGTGATCCTCCCACCTCGGCCTCCCAAGTAGCTGGGAGTACAGGTATGCACCACCATGCCTGTTAATTTTTTGGTATTTTTTGTAGAGACAGAGTTTTGCCATATTTCCCAGGCTTGTCTTGAACTCCTGGGCTCAAGTCTTCACGCCTGCTCACAGGTGTGAGCCACTGCACTGACCCATGGTTATAGTTTTGAAATTCCACAGACATCTGAAAAGTCAGTAGATACTATCTAATCCATCTTCTCAGTGGTAAGTATGGGATGCACACACTTTTAAGCTCCTGTTATATATAGTCCAGGTGTGTGATCTAACGAGGCATTTTTTACATCATGTTAAGGAAAAAAATATGCCTTATCTCAGAACCTTGGAACTGAACAGATCCTTCACTGTGTATTCCAGGCAGTCCCACACTGTAGCAAGTTTCATTCAACTACTAATTGGTAGGTCTGATGGAGAAGAAACTGTCTTAGTAAGCTGAAAACAAGAAATGTTTCCTTCCTTTTTAGACTTGTAATTTGAAATCTTTTAGGTTTAAAAGCCAAAGTTGAAGTTATCAAATGTGCCCTGAAAATATGTACATCTATCAAGTATCAAAAAACAAACCAAACAAAAAAAACTAGGCCAGGCGTGGTTGCTTAAGCCTGTAATTCTAGCACTTTGGGAGGCTGAGGTGGGAGAATCGCTTGAGCCCAGGAGTTTGAGACCAGCCAGGCCAACATGGCAAAACCTTTTCTCTACAAAAAATATAAAAATATTAGCCAGGCATGGTGGTGCATGCCTGTAGTCCCAGCTACTCAGGAGGTGGAGGTGGGAAGAATACATGAGCCCAGGCGATCGAGGCTTCAGTGAGCTGTGATCATACCACTGCACTCCAGTCTGGGTGACGGGGCGAGACCCCACCTCCAAACAAAACAAAATAAAACAAAACAGAAAAACTAAAAAAAAAAAAAACAAAACAAAACCCAACTGGACTAGGCAGGGCACAGTGGCTCACACCTGTAATCCCAAGTACTTTGGGAGGCCAAGGCAGGTGGATGGCTTGGGCCCAGGAATTCAAGACAGGTGTGAGCAACATGGCAAAATCCTGTCTCTACAAAAAACACAAAAAAGTAGCTGGGTATTGTCCTAGCTACCCAGAAGACTGAGGCAGGAGGATCACCTGAGCCTGGGAGGTCAAGGCTGCAGTGAGCTGTGATCACACCAGTGCATGTCAGCCTGGGTGACAGGTGAGACCCTGTCTCAAACGAAAACCAAAAAGTTGGACTTTAAAAAGTGTCAAAGTTGGGTCAAAAGACTAGGGATGGCCTAATTCCTATATGCCTGGTTACTACTACAGGAAAAAAAAAAAAAAATCCCTCAGCATAACTAAGAAGAACAGATCCACTTTGATACAATGGTGAACGGTATCACCCAGTAATAAATGACATTTTTTGAGTGCCTAGTATGTACTAGCTGCTGGTATATTACTAATTCATGCGGAAATGATGGATTAATGAAGCACTGTAAACATGTCAGAAATAGAACAGACATTCATCTCAGAAACAGAAACATAAGGCCCAGCCCACAGGAAGGTCTTCAACCACCATCCTGTTGTGGGCACACAGGGGACTGGGTGGACTGTGCACACAAAGCTAGCCAGCAACCACAAAGATGATATGACTACATTTCCATTCAATTATGCCAAACATTAGGAAGAGGCTATGCCAATAGTTTTCTACCTGCACAGCTGGATGGCCAGGAGATGATCCAACTACTTTTTCCTGCTGTGGTTGTGCGATTCCTAAGGACGCAGATATAACTTTGCTTCCAGAATCCTGCCCTATTAGAATTAATACATAAGACAGTGTTCAAAAGAAACAGTAAATTGGGTCCATCATATAACCCTAGAGCCCAAGGGGTACAGACTGTTGAGCATTCTGCAACAGGTTTCTTTATCATGGCTGCTTGCTGTGAAGAAGGAGGGCAGGGTAGTGCATTTACTTACAAGCTCTAAAGGAAGAGGTTATTAAAGCCTATTTAAGTAATAAATAAGTAAAGAGTAATAAATAGAAGCTCTAAATGCTATAGTTTCACATTAGTTATAGTCTGAAACACAGGCCTCAAGCCAGTATCTGTCAGCACTACAGAATCCCAAAATACAATTTAACGAAAAGGAGGCCTAAAGAGCCAATGAGGCAATTGACTGGGAATATTCAAGCTTTTTCTCTTTCTTGCTTTTTTTTTTTTTAAGTACTAATTGGATGTTCAAAGCCTTAGAACTGCAGATGTTCAAAACCTTAAAAAACAGAAGACACAGTCCATAATATTTTCAGTCTGGGTGGAGAATTCCAAACATGTATATAGAGAGCAACATGGAGATAATTACAAAGTCACAAGTACTATAAAATACCTTTTTTTTGTTTGTTTTGAGACAAGGTCTCATTCTGTCGCCCAGGCTGGAGTGCAGTGGCATGATCACAGCTCATGATCAGCTGCATGATCATGCAGTGGCATGATCAGCTGAGCCAGGCTCAGATGATCCTCCTGCCTCAGCCTCCTGGGTAGCTAGGACAATGCCCAGCTAGTAGAGACGGGGTTTCACCATGTTGGCCAGGCTGGTCTTGAATTCCTGACCTCATGATCCGCCCGCCTCGGCCTCCCAAAGTGCTGGGATTATGGGTGTGAGCCACTGTGCCTGGCCTGAATTCACTGTTTCTAAGCAGCATTTTTTTTCCCCACATAATTTAATGTGTCATAATTTAGAGAGAAGTGCTTTTTCTTTCTTTTTGGTAGTATGAAAAATGATAGTACATCTTACCATTGATGCTATCTTAGTGGGTTTTTTTTTTTCTTTTGAGACGGAGTCTGGCTCTGTCACCCAGGCTGGAGTGCAGTGGTGTGATCTCGGCTCACTGCAAGCTCCGCCTCCCGGGTTCACGCCATTCTCCTGCCTCAGCCTCCCGAGTAGCTGGGACTACAGGCGCCTGCCACTATGCCCGGCTAATTTTATTTCATATTTTTTAGTAGAGACAGGGTTTCACCGTGTTAGCCAGGATGGCCTCGATCTCCTGACTTCGTGATCCGCCCGTCTAGGCCTCCCAAAGTGCTGGGATTACAGGCGTGAGCCACCGCGCCCGGCGGGTTTTTTTTGTTGTTGTTGTTGTTTTTTGAGATGGAGTTGCGCTCTGTCACCCAGGCTGGAGTGCAGTGGTGTGATCTTGGCTCACTGCAGCCTCCACCTCCTGGGTTCAAATGATTCTCCTGCCTCAGCCTCCTGAGTAGCTGGGATTACGGGCGTGTGCCACCATGCCTGGCTAAATTTTGTGTTTTTAGTAGAGATGGGGTTTCACCATGTTGGTCAGGCTGGTCTTGAACTCCTGATCTCAGGTGATCCACTCTTCTCGGCCTCCCAAAGTGCTGGGATTACAAGCATGAGACACGGTGCTTGGCCTGATGCTATCTTAGAGTTGATGCAACAGAGTATATTATTTGGGCAGAAAGGATACAGAAATAAAGGAATAATCAGAGTGGAGGCGAGATTAAGCCAGAAAGCTTTCATGCAGAATGAGGGAGAAGAGTGAGAAGAGCATCCGTGGGTGTTGGGAGGACAGGGACAAACTGAGGAAGCTCCTGACCTGGCAGTGCGGTGCTCAAGAGCCCAGGGATCTGTGCTTGCCTCAGGCCGTCTGTGGTCTTGGGAGCAGAAATGGGGGAAGTCTGATTCAGACATTTTTTCTGAGCCTGTGAAACATGACCAAGATGAAAACATTAATTTCATTTCTAAAGCTTTAACAGATTATTTTAAATACCAACCAAGCCTCTTCATGCCTCCCTGGTACCTTCAGGTTAGATTATAAACAAAACAAAAATTTAAAAATTGTATTTTCTTATCCCATCAGGGGAATTGCAAAGTACATCCTTTAACAACCTGTGGCACACTGAATTTTCCTGATGCCATTCAGTAGGGATGCTGACTTGACACAGGTTATTTTCTTGCTTCCGGGACTGCTGTGTTTGTGGTGCTCAGACAAAAAGACTGCAGCTGGGAATTTCTACCCCCGGTAATCTTATATCCCGCCTGCTGGATTATGATCCTGACTATCAGCTCCTATGTGGGATCTGCACAGACTCCAAGCACCTGGTCAGGGACCAAGGGCCAACCCCCAATTTTTTTTTTTTTTTTTTTTTGAGACAGAGTCTCGCTCTGTTGCCCAGGCTGGAGTGCAGTGGCCGGATCTCAGCTCACTGCAAGCTCCGCCTCCTGGGTTTACGCCATTCTGCTGCCTCAGCCTCCCGAGTAGCTGGGACTACAGGTGACCGCCACCTCGCCCGGCTAGTTTTTGTATTTTTAGTAGAGATGGGGTTTCACCGTGATAGTCAGGATGGTCTCGATCTCCTGACCTCGTGATCCGCCCGTCTCGGCCTCCCAAAGTGCTGGGATTACAGGCTTGAGCCACCGCGCCCGGCCAACCAACCCCCAATTTTTTGTCACCACTCATTGTTTTGCTGTGTAGATGATGTAAAGTACATTTCCTCACTACCATCTGGTATATCTCTAGTTTGTGTTGTGTCAACATCAGGTAGCATGCAGTTGAGAAATGAAAATCAATTTAATATTAGCCTGAGCAAAATATAATTAGAAAAATTAATCCAATGTTTAAATTGTTGTGTGCTTCTTTTCTATAAATGGGGAAGATGAAATGGATAATGTTTAAGAATTAAGTTCCTTTTAGCTCTCAAAAAAGAAAAACTATCATGTTATCTCTATAACATATATATTTTTTTTTTTTTGCCATAGGGTCTCACCATGTTACCAAGGCTGGTCTCAAACTCCTGGGCTCAAGTGATCCTTCCACCCAAGCTTCCAAAGCAGCTGGGATTGTAGGCATGCACCACCATGCCTAGCCTCTATAATACATTTTAAGTAGAAAGATAAAGGGCTTTTATTTGCTTATTTATTTTGAGACGGAGTCTCACTTTGTCACCCAGGCTGGAGTGCAGTGGCATGATCTCAACTCACTGTAACCTCCATCTCCCAAGTTGAATGGATTCTCCTGCCTCAGCCTCCTGAGTAGCTGGGATTACAGGTGTGTGCCACCACGTCTGGCTAATTTTTCCAATTTTAGTAGAGACGGAGTTTCACCATAGTGGCTCGGCTGGTCTCCTGACCTCAAGTGATCCGTTCGCCCTGGCTTCCCAAAGTGCTGGGATTATAGGTGTGAGCCACCACACCCAGCCAATAAAGCGCTTTTAAATTACCCTCAGTTTTTTTTTTTTTTTCTTTTTGAGATGGAATCTTTTTTTTTTTTGAGGCGGAGTCTCGCTCTGTTGCCCAGACTGGAGTGCAGTGGCCGGATCTCAGCTCACTGCAAGCTCCGCCTCC
>NW_012118599.1:14227691-14229049 GCF_000951035.1 Colobus angolensis palliatus
GGTTCAAGCTATCTTGTGCCTCAGCCTCCCGAGTAGCTGGTATTATACAGGCATGCCCCACCACACCTGGCTAATTTTTGTATTTTTAGTAGAGACGAGGTTTCACCATGCTAGCCAGGCTGGTCTTAAACTCCTGACCTCAAGTGATCCGCCTGCCTTGGCCTCCCAAAGTGCTGGGATTACAGGTATGAGCCACTGTGCCCTGCCTGCTCTTAATAAATTTTGAACCTATGAAATCCTTTAGTGATCCAAAGAGATTTGGGGTCAGGTGCGGTCTCTACTAAAAATAGAAAAATTAGCCAGGCATGGTGGTGGGTGCCTGAAATCCCAGCTACTAGGGGGTGCTGAGGCAGGAGAATCGCTTGAACTGGGAGGTGGAGGTTGGAGTAAACTGAGATTGCACCACTGCATGCCAGCCTGGGTGACAAAGCAAGACTCCATCTCAAAAAACAAAAACAAAACAAAAATAAAGAGATTTGTCTGACTGTTGTGGCTTGTGCCTGTAATCCCACCTATTTGGAAGGCTGAGGTGGAAGGATCACTTGAGCCCAGGAGTTCATCTTGGACAACACAGCAAGACCCCATCTCTAATAAATAAATGATAGAGAGATTTGGACCTATACTAATTTGTTTACTTTTGTTTGACAGATTATTTTTAATTGTCTCCTTAGTAACTGACTTTTGAATTTTAATCCACTTACAAGAAAGTGTAAATCCTGTAATTACTCTCTGTACAAAGAGACTTAGTTCACAGGCTCCTTCGAGAATGGCTGATTCCAGGTTTGAGGCAAAGGTAATCTAAGGCAGTCCTACAGTGTCTTGTGACACAAAGCAAGGAAGTGTTCAGAGGAGGTGAAAACATGTCAAAAGTAAAGGAGCCAGCTCAAACAGGCTTCCATTGATCAAATTCGGGACAATTTAAGCATCAAAAAGAATGAGGAATGCAATAAATTACAATATATTAAATACAGAAAGAATACACTAAATACAGAAAGAATACATGATCTCTTAGAGATAAGTGCTAAAATAAGACAGATGAACTGATATGATAGGTGAGCTTCAAAATCATACCAGGCAGGGGCAAAGGCAGTGGGGGTGTGGACGAAACAAGAGCAGCCATGAGTGGTAAATACTCAAGCTGAGGGAGCACGGGGGCTTGTGACAGTGCTTTGTCTACTTTGTGTTTAAAATTCCTCATAATTGGCCGGGCGCGGTGGCTCAAGCCTGTAATCCCAGCACTTTGGGAGGCCGAGACGGGCGGACCACGAGGTCGGGAGATCGAGACCATCCTGGCTAACCCGGTGAAACCCCGTCTCTACTAAAAAATACAAAAAACTAGCCGGGCGAGGTGGCGGGCG
>NW_012118599.1:14229099-14233521 GCF_000951035.1 Colobus angolensis palliatus
TTTTTTGAGACAGTCTCGCTCTTTCGCCCAGGCTGGAGTGCGGTGGCACAATCTTGGCTCATTGCAAACTCTGCCTCCTGGGTTCATGCCATTCTCCTACCTCAGCCTCCTGAGTAGCTGGGACTACAGATGCCCGTCACCACGCCCGGCTAATTTTTTGTATTTTTAGTAGAGATGGGGTTTCACCGTATGAGCCAGGATGGTCTTGATCTCCTGACCTCGTGATCTGCCCACCTCGGCCTCCCAAAGTGCTGGGATTACAGGTGTGAGCCACTGTGGCCGGCTAAGGTTCAAGCAATTTTCTGCCTCAGCCTCCCGAGTAGCTGGGATTACAGCTGCCCGCCACCACACCCAGATAATTTTTGTATTTTTAGTAGAGACGGGGTTTCACCATGTTGGTCAGGATGGTCTCGAACTCCTGACCTCGTGATCCACCTGTGTCGGCCTCCCAGAGTGCTGGGATTACAGGTGTGAGTCACCGCGCCTGGCCGATGCCTGGCTAATTTTAAAATTTTTTGTAGAGACAAGGTCTTCCTATGTTGCCCAGGCTGGTCTTGAACTCCTGGGCTCAAGAGATCCTACTACCTCGGCCTCCCAAAGTGCTGGTATTACAGGCGTGAGCCACCATGCGTGGCCAAAAATCAATTATTTTAATGTATCACATCAATAAGCTAAAGAAGAAAAATCCCATGATAATATCAACAGATGCAGAAAAAGTATTTGACAAAAAGCAACACCTATTCATGAAAAAAACTCTCAGCAAACTAAGAGTAGAGGGGAACTTTCTCAATTTGATAAATATCTACAAAGAACCTACAGCGAATTCATGCTTTTTAAAAAGGCTTTGAGAGGTTTATTCATTGTTTTTTCTTTTCCCTGAGACAGGGTATCTGTTGCCCTGGCTGCAGTGTAGTGATGCGATCTTAGCTCACTGCAACCTCTGCCTCCCAGGCTCAAGTGATTCTCCCACCTCAGCCTTCTGAGTAGCTGGGACTATAGGTATGTGCCACTGTACCTGGCTAATTTTTCTATTTTCAGTAGGCATGGATTTTCACCATGTTGGCCAGTCTGGTTTGAAGTGATCCGCCCACCTCAGCCCCTCTAAGTGCTGAGATTAAATGCATAAGCCACCAAGTGTAACTCATATTTAATGGCAAAAAACTTAAAAGCTTTACTGCTAAGATCAATAATAAAGCAAAGATGACCCTCTTTTCACAGGTTTTCAACATGTTATTGAAAGATGTAGCTAATGCAATAAGATAGAAAAGAAAATACACAACATGGTGTTACTTCCCAGAGGGCAAATAAGAGCTCACGTCCAGGGAAGAAGCACCCGCTACACACCCTCTAAAAGTGCCAAGCCTAACAGTAAAGCAGGTTGTCCACTTAGAGGGGTGCATTTTTATACTTTGGCCCTGAGGGGCACTTTTTCCTAATTTGTACAAAGGCTCCAGACTAAGCAGCAGAGGCCCTGGAAGACTACTTCCTTGTGCCGCCCAGAAGACTACCCCTCCAGTCATGGTTTACTCAACCACAAGTGGCCTAATCAGACTCTCTGGAGAGTGTGGAATGGGGGTAAGGGATGGATATCAAGAAGTAGTGGTTCTCAAATTCAGGTTGTGTCAAGATCACCTGGAGAATTTCTTGGTTCCATCCACAAAGATCAATTCAGAAATCTAATGTGGGGCTTAGGAATCTATAACTTTTTATTTTATTTATTTATTCATTTTTTATTTTAGATTTTTGAGCCGGAGTCTTGCTCTGTCGCCAAGGCTGGAGTGCAATGGCGCATTCTAGGCTCACTGCTAACCTCCGCCTCCCGGGTTCAAGCGATTCACCTGCCTCAGCCTCTGAGTAGCCGGGATTACAGCCACCACGCCCGGCTAATTTTTGTATTTTTAGTAGAGATGGGATTTCACCATGTTGGTCAGGCTGGTCTCGAACTCCTGACCTCGTGTGATCAGCCCGCCTCAGCCTCCCAAAGTGCTGGGATTACAGGCTTGAGCCACTGTGCCCGGCCTTTTTTTTTTTTTTTTAAAGATGGAGTCTTGCTCTGTTGCCCAGGCTAGACTGCAGTGGCTCAATCTCGGTTCACCGCAACCTCCACTACCCAGGTTCAGGTGATTCTCCTGCCTCAGTCTCCCGGGTGGCTGGGATTACAGGCGCCCATCACCACGCCCGGCTAATTTTTGTACTTTTAGTAGAGACGGGGTTTCACAGTGTTGGCCAAGCTGGTCTCCAACTCCTGACCTGAGGTGATCTGCCCACCTCAGTCTCCCAAAGTGTTGGGATTACAAGCGTGAGCCACTGCACCTGCCCTCTTCAGTTTTATATTATTTATACTATCAGTGGATTTAGAGTTTAGTCTAACCATCTGCACAATCACAGACTTAACCATCACAGACTTAACTATGACCTTGGCCTCAGCAAAATGTTCCCACCAACCATTCACATGTAAGTGCTCACACAGACCTTGGCAATGCCTGACCAATTGACAAACTAAGCTTATTGATTGATTGATTGATTGATTGAGACAGGGTCTCACTCTGTGTCACCCAGGCTGGAGTGCACTGGTACGATCTTGGCTCACTGCAACCTCTGCCTCTCAGGTTCAAGCGATTCTCTTGCTTCAGCCTCCCGAGTAGCTGGGACTACAGGTCTGACCATGCCTGGCTAATTTTTGTATCTTTTGATAGAGACAAGATTTAACCATGTTGTCCAGGCTGGTCTTGAACTCCTGACCTCAAGTGATCCACCTGCCTTGGCCTTCCAAAGTGCTGGGAATATAGGCGTGAGCCACTGCATCCAGCCCGACAAACTAATGTTAACATTTCTGTTCTAGGCCAGGCACAGTGGCTCACGCCTATAATCCCAGCACTTTGGTAGGCCGAGGTGGGCGGATCACAAGGTCAGGAGATCGAGATCATCCTGGCTCACACGGTGAAACCCCGTCTCTACTAAAAATACAAAAAATTAGCTGAGCGTGGTGGTGGGCGCCTGTAGTCCCGGCTACTTGGGAGGCTGAGGCAGGAGAATGGCGTGAACCCAGGAGGCGGAGCTTGCAGTGAGCTGAGATCGCGCCACTGTACTCCAGCCTGGGCAACAGAGTGAGATTCTGTCTCAAAAAAAAAAAAAAAAAAGATTCTGTTCTAAACAATTAATTATTTGTTTCTCTTTTGTAATATAAAAATGAAAAGGAGGCCAAATGTGGTGACTCATGCCTGTAATCCTGACACTTTAGGAGGCTGAGGTGGGAGGATCACTTGAGCCCAGGAAATTCAGATCAGTCTGGGCAACATAGGGAGACCTCATCCCTACAAAATTAAAAACTTAGCTGGACGTGGTGGCACATGCCTGTGGTCTCAGCTACTTGCGGGGGCTGATGTGGCAGGACTGCTTGAGCCCTGGAGGTTGAGGCTGAAGTGCAGTGATGAAGCCACTGTACTCCAGCCCAGGTGACAGAAGGTTATTAAAGAGGTGGACATGGTCACCTTTTTCATTCTTCCACTAGCAGGGAAGGGCGAACCTAAACTATTCCAGGTAGACAGGCAATGAATTATTAGGAAGAAACCCAAGAGGGGAAGGGTCAATGTGAAAATCTTCCAGTTTTACAGCATGTCCCCTACAAGGTGACCCCATGATGTCCTACTATAGTATGGGAAGTTCCCCATATGGTGGACACCTGGACAGGTGTCCTGTCCAGGCTTGAGCCACCAAGCCCAGCCGTGAGTACCAGCTTTATAATTAATTGTTTTGTCATTGCTGTTTGTTTGTTTTGAGACAGGGTCTCACTCTGTGGCAATCCTGGGTCACTGCAACCTCTGCATCCTGGGCTCAAGGGATCCTCCCACCTCAGCCCGAGTAGCTGGGACTACAGGTGCATGCCACCAAGCCTGGCTAGTTTTTGGTTTTTTTTAGAGATGGGGTTTTACCCTGTTGCCCAGGCTGATCTCAAACTCCTAAGCTCAAGAGATCCACCTGCCTCGGCCTCCTAAAGTGCTGGGGTTGTAGGCGTGAGCCACTGCTCCCGGCCACAATTATCAATGACACATTTACGTTTTATACATTTCCTGAATGTGTTCTATTTTACAGTATAAAAGATTGAAAGAAAAGAAAAATAATAATCTAATGTCAAAGCATGAACATTTGCCATCACTTGAGGATTTTATTTTATTTTTTTGGAGACAGGATCTTGCTCTATCACCGAGGCTGGAGTGCAGTGGTGAAATCACAGCTCACTGTAGCCTTGACCTCCCAGGCTCAAGTCATCATCCCACCTCAGCCTCCAGGAGTAGCAGGGACTACAGGTATGCACCATCACGCCTGGCTAATTTTTTTTTTTTTTGAGATGAAGTCTTACTCTGTCGCTGAGGCTGGAGTGCAGTGGCGTGATCTTGGCTCACTGCAACCTCCGCCTCCCGG
>NW_012118599.1:14233806-14235097 GCF_000951035.1 Colobus angolensis palliatus
CCCGGATAGATTTTTGTATTTTTTTAGTAGAGACGGGGTTTCACCGTGTTAGCCAGGATGGTCTCGATCTCCCGACCTCGTGGTCCGCCCGTCTCGGCCTCCCAAAGTGCTGGGATTACAGGCTTGAGCCACTGCGCCCGGCCTGATATAATTGGTATTAAAAGGTCCTTGTTCCTAGGAGACATCTGCTGAAGTATTTAGGGATAAAAAGTTGTGACGTTTGCAGAGTACTTTCAAATGGTTAAGAGAAAAAAGTATATAAATAAAGTATAAATGTGTGTGTGTGCATACACATACAGAGAGACTACAGACATTTAGCACCAATAAAGCAAATACTGCAAAACAGAAATGACTGGTGATACCACGTGAATGTATTCACTGTACTCTTCCAACTTGTCCATGGGTTTGAAAGTTTTCCCAATACAAAGTGAGGAAGGAACTTAAGCTCACACCATAAAAGTTGGTTTCACTGGTTGCCTGATGGCAACTTGGTGGCTGGGGAATGAGACTAGGAGGGAAACTCTTCATCATAGTATACATCTTTCTGTACCGTTTGAGTTTTCTTTCTGTTTTGAGATGCAGTCTTGCTCTGTCACCCAGGCTGGATTACAGAGGCACAGTCTTGGCTCACTGCAACCTCTGCTTCCCAGGTTCAAGCAATTCTCCTGTCTCAGTCTCCGGAGTAGTTGGGACTACAGGCGCCTGCCACCACATCAGGCTAATTTTTGGATATTTAGTAGAAAGAGGGTTTCACCTTGTTGGTCAGGCTGGTCTTGAACTCCTGACCTCAGGTGATCTACCTGCTTTGGCCTCCCAAAGTGCTGGGATTACAGACGTGAGCCACCATGCCCGGCCCCATTTGATTTTTTGAACCAAGTTAATGTATTATCTATATTAAAAACAATATTATATTTATATTTATATTTAAAAACAGTCATCTCTAACAACCATTCATAGTATCAAAACCCGTTGAATTACATTTCCACAAACATACAAACACCAAAAGCCTTTGGTAATTATATTTCTGTTTGTTACAACATTCTTTAAAGTAATTTATATAGAAATATTACACAGAAAAACTGGGTGCGGTGGCTTACACCTATAACCCTAGCACTTTGGAAGGCTGAGGTGGGCAGATCACCTGAGGTCAGGAGTTTGAGACCAGCCTGGCCAACATGGCGAAACTCTGTCTCTACTAAAAATACAAAAAATTAGCCAGGGGTTGTGGCACACGCCTGTAGTCCCAGCTACTTGGGAGGCTGAGGCAGGAGAATTGCTTGAACCCAGGAGG
>NW_012118599.1:14235147-14236738 GCF_000951035.1 Colobus angolensis palliatus
CGGGAGGCGGAGCTTGCAGTGAGCTGAGATCAGGCCACTGCACTCCAGCCTGGGCGGCAGAGCAAGACTCTGTCTCAAAAAAAAAAAAAGAGGCCATGCTGTTGGGCCGGGCGTGGTGGCTCACGCCTGTAATCCCAACACTTTGGGAGGCCGAAGCTGCTGGATCACAAGGTCAGGAGTTCGAGCAGCCTGACCAACATGGTGAAACCCCGTCTCTACTAAAAATACAAAAAAATTAGCCGGGCGTGGTGGTGTGCACCTGTAATCCCAGCTACCCAGGAGGCTGTGGCAGGAGAATCGCTTGAACCTGGGAGGCGAGATCATGCCATTGCACTGTAGCCTGGGCAACAGAGCGAGACTCCGTCTCAAAAAAGAGGCCATGCTGTCTTGAAGAGGCCCAGAGAGCAGCAGAGAACATGAATTCTTGCTGTCATAAGGTGCTACACTATACTTCCTGGACTTGGGCTCCTTCACAAAACACATTCTCTCAAACACGTTAAGGGGAGTTTCTGATAGCTACAATCCAAAGTCCCTTGATGAGCCATTTGAGTAACCACTGTGTACACAGCACTGTGGTAATCACAGAGAAGGCAGGCCGGGTGCTGTGGCTCACGCTTGTAATCCCTCAGGAGGCTGAGGCAGGAGAATCGCTTGAACCTGGGAGTTGGAGGTTGCAGTGAGCCGAGATCGCACCACTGCACTCCAGCTTGGGTGATGACTGAAACTCCATTTCAAAACAAAACAAAAACAAACACCCAAAAAACAAAAAACAGAGAAGACAGCCAAAGGATACCAAACAGTCTTTATCCTCAAGTTTACCATCCAAGAAACACACAGGCTCACAGAAACGTGATAGACCAGTGTGTTACAATTTTGGTGCCCAGACGCAACTGGAATCCAACCCCACACCTGTCCGGTAATCAGCTCCCTTAGTCAGCTCTTTTGAATGCTATTTCATTATAAGCAAACCTATACGCTAGATGAGAACTTTCTGCCGTGAAAGCTACAATCTTACCCTTTCCCACCTTCTCTTGTTACAATAGAAGAGGTGTCCCTCCTCTGTCTACACAGAATCCTAGCAATGCTCTACAATGAATGTCTTTCTCTTATCAGCTGTGAAAAAAGCTCATCTTTCACTACAAAAATAATTCCCTTAATCCCACACATCCTCATAGCTATTGCTCTTCAGTTATCTTCATTTATCTGACAGCTGTCTATGCTCATGAGCACACCTCCTGCTCTCTCCTCAGTCTGTTGCAATCTGGCTTCTGCACCTACAGTTCCACAGAAACAAGTCATACCAACCAGCAGCCTCCCAGTTGTTAAATCTATCAGAACGCCCACTCCTTCCCTTCCTTCTCAGTGTGCATCACTCTGTGGATCTTCTTTCCTGCCTGCAACATCCTCTTTTCTTAGCCTAAATGTTGAGGTGCTGTGGGGTTCTCTTCTGGCTTTTTCTTCTCTATCTATATGCTCTCCTTGGTCTATTTCCTCCACTCCCATTGCTTCAGTTGAAATTTATATGCTGGGCCGGGCGCGGTGGCTCAAGCCTGTAATCCCAGCATTTTGGGAGGCCAAGACGGGTGGATCA
>NW_012118599.1:14238392-14239977 GCF_000951035.1 Colobus angolensis palliatus
CTTAACTATCTGTCTGGGATATACTGTTATATGTCTGGGGCTGGCATGTGGTAGGTACTCAGATACTGTTGGGTGAATGAATCAATGAAGAAAACATTTAACAAAGTAAGTGATTATGTACCTAGTGGGGTGTACAAATAAAAAGTATAATAGGCAGGAAGAGATCAATGAAGGGACTGAAAAACCTTCACTTTTTCTAGGGACTTTGGGTGTGGCCCTGAAGGAGGGGAAGAATTTAAACAGGGAAGGAAAGGACATTCAATGTATACCCATCAATAAAGGCCTGAACACACCATGAGTCTGGCCTATTCATGGGAAAAACAGGGGACCAGTCTTGGGGAAGTGGAGGGTTTCTAACTAGAGAACCTTGACTGCCAGGTCGGAGATTTGTGCTTTCTCCAGTGGGAATGAGAAGCTCCCTGATGATTTGGTTCAAATATTTCAGGAGAATTAATGTGGAAATCTGCCTTCTTTAGGAAGAGGACGAAGGCAGATTAATCACCTAGACAATTGTTGCAGCTGTCTAATTAGAAGGCGTTAGGGTTGCAATGGGCTTTGGAAATCAGGTAGCACAGTGCTTCTCTATCCTGGCTGCACTTTAAAATCACTTGGGGAGCTTTTGAAAAATGCTGATGCCTAAAGCCCTTTCTCCAGACTATTTAAGTCAGAATTTATGTGGGTGAGGCTCAGGCATCCATAGTTTTAAAAAGCTCCCCAGGTAATTCTATTGCACAGCTAGAGGTCCTCATTTTAGAAAAGACAAAACTAGGGCTCAGAGAGTTTAAGATACAAGCTTAGCTCAGAAACCACTCGCTGGCAGGGTGGGACCTACGACTGAGCTGGGACTGCTGATTCACCTCCTGTTTTTCTGTCATATTCTAGTCTCTCTTAAAGTCTACCTTAAGGTATGGATGTAGAAAAGGAGAAAAATGGGAAGTAGTGTGGTATAGATAACTAACAGGTAAAGTTCGCCTTTATGAGCAATTTGTCCAAGCTCTGAACCCCCATCTTCTCTGCTGTAATGCGGGAACAATAATGCTACATGTAGCTCCAACATAATTAGAAATAGTGTGTGGAGCCCCAGCACTGTCCTTGTTGTTGTTAATAGTATGATTAGTATTTTCATTGTTATTGGAGAGAATGGATAGGACACATTTTCAAATAATTTATTGGATTTGGTAATTCATTAAAGCAAGAAGAAAACAAGAACATCTAGATTTTTAAGTCCAGATGTCTGAAAATACAATGGTTCCACATAAGGTAGGCAGGCTGAGCTACAGGGGGCATAGGGAAGTAGGGAGGGGCAGAGCAGGACTAGAAACTTCAGTAAAAATTCAGAGTGATTGGCAGGGCGGCGTGGCTCACGCCTGTAATCCCAGCATTTTGGGAGGGTGAGACGGGAGGATCACAAGGTCAGGAGTTCAAGACCAGCCTGGCCAATATGGTGAAACCCCGTCTCTACTAAAAAATACAAAAATTAGCCAGGCATAGTGGTGCGCGCCTGTGGTCCCAGCTACTCAGGAGGCTGAGGCAGGAGAATCGCTTGAACCCAGGAGGCAGAGGTTGCAGTAAGCCAAGATAGTGC
>NW_012118599.1:14241632-14243090 GCF_000951035.1 Colobus angolensis palliatus
GGAGGCGGAGCTTGCAGTGAGCTGAGATCTGGCCACTGCACTCCAGCCTGGGCGACAGAGCGAGACTCCGTCTCAATAAAAAAAAAATAAAATAAAAATAAAATTCCTCATAATAAAAAGTTCTAAAAAACAAACATAAAAAATCCTGGGCCAGGCCTGGTAGGTCACATCTATAATCCCAGCACTTTAGGAGGCTGAGGTGGGAATTTGCTTGACCCCAGGAGTTAGAGCCAGCCTGGGTAACATAGCAAGACCCTGACTCTATTTTTTTAAATAATAATAATAATTTAAAAAATTCTAACAACGGTAATGATCTCTATGAGTTCACAGTGCTACTCAAAAAAAAAAAAAAATGGGAAGGAGATGAAGAAAAAGCTCTTTTTTTTTTTTGAGACAGAGTCTTACTCTGTTGCCCAGGCTGGAGTGCTGGAGTGTGGTGGCATGATCTCGGCTCACTGTAACCTCTGCCTCCCAAGTTCAAGTGATTCTCCTGCCTCAGCCTCCCGAGTAGCTGGGACTACAGGCACATACCACCACACCTGGCTAATTTTTGTAGTTTTAGTAGAGACGGGGTTTCACGACCAGGCTGGTCTTGAACTCCTGACCTCAGGTAATCCGTTATTTATTTATTTTTTTGAGACAGAGTCTCGCTCTATCACCCAGGCTGGAGTGCAGTGGCGCAATCTCAGCTCACTGCAACCTCTGCCTCCCAGGTTCAAGTGATTCTCCTGCCTCAGCCTCCCAAGTAGCTGGGATTATAGGCATGTGCCACCACACCCAGATAATTTTTGTATTTTTAGTAGAGATGGGGTTTCGCCATGTTGGCCTGGCAGGTCTCAAACTCCTGACTTCAAGTGATTTGCCCGCCTCTGCCTCCCAAAGTGCAGGGATTACAGATGTGAGCCACTGTGCCTGGCCAAAAAAGCTCTTCTTTCTGGAAAAATCCCAGGCAATAAATATAGATAGGATACTACAATTATAAAATCATCATTTTGTGACTATCAACATAATATTCAGATGAGGGGCATCAAAGGGTGAGAGGCTGAGAAACAGAATAGTCACATGGTCTCAAAGCACTATCCTGGAGATCATTTCTTCTTTATGAAGGGAACAAGACACCTTTGAGACCCTTGCGGAGAAATCTGGGAGAAGCCACTTAAGCAAGTGCTCACACTCAGCATCACCACGAATGGGACAAACCAACACGTGTCTTGCCCAAACCATTTAGCCTGATGAAGTCGAGTCATGAGGAAACGTAATTCCAGTCAGACAAGTCCAGTCAGACAAGGCCACTCTAGAAGACAACTGATCAGGGGCCGCACGGTGGCTCACGCCTGTAATCCCAGCACTTTGAGAGGCTGAGGCGGGCGGATCATGAGGCCAGGAGACCATCCTGGATAACACGGTGAAACCCCGTCTCTATTAAAAATACAAAAAATTAGCCAGACGAGGTGGCGG
>NW_012118599.1:14246919-14254962 GCF_000951035.1 Colobus angolensis palliatus
GAGACCATCCTGGCTAACACGGTGAAACCCTGTCTCTACTAAAAATACAAAAAATTAGCCGCGCGTGGTGGCAGGTGCCTGTAGTCCCAGCTACTCGGGAGGCTGAGGCAGAAGAATGACGTTAACCTGGGAGGTGGAGCTTGCAGGGAGCTGAGATCGCGTCACTGCACTCCAGACTGGGAGACAGAGTGAGATTCTGTCTCAAAAAAAAAAAAGAGAGTCTAGCCTGGGTAACATAGCAAGGTCCCATCTCTAAACAAAAAACACTAAGACACCAAAACCAAAACCAAATAATTTGTTTTCTCTTGTGCTCTCAGGGACATTACTAGGAGAACTGACTAAATCTGACTAAGGTCTGCAGATTAGTTATAGTATTTTAATAATGCTGATTTCTTAATTTTGATTACTGTACTGTGGTTATGTAGGAGAATGCCCCCGCTTTTACAAATACACATTGAGGTAATTAGGAGTCAAGTAGCATCAGCATCCGGTCTGTAATTTACTCTGAAAAGTGTGTGTGTGTGTGTGTGTGTGTGTGTGTGTGTCTGTGTGTCTGTATATGAGAGAAAGAGAGACAAAGGGAGAGAAAAGATTTGGGGAATCTTGGTGAAGGGTATGTGAGAATTCTTTGTAGTAATCTTGTAACTTTAACTTTTCTGTAAGTCTGATATTATTTCAAACACACACACACATACCCCTTTGATATCTTTGATACCAAAACAAATAAACTGAACATCCTTAATCATAAGTAATTTTTGTTTCCTTAGGATTCTTAGTGAAATTAGTAAGTCAAAGGTATATGGTTTAAAAAATTGATATATATTATATATATAAATACATATGTGTGTGTGTGTGTGTATGTGTGTGTGTGTGTGTATATATATATATATATATATATATAATCTTTGAGATGGAGTCTCACTCAGTCTGTTGCCCAGGCAGGAGTGCAGTGGCATGATCTTGGCTAACTGCAACTTCCACCTCCTAGGTCCAAGTGATTCTCCTGCCTCAGCCTCCTAAGTAGCTGGGACTACAGGTGTGTGCCACCACACCCAGCTAATTTTTATATTTTTAGTAGAGACAGGGTTTCACCATGTTGGTCAGGATAGTCTTGAACTCCTGACTTCAAGCGATCTGCCCACCTCGGCCTCCCAAAGTGCTGAGATTACAGGCATGAACCACAGCTCCTGGCTGATATATATATTTAAAAGATTGATATTGGCTGAGCACAGTGGCAAATGCCTATAATCCCAACACTTTGGGAGGTGGAGGCGGGCAGATTGCTGGAGCCCAGGAGTTTGAGACCAGTCTGGGCAACATGGTGAAACCCTGCCTATCAAAAAAACACAAAAATTAGTTGGGCATGGTGGCTCGCACCTGTGTTCCCAGCTACTTGGGAGGCTGAGGCGCAGGGAACGCTTGAGCCTGGGAGGCGGAGGCTGCAGTGAGCTGAGATTTCGCCACTGCATGCTAGCCTGGGCAACAGAGTGAGACTGTCTCAAAAAAAAAAAAAAAAAAAGATTTTGAAATATGTTGATATATACAAACAGAAGTTTTTGAATCCTTCTGAATGTGGAGGACAAAGGCAGGGGAAATGCAGGACTGAGGGGTGGAAGGTAGGGTATGGCATGGGTCCTCCCAGATGAGAAGAAGAGGAGCTGGAACTATGGAGCATGCTCAGAATGAGTGGGAACCAAAAGATGGAGCTGTCGAAGGATCGGTAGATGACAGTGAAGGAGTAAAGCTCATGACCACTTGAGATTCTTTTCAGAAACATAATCCTTATGTGGTTTACCAATTGCCCACAGTAAATAACCTGCATAACAGTATAGTAAGAGCAGGCTCAGGTCAGGTACTTGGTCAAATGAGAGTGCCTCGATTTCTCCCTTTATGTGCTTCCCTCTGCTGCAGGCCAGTTACCCACTATAGAGTCACGCTGAGTCCCTGAGCCTTTCCTGTTGGCAACCACGAAGCAGCTACCACATCTTCAACAAGTCCATAGTCACATGTCCTAGTAGCCTGCTATATAATGTAAATAAATAATCTAAAATAAGCTTTCATTTTAAATGCCCATAATGAATTTAATTAAGTATAAATACAGGCTCCTATTGAGTATTTGCTATTTGCCAAGGTCTATGTCTAAGTGCTTTGTTTAGATTATCTCATTTCACCCTCCTGATAACTCCATGGGATGGCAGTATCATTATCCCCATTTCACTGTTGGAGACAATTAAGTCTAGAGTAGTAAGTTAACTTTTTCCATGTCATAAAGCTTAGATTCAAACTCAAGAGTCTAACTCCAGAGTCTCCATTCTACAATGGATTAAAAAATTTAAGAAGAAAAAAGGTCGGGTGTGGTGGCCTGTAATCCCAGCACTTTGGGAGGCCAAGGCCAGGGGATTTCTTGAGCCCAGGAGTTCAAGACCAGCCTGGGCAACATGGCGAAACCCCAAATCTACAAAAAATACAAAAAACTAGTTAAGTGTGCTGGTATGTGCTTGTAGTCCCAGCTACCTGGGAGGCTGAGATGGGAAGATCATCTGAGCCTAGAAGGTTGAGGCTGCAGTGAGCCATGACTGTGCCACTGCCCTCCAGCCTAGGCGACAGAGTGAGACCCCCTACCCCCGTCCCCTGGCAAAAAAGACAATCAAGAAAAAAGATAACCAGTCATAAGTGTAAAAAAAAATTTTTTTTTTTTGAGACTCACTCTATCACCCAGTGCAGTGGTACAATCATGGCTCACTGCAGCCTCAACCTCCTGTGCTCAAGCTATTCTTCTGCCTCAGGCTCCAGAGTAGCTGGGACTACAGGTATGCACCACCACACTCAGCTAATTTTTAAATTTTTGGTATAGGCAGGGTCTCACTATGTTGCCCAGGCTGGCCTTGAACTATTGGGTTCAAGTGATCCTCCAGCCTCAGCTTCCCAAACTGTTGGGATTACAGGCATGAGCCACTACACCTGGCCTAAAATTTTTAAGAAATTGGGAGTCTAGGATGAAAATTATATTCTAGTAAATACACGTCTCATTTTTCCACTCTATAATCAGCCAAATATTTGTTTGGGAAAGGGCATTACCTGGCAGAAGAATTGTTGCTGGGTTCCTGCTCCAGGTGTGTTACTGAAGGTGCTGGTACACTTGGAAGAAGAAACTGGAAGACGATGAGACACACTGACTGGTACTGGAGTCCTGTTCGGCTGTGTCAGCTGATCTCCCGTAAAGTTTGATCCTGATGAACCAGACTGAACTGCAGACCCAAGGCTAGGATGGGCAGTGCTGGCTGAGCTGACAGCAGGGAACCGACTAGGTCCTGACATGCTTGTCACTGAGGGCATGGTGGTGAAGCCAGGTCTTCCTTGGGAAACGCTGCTCTGCCCAGGTGACAGGTGTAATACGGTTGGGGACGCCTGCTGCAAGGGCATCTGTCCACCCACAAGCTGAGGAGAGGCATGATTGGCTATCACTGGACTTCCAGAGGCAGCAAATGTCTGCCCAGACACTAAGTGGACGGCAGTATTCTGGTTGTTAAGCATCTGTCCAGAATATGGTTGGTTGGTCCTGAGCATGTTGGAAGAGTTTCTGTTCAACATGACATGCTCTGAGGCCACTTGGCCAGAAATGAGCTGAGAGGGTTGAGTCTGAAGAAGTTGCCCATTTATAGTCTGGACGTGGTGTACCGAGTTGGAACTGACAGAAAGGCTTGTAGGTATGAGGAACTGACTTTGGGGTGCGTGAGGTTGGCCCATGGGGGAATGAATAACAATACTGCCCCCAGCGCTGCTCACTGCCTGTGAGGTGACTGGCTTTCTTGTGTTCTGTTGGTTTACAATGTTCACAGACATGTGTGGACCAACTACTGAGCCCTGGGGTGAGCTTGCAGAAGCAAAAGAGATCCCTTGTTGTACGTGGTGCTGCTGAATTCCCAAATTGTTCACATTGTATGTATTTTGCTGACCCATCTGGATAGGCTTTGGCTGTATATTAATTGGGACTTTATTTGAATTTGGTGCAAGACCCCTTTGTATGATGATGTTATGCACAGGTAAAGATGTTTGAAAATTTGTGCTGTTAAATGGAACAGTAACAGGCTGTGCTACCGGACTGGAACTGGAGTTCCCAAACAAGGAGTTGCCATTAGGAGTCTGTCTATGAACCAGGAGCCCTCCACTCACATTTGATGGGGCTTGCTGCCCGCTGCCCTTTAATATGATTTGAGATCCATCTAGGTTATTAATAGTCATCATGGAAGGATGATTACCAAATGACCCAATTAATTGTATTTGACCAGAACCACTAATCTGACTGCTATTAGACAAATGCTGGCTGGGAACACTGATCCCCACATGTTGCATAAAGCCATGTTGTACACCCACTGTATTGCTTGCAAACGATGCTCCAACAGGCACATGCGTCACCCCTATAGGCTGCAGCGTCTGACCTGAGTAATTAGAAACATTAGAAGCCTGAGTAAAGGATGCTGATGAAGAAGGATGAAGCTGAGCTTGTGCAAACTGTTGGCTTGAACCTATACTGGCATCCAAATATGCCTCTTCTGCCAATGTCTGTTCAGTGATATTGGCCTCTTGCAAGGATTTCTGAAGAATGTCAAAAGGTTGGTCCTCAGTGAGATCAGGAAGAGGAGAAGATTCGAGTTCATCTTCAAGAAACTGGAGGCTACTTGAAAGTGGCAGTCCATCACTGGGCCCTTCTCCAAGCTGGTTGCTTACACCTTTGAGGGATGACTTAGGATCAGCATTCTAAAAAAATAAACAGTATGTTACATGGTATATGTAACCTTTGAAAAGGATGTATAAAAATTGATCTTGAACATGAATAAAGCGTAACAGTCTGCTTTTCAGGCACAACTCTCTAAACTGCTCACCTTATTCTGATATTTTATTTCCATAGTAATGATGCTTGACGTTATGTTTATAAGCATATGCATCCATCATGCTGGTAAATTATTTTATAGAGAACAGATAGATAATGCAAACATACTGAGGACTACTTAGAGCTTAGCTTCATTTTTTTGAGATACTGCCACAGACTTTATTGACTTATTAGTTTATTTTTTGATCTGGGGTCTCGTTCTTTTGACCAGGCTGGAGTGCAGTGGCCCAATAATAACTCGCTGCTGCTGTGAACTCCTGGGTTCATGAGATCCTCCCACCTCGGCCTCCTGAGTAGCTGGGACTACAGGTGTGCCCCACCACACCCAGCTACATTTTTTTGCTTTTTGTTTTTAGAGATGGGGTTTCACCATCTTGCCCAGGCTGGTCTTGAACTCCTGCATGCAAGTTATCCTCCTGCTTCGGCCTCCCAAAGTGCTGGGATTACAGGCGTCAGGCACCATCCCCGGCCTCAGAGCATTTTCGATATTTCTACTACACTGACATGATGCAAAAAAAGTTGCCAATAAATACATATTGAATGAAGCAATTTGAAAAGATAGAATTAATACTCACATGGAAGTAGGAGAGTTGCTAAATAAAAATCATGAATGTTGAGGGATAGGCTAAATAACTACTTTATGGGCTTAGTGGCATCATATGTAGTGATGGTTTATTCAAAATGAATGTCAGAAATGCTACTGATTCACAAGCCTTACAGGAGATCAGTGTTGTGACAGATATATGTTGCATGATATGATCTTATGTACCTTACACACATGCGACCATTAAAAAGAACTGTCCATCCCAAGGACTTTCTGAACACCATTCCATTTTATAGGTGAAGAAAATATAGGTCCTGCTGATAGTAAGTTAATATTTACTAAGCACCATACCAAGTGATTTCAACAGTCTAGGCAACTAATCTTAACCACCCTCTCAGGTAATTCCATTATTACTCTGGTTTCGTAAATGAGGAAACTGGCCAGGCGCGGTGGCTCACACCTGTTAATCCCAGCACTTTGGGAGGCCGAGGCGGGTGGATCACCTGAGGTTGGGAGTTCGAGACCAGCCTGACCAACATGGAGAAACCCTGTCTCTACTAAAAATACAAAAACTAGCTGGGTGTGGTGGTGCGCGCCTGTAATCTCAGCTACTCAGGACCCTGAGGCAAGAGAGCTGTTTGAACCTGGGAGGCGGAGGTTGCAGTGAGCCGAGATTGCGCCACTGCACTCCAGCCTGGGCAACAGGGCGAGACTCCATTTCAAAAAAAAAAAAAAAAGAAACTACACAGAAACAAAGAAAGAAAAGAACTTCTGTGTTTCTGGGTGTCCCGGGAATTTAAATGGTAGCTGATCTAAATACTACTATTTCAACTAATTCTGTACCCAAGGCTATGTTCCTTAATTTTAATAAACCTGGGGTTTCACTTGTTCCTGAAAACTTATAAGCAGAAACACACTTGAACACTTGAAATAGTGCAACTGACCTAGTTCCCAATGCTTTTTGGCATAAAAAGTCAGCTGCTTTGAAGCTGCTAGTGTAGGCTTATTTTTACCTTTGAATAACTGAAACTTTTGGGAGTCAGAAAGAAAGAGGTGTTTTTCTACCCCCGCCTTTGAAGCATTATTTATTATATAGCAAAGAAGAAAAGGAAATGACCATGCTATGGATGATTGCTTAATTAATTATAAAAAACATAAAGCTGATCAATACATACAAATGTAAAATGATCCTCAAGTTCTATCATTAAGTGAAAACGTCTATGGTGTGTTGCAGATAAGTATGTGTATGCACTACGTGTGCTTGTCTATGCAGAGGATAGCTCTGGGGGAATACAAAGAACCTACAAACAGCCTTCTGGAAGGAAGGTGGAGGTTGGGGAAAGACTTGCTTTTCACTCTAAACTACTTTGGAACTGTTTTACATTCTTACTAATTAATTGCACGTTTTTTGTTTCTTTATGTTTGTTTGTTTGTTTTCTGAGACAGGGTCTCGCTCTGTCACCCAGGCTATAGTGCGGTGGTGCAATCACCCTCACTGCAGCCTTGACCTTCCTGGTCTCAGATGGTCCACCTCAGCCTCCCAAGTAGCTGGGACTACAGGCGCACACTACCACGCCCACCTAATTTTTGTATTTTTTGTAGAGACAGTGTTTTGCCATGTTACCTAGGCTGGTCTGGAGCTCCTGAGCTCATGCAATCTGCCCCCCTCGCTTGCTGGGAAGTGCAGGGATTATAGGCATGAGCCACTGCAACCAGCCCCAAGTAACTTTTGAACACAGTATGTTGACTGTAAACACTTAGGCTAAAGACAGAACTGTAAACCAATAGTAAAGTGTAATTAATAGTTTTTTTTTTTTCTTACAATGGTGAAAAACATGGATTAGCAATTCTAAGACTATTTTCTGTATATTCTAGGATTGAACAAATAAGTAAACATGGTGGGGCTGGCTTTCTCACTGTTAGAAAAGGGAGTTACAGGCCAGGTGTGGTGGCTCACGCCTGTAATCCCAGCACTTTGGGAGGTTGAGGCAGGTGGATCACCAGAGGTCAGGAGTTTGAGACCAGCCTTGCCAACATGGTAAAACCCTGTCTCTACTAAAAATATAAAAATTAGCCAGTTGTGGTGGCGCATGCCTGTAATCCCAGCTACCTGGGAGGCTGAGGCAGGAGAATCGCTTGAACCCGGGAGGCGGAGGTTGCAGTGAGCAGAGATTGCGCCATTGCACTCCAGCCTGGGTGATAGAGTGAGACTTTGACTCCAAAAAAAAAAGGGGTCGGGGGAAAGGGAGTTACAAACATGGAAAATAGAGAAACTTGGATGAATTCTGTAGTCATGGATTAGAATTGGAACTATCAATATGAACTCACAGCTTTTAATATAGATTCACAGAAATGTAAATAGCTATAGGTGTTGGGTTGGGTGTATAAACATACATATTTCCCAACTGAAATGACCTTAGTAGCAATGAACACACATAATGCTCAGATCTTGGTTTCTAAATATTGTTCTTCACTAGAAGGAACAAACTTTCTTAAAAAAATAGTTGATGTGGCCGGGCGCGGTGGCTCAAGCCTGTAATCCCAGCACTTTGGGAGGCCGAGACGAGCGGATCACGAGGTCAGGAGATCGAGACCATCCTGGCTAACA
>NW_012118599.1:14255012-14265013 GCF_000951035.1 Colobus angolensis palliatus
TTTTTTGAGACCAAGTCTTGCTCTGTTGCCTGGACTGGAGTGTGCAGTGGTGCGATCTCGGCTCACTGCAAGCTCTGCATCCCGGGTTCACGCCATTCTACTGCCTCAGCCTCCTGAGTAGCTGGAACTACAGGCATCTGCCACTAATTTTTTTGTATTTTTAGTAGAGACAGGGTTTCACCATGTTGCCAGGATGGTCTCAATCTCCTGACCTCATGATCTGCCCACTTCAGCATCCCAAAGTGCTGGGATTAAAGGCGTGAGCCACTGCGCCCAGCCAATTTTTTTTGGTTTTTTTTTTTGAGATGGAGTCTTGCACTGTTGCCCTGGCTAGAGTGCAGTGGTGTGATCCTGGCTCACTGCAACCTCCGCCTCCGGAGGTTGAAGCAATTATCCTGCCTCAGCCTCCTGAGAAGATTAAATTACTGGCACACACCACCACACCCGTCTAAGTTTTTGTATTTTTAGTAGAGATGGGGTTTCACCATGTTGGCCAGGCTGGTCTCGAACTCCTGACGTCGTGATCCACCCGCTTCGGCATCCCGAAGTGTTGGGATTACAGGCGTGAGCCACCGTGCCTGGCCACTGGTCTAATTTTTAAATTTTTTGTAGAGATGGGGTCTCACTATGTTGGTTGGTCTCAAACTCCTGAGGTCAAGTAATTCTCCTGTCTTGGCCTCCTAAAATGGTGGGATTACAGGCATGGGCCACCATGTCTGCCTGAGGTTAATATATGTTAAGCTCTTAATGCCAAGCACATATTAAATGGTCAAGTGTTACTTATTATCTTTTATTTTCTCATTTAAGATGAAAACAACTTATAAGTAACTATGAATTAAGAATAATTTCCTCAAAGATTATTATGTAACAAGGTTCAAAACATTCTAATATGACTTTCTCAGGTTGTAACATTTCTGAGTCATTTTAGAAAGAATGTTGAGGCCAGGTGCAGTGGCTCACGCTTGTATTGGGGCGGGGATCACTTGAGGTCAGGAATTCAAGACCATCATGGCCAACATGGAGAAACGCCATCTCTACTAAAAATACAAAAATTAGCTGGTGTGGTGGTGGGCATCTGTAACCCCAGCTACTAGGGAGGCTGAGGCAGGAGAATCGCTTGAACCCAGGAGGCAGAGGCTGCAGTGAGCCGAGATCGTGCCACTGCACTCCAGCCTAGGCAAGAGAGCAAGATTCCATCTCAAAAAAAGAAAGTTGAAAGCTTAGAAAAATGGCAAAGTGGATATATAGCTTGCCTTTTTATTATTTAAAAGACAACCTCATATAGCTTGTCTTTTTATTGTTTATTATTTATTTTATTTGTATTTATTTATTTATTTTTGAGACCGAGTCTCGCTATGTGGCTAGGCTTGAGTGTAATGGCACGATCTCGGCTCACTGCAAGCTCCATCTCCCAGGTTCACGCCATTTTCCTGCCTCAGCCTCCCAAGTAGCTGGGACTACAGATGCCCGCCACCACGCCCAGCTAATTTTTTATATTTTTAGTAGAGATGGGGTTTCACCATGTTAGCCAGGATGGTCTCGATCTCCTGATCTCGTGATCTGCCGGCCTCATCCTCCCAAAGTGCTGGGATTACAGGAGTGAGCCACTGCGCTCGGCCTATTTATTTATTTTTTTGAGACGGAGTTTTGCTCTGTTGCCCAGGCTGGAGTGCAATGGCGCGATCTCGGCTCACTGCATCCTTCGCCTCCTGGGTTTAAGCAATTCTCTGCCTCAGTCTCCCGAGTAGCTGGGATTACAGGCACCCACCACCATGCCCGGCTGATTTTTTTTGTATTTTTAGTAGAGATGTGGTTTCACCATCTTGGCCAGGCTGATCTTGAACTCCTGACCTTGTGATCCACCTGCCTTGGCATCCCAAAGTGTTGAGATTACAGGTGTGAGCCATTGCGCCTGGCCTATTTTATTTTTTAAAAATAAGAGACAGGGTCTTGCTATGTTGCCCAGGCTCGTCTTGAACTCCTGAGCTCAAATAATTCTCCCACCTTGGCCTCCCAAAGTAATCTCCCTCACACCTGAGATTACAGGTGTGAGCTACTGCACCTGGCCATATAGCTTGTCTTAATTTACTATGTTAAAAGTAGAAAATGTCTACATAATTCAATAGATTTTCTTCCTATATAAATTACAACAGGCTGGGCGCGGTGGCTCACACCTGTAATTCCAACATTTTGGGAGGCCAAGCTAGGTGGATTGCTTGAGCCTGAGAGCTCAAGACCAGCCGGGCTAACATGGAGAAACTCTGTCTCTATTAAAAATACAAAAATTAGCCCGTCTGGTGGCACATGCCTGTAGTCACAGCTATTCGGGAGGCTGAGGTGGGAGGATTGCTTCAGCCTGGAAGGTCGAGGCTGCAGTGAGCTGTGATCGCACCACTGCACTCCAGCCTGGGTGACAGAGTGAGGCTCTATCTCAAAATAAATAAATAAAATAAAATAAATTACAACAGACAAGGTAAGGATTCTCATGATACAAAGGCAGTTAAAGGCTCAATTCACATAGCATCAATGAGATAGAAACCATTTAATCACTGCATTTAGTTTCCAATACTCACACTAGAGTTGGCGAAAATTGAATTTGAATTGGCTGCAGAATATCCTGCATTAGTCAAGTCATCATTGCTCTGCAAAGATACAAATTCAATAGGTGGTTACTACTTTAACTGTAAAGCAGAAACAAAATAGATGTGTGTGGTGTGCTATGCATTACTTACAGATTTATTATTACTAGGTCCATGTAGAAAATAGTTCAATGCTTGTGGGTCTCTAGAAAAGAGAGGAAAAAAAGAGATAAAACAACAAACAAATACACTACCTATATATAGAACTAATTTTTACTAGAGTAGAAAGAAAATGACTACCTGAGTAAAATCCTCTCCCTATTTTAAAACAATTAGTAGTTTTTAAAATTTTTATCTTATTTTTGTTTTGATATTGTGCCATTTCCTATTATTATTCACTTTTTCCTCCTGGGATTTATTAGGAAATAGATTTAACAAATAATTACTTGCTAGGTGCAGTGGCTCATGCCTGTAATCCCAGCACTTTGGAAGGCTGAGGCAGGAGGATCACTTGCGTCTAGGAGTTGGAGACCAGCCTATACAACATGGCAAAACCCTGTCTCTACAAAAAAAAAACAAAAACAAAACAAAACAAAAAATTAGCCAGGCATGGTGGTGCGTGCCTGTAGTCCCAGATACTTGGCAGGCTGAGGTGGGAGGATCGTGTGGGCCTGGGAGGTAGAGGCTACAGTGAGCTGAGACTGTGCTGCTACACTTCAGCCTGGGTGACAGAGTGAGACCCTGTCTCAAAAGGAAAAAAAAAAAAAGAATTACTGAATTACAGCCCCTATGTTAATCAAGTCTCTTTGTTTCTCTACTAAACCTATGATTATTATTTAATTTTTATTTAAAATACCTACCAGGTGTTAATACGCTATTAGGTTGTTTTAGTGTTCAGCAAACCTCACACATTTGATTTACCCGGGTTTCGGAATAAGCATCTTACCCAATAAGATCAAGGAGACACGAGTCATCATCATCATCCATGACAACTATAAAGAAAAGGGAGACGAAAACAGGTTTCAGTAAAACAGATTAAAGGCAGTAGTATCAATGCAATATAAACATATGCCTTACACTTTTCTGGATAAATAACTGTAATTCATGTGAGTTTTCCTCAGCTTATTAATGTAATTTTTGAGAGATAAAACATTCAATTTAAACTTTTTATTGAAAACAAACCCTTAACTTGTAAGTCGAAAAAGAATCTAGACAAATCAAAGATAGTTGGCAGCAACTTCCCTCACATGCAGATTCCCCCAAGGGGCTATAAACCATGAATAGTAACTTCCTCAAAATGTACAATAAACAAGGGGAGAAATAATATTTATGTTTTAGAAAAGATCTCATAGACATAGAGGTCTTTTAATTTTGTGACTCAATGTCCCTAAATGTGATGAACAATCTACATTTTTTGCCACATTCTGGCTATCTTTAGGAAGATAGGAAAATGGTTCTTCCTGCATTTACAGAGAGAAGAGGGGGCACCCTAGCCGCAGGCAGTCTCTGCAGGCTCTGGCCCGCAGGTCCTGCGTTCTCCCTCTGCAGCACCACCACCCCTGTTCAACTCCAAACAATCTACATCCTAACACTAGAATCCTTAAAGTAGAGAATCTCAACCAAAAAGTTCACCCCAGCTCCAGGCCCTGAGATCCCTCTCTCCCCAGCCGGCGACAGCGTCAAGCTTAGCCAGTGAAATGACTATGCTTCGGCTGAACAACAACAACTGCACAGATTCCGAGAGCAGCTCTCCCCACAGACTGGGAAACTTACACTAGTGATCCGACACCTGGCAACACCGCTTCACACCCATTTTGAGCCATGCGTGGAATAATTTACATCACGGAATGCCAGGGCCAAGAGTTCTGGAGCAGTTGGAAAGGGCAGTTGTGAACAGCAGTTGGACGGAGGAATGAAATCCTGAAGAGATGCCCAGAAGAGGGACACGCCCGGAGAAGGCAGAAAGGACAGTCTCTACTAAATGTTTTTCCTCTGTTAAAACTGCATCTCTTCTCCAGTTCCCTCAGACTTCCCACTCTAACAGTCCCAAGGCCAAACTAATATAAAACGTACTCCCGCTACACGGAAGGTAACTTGCTTTCCTCAGGAAGAGTCTGGAAGGGGTAAGTACCCCCACTGGGATCTGCCAGGGATCTTCCCCTTGGCGGGTGAATTCGTCCAGCTGCTGAATGATCTGGGAGATTACAAACCCTGTAGAATCCAATGGAGAGGAGAAATGGTGGTTGAGAAAGGAGGAAGAAGAAGTGGGAAAAGATACCAAAAGGTGACTCCCAAGGCTGAAACTGACAAGGGCAGCTGGCTAAGTGAAACCTGCTTTTTAGAACTCAGACTTGGAGTTACTCACGGGCACACTGGCATGCCTATACTACCATAACGTGACTGTGGAAGGAGTGAAGATGAGACAGAAAGAAAAGCAGGAAAATGATCATCACATAGATACAGAGAACTCTGTGTGAAGGTCTTCCCTTAAATCCTGACGACATTTAGTGAGATAAAATTGTATTAACCATGGCTCATCAGCATACCATAGGCTTGTCTCTCAGGCATCACAATCATATGGAATAAATTAGCCAATTATGACATACATTAAGCCTATAAAGGAGATACTACTTTTTTAACATGACCACTTAAATTGAATTCCCCTGTATCCTTTGTGAATTCATTTTTTTAAAGTGTCTGTCTCTGAAACAAACTAATTAATAAAAATGTAAGTGAAAAATAGTCTATACCACAGAAAAACACTTCCACGACTCTCCCAGCTTCCCTCCTTACTTGACACACTTGCCTAATTCCTCTACTTGATAAGGTGCCCTAGGGGTTAAACAAGCCCTGAGACACACTTGCCTAATTCCTCTACTTGATAAGGTGCCCTAAGGGTTAAACAAGCCCTGAGGCAGGAAGTCAACACCAGTCACTCCACTGAGGTGTTATACCACCAGCACTTGCAAGCACAGAGAACATCTGCTACCCCTAAGTTCAGAATGACAAACTACTCCTTGAGTAGTGCAAACAGAACAATTTTATAATATTGAATGAGATTAAAAGCCATTGTGCAATCTCCTCTACCAAACAAAATAGGGGGTCAAACACTTGGCTTGAAAGAAGGCTCCCTGGGGATATCTACCCCCTATCAGCAGCATCAGGAACTTCCAGACAGGCCTTCTCCTCTGGTCCCAGTAGGTACAACTCTAGGAGCCTTTACAGTCAGGGGCACCCTGAGAATTCTTTTTAAAGGGCCACACTCTTTTCTCACCTTAAAATGGTTTCAAATTAAAAGAGATGACCCCTTAGTCCTGTATTCTCTAGCTTCAAATAATGCCAAAATGTAGTCATAATATAGCCTAATCCAGGGGTTCCTTTCACCAGATGACCTACGGTCCATTAAAATAAATTTAGCAAAGCAAAATTGTAAAACTTGACTATGATTTTAAAATGAGAAGATAGGACAGGCACAGTGGCACATGCCTGTAATCCCAGCATTTTGGGAGGCTGAGGTGAGTGGATCACTTGAGATCAGGAGTTCGAGACCAGCCTGGCCCAGGTGGGTTTAGTAGAGAAACCCATCTCTACTAAAAATACAAAAAATTAGCCAGGTGTGGTGGCACATGCCTGTAGTCTTAGCTACTTGGGAGGCTGAGGCAGCAAAATTGCTTGAACCTGGGAGGCAGAAGTTGCAGTGAGCCAAGTTGCACACTGCATTCCAGCCTGGGTGACAGAGCGAGATTTTGTCTCAAAAAATAAAATTAAAAAGAAAAATGAGAAGATAATCTGAAGATCAGTCACTACGACCCAGAAGTGAAGAATTTTGTTTTCTCTGGAAAGATTCTCCCTTTGATTCTGGACTCCTGTTGAGGCTCTTTTCTCATTCAAGTAACATCCCTAGATGGGTGGCTGACCCCAGGTGGATTTTATGAGGCTAAGGGGAAATCCCTGTATGAGTGGTTGGAAACTATTTCTTGGCCCAACAGACGTGGGCAAGACGTCTTCCCCTCTGTAAATAGCAGCACTAGCACTCAGCAGTAGGATTTGTCGTGGAGGGAAGGGGGCTATAGGCACCCCAAGAGTTCAGAAATCACTGCTCTGAGCACCTGGCTACCTCTCTTAAAAAATTAAAGCTAATATTTAAAACTGTTCTGAATTGCACCAACAAACATCTTAAATAATAGCTTTTAATCAAGAGGACACAGCGTAAAAATGACATTTCAAAGCGGTGGGGAAAAGTTGTTAACCATATGGGGAAAATAAGGTAGACTGACATCTCATATCTTACACAAAAATAAATTCTAGATGGATCTAGGCGTTAAATGGTGGAGGGAGAAAGAAACTTAAAGTACTAGAATAACACATGGGAGAATTTTTTTTTAAACAATGTTGGAGTGAGGAAAGTCTAAGGATGTCATAAGACACACAAGTCATAAAAGACTGACAAAGTCAACATAAAATACAAAGCTTCTGCATGATAAAAGAAAAACACATCATAAGCAAAGTCAAAAACTAAAACAAAAATAACTGGGAAAAATACCTCCAATTCATACCACAGAGTGCTTTTCTCCCTAATGCATAAAGAGCTCCTATAAATAAGGGAAATTTTTTATCAGGGCTTTTCTCCCTAATACATAAAGAGCTCCTATAGATAAGGAAAATTGTTTATCAGGGCTTTTCTCCCTAATATATAAAAAGCTATTCTAAATAAGGAAAATTTTTTTATCAGGATCCTTCCAGAATATCAAAGATTTAATCAGTTTATGAGCAATCAATTCACAACAAAGGAAATACAAGTAGCTCCTAAGCATATAAAATAATCAACCTTACTTACAATAAGAGAAATATAAATTAATATTATAGTGAGATACTACATGTCCTATCAGATTGACAATGATAAAAAAGTTGGATGAAGAATTATGCTAGCAGGGAGTGGGGAAATAGGAACTTCTATACACTGACAGGATACGGACTCATATAACCTCTAGTGAGGGCATTCAGCAATGTCTTCCAAAATCTTAAGTGCACAAATCAGCTTACCAAGCAAATCCATTTCCAGGTATTTGTACTGCAGATATTCTTTTTTTTCACTCACTTTTTTTTTTTTTTTAAGAGATGAGGTCTCTCTATGTTGGCCAGGCTGGACTTGAACTTCTGGGCTCAAGAGATCCTTAACCCCCTAAGTAGCTGGGCCTACAGGTATATGCCACCATAACCAGCTGTCACTTGGATATTCTTTCACATGTGCCAAATGACATGTGTATAAGAATATCCAGGGCAGTATTATTATTATTATTATTTTAGTATTATTGGTTTTAACAAAGGACTGCAAAACCTCAGATGTCATGGGTATGGGGTTTCCTTCTGGAGCAATAAAAACGTTCTTGAACCTGCTTGGCAAAGTAGTGAGACCCCATCTCTACATTTAAAAATTAGTTGAGTGTGGCGGTGCACACCTGTAGTTCCAGCTACTTGGGAGGCTGAGATGGGAGGATTGTTTGCCTAGGAGGTCAAGACTGCAGTGAGCTATGATTACACCACTGCACTCCAGCCAAAGCGACAGAGCCAGACTCTGTCTCTTAAAAAAAAAAAAAAAAAGTTCTTGAATTAAACTGCTGAGTTATATTCTTTAAAAAGGTGAATTTTATGGTATGTAAACTATATCTTAATTTTAAAAACTCTCTTAAAAACCCTAAATGTCCATGATTAAATGTCCTGATTAATTATGGTTTACCTACATAGTGGAATACTCTGCAGTCATTAAAACTAATGAGGCAGTTTTAATCATACTGACTTGGAAGGATATATGGTCAATGAAAAAAGAAAGGTGCAGAACAGTATGTACATTATGTTCCCAAATGTGTGTGTGGGAAAATACACACACACATATATGATGTGTGTGTGTGTAAATGTATAGACCCTAAAATGAAGCACAAGTAACCAGTAACACTAGTTACTTCTGGGAAGAAAACAGGGTGACTGGGGAACAGAGGAAGATATACTCTTTATTTATATGTCCTTTTGTACCTTTTGAAATTTGTGCCACATGCATGTAAGATCTAATCAAAAACTAAATACAATTAATAAAACAAAGAGAAGAAGGAGACAAAATGGTCCTTGAAGTACAAGAACCTCAAGTCAGTTTAGCCAGGTGTGGTGGTGCTTGCCTTTAGTCCCAGCTACTTGGTAGGCTAGGTCAGGGGATGACTTGAGCCCAGGACATGAAGGTTACAGTGAGTCGTGATCTTGCCACTGCACTCCAGCCCGGGCAAAAGTACCAAACCTATCTCGAAAATAAAATAAAATTTAAAAAGAACCTCAAGTGAGGCTCACTTTCCTTAAGTATACCAAATATACCAAATACTCAGAACTTTTTTTTTTTAAAGAGACAGGGTTTCATTATGTTGCCCAGCCTGGTCTTGAATTTTTGGGCCCAAGCAATCCTCCCCTTTCAGTCTTCTGAGAAGCTAGGATTACAGGTACATGCTACACTGCCCAGCTAAATACTTAGAACTTTTTTTTTTTTTTTTTTTAATTTTGTAGAGATGAGGTCTCACTGTGTTGCCCATGCTGGTCTTGAACTGCTGCACTTAAGCGATCCTCCACCTAGGTCTCCCAAAGTGCTGGGCTTACAATTACCATGCCCAGCCCATAGAGTATTTTAAAGCAGCCTACTGACCTGAAGAATAAGCTACATCAGCTGTCTTAAAAGAAATACTGTATCCTTTTTTTTTTTTTTTTTTTGAGAGGGAGTTTCTCTCTTGTTGCCTAGGCTAGAGTGCAATGGCACGATCTCGGCTCACCGCAACCTCTGCCTCCTAGGTTCAAGTGATTGTCCTGCCTCAGCCTCCCGAGATGGGACTACAGGCCCATGCCACCATGCCTGGCTAATTTCGTATTTTTAGTAGAGACAGGCTTTCTCCATGTTGGTCAGGCTGGTCTCGAACTCCTGACCTCAGTTGATACGCCCACCTTGGGCTCCCAAAGTGCTGGGATTACAGGCATGAGCCACCATGCCTGGCCAAGAAATACTGTATCTTAAAAACAGTCTGAATTTAATTAAGCTCACAGCAAAACTTCAAAGACCTCCAACGCAGAGATACAACAGACTATCATTTTTTTTTCACACAGAGGGAGAAAATCTAAGCTCTCATTAAGAAACATATTGGTTGCAAGAAAAGATATTTCAGGAAAGCTAGTGCGGCAAATCAGTTTTGCCTGTTTAAGATATTCTGGGCTGGGCACGGTGGCTCACACCTGTAATCCCAACACTCTGGGGGGCCAAGGCGGGCAGATCACCTGAGGTCAGAAGTTCAAGACCAGCCTGGCCAACATGGTGAAACCCCGCTCTACCAAAAATACAAAAATTAGCTGGGCATGGTGGCAGTCGCCTGTAATCCCAGCTACTCGGAGGCTGAG
>NW_012118599.1:14265518-14268084 GCF_000951035.1 Colobus angolensis palliatus
ATGCATATAGCCTAGTGAGGATGGCTTGAACTCAGGAGTTTGAGACTACAGTGAGCCTAGATTGCACCACTGCACTCCAGCCTGGGTGACAAAGTGAGACCCTGTCTCAAAAAAAGAACCAAAAAAAAAAAAAACCACCAAGCGCCAATACAAGATACCTTACCAAAAACTGCTGACATTTGCTTTACTTGTAGTAAGTTGCTATAACATGAGTCATAACTTCCCAATAATTTACAAACAAATTTACCTCTAAAAGGTGCTGAGGTTAGCAAATTATTGACAGACTTTAAGCAGACATGAACTAAAGAATAGTTGCAGTCTTCAAAATCACATTTTTACCCCCTGACCTATTGAAGGTAAAATGAACTGCAGTCACTTTATTTTTACTGACATATTTACTACTTCCAGTGTTCTTCCTTCTCTTAAGTAAATCCAGATTTCCATCTGGTATCATTTTCCTTCTCCTGAAAGGAATCTTTTAGTATTTTTTGTAGTGCAGGTCTTTGCTGATGAATTCTTTCAGTTTTGATGTATCTTTAAAGAGTGTGAGATGGGCATGGTGGCTCACGCCTGTTATCCCAGCACTTTGGGAGGCTGAAGTGGGCGGATTGCTTGAGTCTAGGAGTTTGAGACCCTACTGGGCAATACGGAAAAACCCCATCTCTACAAAAAATAAAAAAATTAGCTGGGCATGGTGATGCGCACCTGTAATCCCAGCTACTCAGGAGGCTGAGGTGGGAGGACCACCTGAGCCTCGGCAGCTTGAGGCTGCAGTGAGCCATGATTGTGTGACTGCATTCCAGCCTGGGAGACAGACAGAGATTACAGAGATTCTATCCTCCACCCCCCAAAAAAGTGTTTATCTTTCCTTCATTTTTGAAATATATTTTCACTGGGCATATTGTTTAAGATTGACAGAGTTTTCTTTTCCTTTCAGTTCTTCAAAGATATTGATATACCGGCCAGGCGTGGTGGCTCATGCCTGTAATCCCAGCACTTTGGGAGGCCGAGAGGAGGGGATCACAAGGTCAGGAGATTGAGACCATCCTGGCTAGCATGGTGAAACCTCATCTCTACTAAAAATACAAAAAAAAAAAAAGATACTGATGTACTGTTTCTCATTTGCATTATTTCCAAAGAAAAGTCTGCCATCATTCTTACCTTTCTTTTTTTCATAATGTGTCATTTTTTCCTCTGGACACTTTAAATATTTTTCTCTTTACCACTAGTTTTAAGCAATCTGATTATGAAAAGCCTTGGTGTAGTTCTCTTCATGCTTCCTGTGGTCAGGGTTCATTAAGCTTTTAGAATCTGCAGGTTTATAGTTTCCCTCCAATTTAGAAAAATTTCAGCCATTAATTTTTTCAAATATTTTATGCCCCTTCCTCTCCTTTGGGGACTACAATTACAGTTACATTATTAGACTATTTGAAGTGTCCCACAGTTCAATGATGCTGTATTTTCTTTCAGTCTTTTATTTTTTTAATTTAATTTATTAATTTGAGACAGGTTTTTGCTCTGCTGCTCAAGCTGGGACCACAGGCACCTGCCATCATGCCCAGCTAATTTCTGTATTTTTTGTAGAGACACGGTTTTACCATGTTGTCTAGGAGGCTGGTCCTGAACTCCTCGGCTCACGCGATCCTCCTGCCTTGGCCTCCTAAAGTGTTGGGATTACAGGTGTGAGCCACCATGCCTGGCCTTTTATAGTATTTTAATCTCTCTGGCTTTCATTTAGGATAGCTTCTATTCGTATGACTTCAAACTCATAAATATCTTCTTCTGCAGTCTCTAATCTTCTGTTAATCCCATCCAGTAAACTTTTATTTTAAAACATTGTAGTTTTCATCTCCAGAAGTTCAATTTGGGTCTTTTTAATATATTCCATGTCATTATTATTAAAAAAATTTTTTTTGCTTTGTTGTCTTGGCCCAAGATGAGAATCCATGCCATTATTTGTTTAGTCTTTTCACTATTTTCTTGAACTTACGTAAGATAGTAACAACTTAAAAAAATTTTTTTTGAAGAGGCAGGGTCTCACTGTGTTGCCCAGGGTGGTCTTGAACCCCTAGTCTCACGTGATCCTTCTGCCTCAGCCTCCCAGTGATGGGATTACAAGCATGAGCTCCACGGCAGGCTAATTTTTATATTTTTTGTAGATACCGGGTTTCGCCATGTTGCCCAGGCTGGTCTCATACTCCTGGCCTCAAGCAATCCACCTGTCTCCACCACACAAAGTGTTAGGATTACAGGCATAAGCCACCTCATCTGGCCAACTTTTTAATGATTAATTCTATCATTTGTGTGATTTCTGCGTCTGTTTCTATTGATTGATTTTGTTGGTGGTGGTGGTCTCAATTAAAGGTGGTATTATCTGCTTCTTTGCACGCCTGGTCATTTTTTATTGGATGTCAGACATTGTTAATTTCACATTATCAAGTGTTGGATATTTTTGAGCTTTGTCTAGGACACAGTTAAGTTACTTTACAAAGTTTCTTTAAAAAATGTCTGATCCTTTTAAGGTTTGCTTTTAAGCTTTGTCAATCTTTTTTTTTTTTTTTTTTTT
>NW_012118599.1:14269409-14271270 GCF_000951035.1 Colobus angolensis palliatus
TAGCCAGGATGGTCTCGATCTCCTGACCTCGTGATCCGCCCGTCTCGGCCTCCCAAAGTGCTGGGTTTACAGGCTTGAGCCACCGCGCCCGGCCGACTTTTACCCTTTTTACACAGGAAGTTAAATCCAGTCTCGGTTACTCAATTTTGGCCCCATAGTCATTTGTAAGGTCTTGAACCAAATCTCTTGAAGGGGTTATATGAGTTCGTCAGCAGAGATTATAGGATCAGAGTATTCAGAAAGAGGGAGGATAGGAGAAAGGAAGAAGGAAGGAGGACAGATAATTAAATTGTTTACACAGTTTTCTCCTGTGCCTCCTTTTGTTTTCTACCCTTGAAGAACAGCTTAGGGAATGAGAAAGGCTCCTTCTTGAATTCCTATCTTTAATAAAACTATTCAATGGGTGTAAAGAATATTCATTATTCATTTAACAAACATTAGCGCCAGGTACTACGCTAGCGGGTGGGAATACAAAATAGTATGACATAAATGTAATAAATGTAAAAATCCTTCACATTTTGTAGAACAGAAGAAGCAAGGCTGAAAAGTGAACTACTGTGTTTGAGCAAACAGTTTTCCAATGGGTGTCACCATCAGAAAGTTATGCCATGAATAGCCAGTTATGCAAGGCAAATAACTATTCATGTTGATAAGGATATAAAGTATTCTCATCTTATTCTTTTTACTATATTGTAATTGTACTGTGCTGTTAAATTTTGTAATTGCAAGACTTCACCTTCTGGCATGGTTCCCGTTTTGAAGGAACTCACTTTCTTTTGGAAGACAGACATGCAACAATTCATTACCATTGCAATGTGAGAAGTGCTACAATATTTGGCAGGAGTTCCCAAGCTTCTTCAGGTGAAATCGCTGGGCTTTTTGTGAAATAATATGACGTTTTGCTAGAAGAAAACATGACAATATTTTCACAATTATATCCATTTGGGGAGAAAAGAAGCTGTCAAACTCAGCATGATTGGCTTTAAGTTTTTTAGTTATTATTCAACCAAGGATTTCTTCATTTATTTTGTCACTAGCTAGGGCCTTCTAAAAGCAAGGAGGAGTGGGTGGAAAAGAGTAAGGCAAATTATTACAAGAAAAACTTAGAAATTTAAAAATTCTGCCGGGTGCAGTAGCTCACGCCTGTAATCCCACCACTTTGGGATGCTGAGGTGGGTGGATCACCTAAGGTCAGGAGTTTGAGACAAGTCTGGCCAACAAGGCGAAACCCCATCTGTACTAAAAATACAGAACTCAGCCAGGTGTGGTGGCATGCGCCTGTAATCTCAGCTACTCGGGAGGCTGAGGCAGGAGAACTGCCTGAACCCGGGAGGCAGAGGTTGCAGTGAGGTAAGATCATGCCACTGCACTCCAGCCTGGGCGACAGAGCAAGATTCTGTCTCAAAAAATAAATAAATAAAAATAATAAAAATTCCCAGCTGGGCATGGTGGCTTATGTCTGTAACTCCAGCACTTTGGGAGGCTGAGACAGGCGGATCAGTTGAGCTCAGGAGTTCAAGACCAGCCTGGGCAACATGGCAAAAATCCCATCTCTATAAAAACCACAAAAAATTAGCTGGGTGTGGTGGCTTGGGCCTGTGGTCCCAGCTCCTCTGGAGGCTGAGGCAGGAGAATTGCTTGAATCCAGGAGGCGAGGAGGCTTGAATCTGAATTGCTTGAACCTCGGAAGCAGAGGTTGCAGTGAGCCAAGATTGTGCCACTGCACTCCAGCCTGGGCGACTAGAGTAAAACTCTGTCTAAAAAAAAAAAAAAAATTCCCGGACGGGCGCAGTGGCTCACGCCTACAATTGCACTTTGGGAGGCAAGGGCGGGTGGATCACAAGGTCAGGACATTGAGACC
>NW_012118599.1:14271334-14278257 GCF_000951035.1 Colobus angolensis palliatus
GGTGGCCGGCGCCTGTGGTCCCAGGTACTTGGGAGGCTGAGGCAGGAGAACGGCTTGCAGTGAGTGGAGATCTCACCATTGCGCTCTAGCCTGGGCGAAAGAGTGAGATTCTGTCTCAAAAAAAAAAAAAAATCCCAAAGTTGGAAAAGGCAATATTTAACATAAGTGATAAACCTGGTTCATTTCATGAAATGAAGAATTTGAAGGTCTTTAAATTGCTTTAATTCCTACTTGAGGTAGGAATGAGGTGGGGCAGAAATAAGCCTAACAGCAGACATAAGAACGAGTTCGTATCCTTTGCAGGGACATGAATGAAGCTGGAAACCATCATTCTCAGCAAATTAACACAGGAACAGAAAACCAAATACTCCATGTTCTCACTCATAAGTGGGAGTTGAACAATGAGAACATATGGGCACAAGGAGAGGAATAACACACATCAGGGCCTGTTGGGGTGGGAGGGTGGGGGCTAGGGGAGGCCAGAACTTAAAGTATTAAAAAAAAAAAAAAGAAAGAAAGAAATAAGCCTAACATATTAAAAGAAAGAAATAAGCCTAACATATTAAGCAATCCAGCTGGCAAAAAAAATGTGCTATAACATGGGGGAAAGAGTGATCAACCATGAAGGGGGCTGGGGAGAATTTCTGGCAAGGCTTTACAGAGGCTGGGGACACAGGGCAAGGACACTGAATTTGGAAGTCACAGGGCTTGTTTTGGATACTGACATTGACTAATCATGTGAGGATGAAGAAGCTCCAACCTCTGGGTCCCATTTCCCATTTGTTAATGAACTTAATAGACCACATCAGTGAGTTTTTAAAACTTGGGACCCAGTATTCTTTAAGGTATCCAGGAGCTATCTTGGAGGCTTAAAATAGCTGGTGGTGGAGGCACTCTTGACACTCCCACCTCTCCCCACACACACCCTTCAGCTGAGTAGCTCAACTCTTACTCAACTGCAAGAAAAATGTTTGAAAATCATTAAACTTAACCAGCTCCCAAACTCCCAGAACTCCATGACTTGTCATCTATTAAAAAGGAATGACCATCAGCAATGGTGAATCTGGCAATGTAAACAGGAATCCATGAAAATCAAGACATCCATGATTATTTTAGCAAGCAGGACAATAGCTATACATATAGGGCCCATATTTCATTAAGGTAAACTCTAACAGCTGGGCACAGTGGCTCATGCCTGTAATCCCAGCACTTTGGGAGGCTGAGGTGGGCGGATCACGTGGTGTGATGGGTTCGATCCTGGCGTGCCCAGTGTGGCGCCGTCTCTTCTCTACTTACAATACAAAAAATTAGCTGGGCGTGGTGGCGTGTGCCTGTAGTCCCAGCTACTCAGGAGGCTGAGGCAGGAGAATGGCGTGAACCCGGGAGGCGGAGCTTGCAGTGAGCTGAGATCGGGCCACTGCACTCCAGCCTGGGCGACAGAGCAAGACTCTGTCTCAAAAAACAAACAAAACATGAAAAACCACTGAGCACAGTGGCTCATGCCTGTAATCCCAGCACTTTGGGAGGCTGAGGTGGGCGGATCACCTGAGGTCAGGAGTTCGAGACCAGCCTGACCAACATGGAGAAACCCCGTCTCTACTAAAAATACAGTTAGTCGGGCACGGTGGCGCATGCCTGTAATCCCAGCTACTCGGGAGGCTGAGGCAGGAGAATCGCTTGAACCTGGGAGGTGGAGGTTGCAGTGAGCCAAGATTGCACCATTGCACTCCAGCCTGGGCAACAAGAGCGAAACTCCATCTAAAAAAAAAAAAAAAGATATTATAGTACTACCCTCAAAAACAGGAATCTCATCTTATTTGTCTTCATATCCCCAGCAAATAGCACATAAGTGGGTATAATAAATGTTGAATAAATACCCAGGATTTAAATATAAGGCAGCTGTATTTATTCACTTTTCCTTGAAAACTTCAGTTTTCCAAGCTCCCAAAGACCTTGCCTAATTAAAAGTTCATATAATTCCATAATTCTAGGTTAATCCTGACACATTTACAATTTCAGAGAGTCCATCAGCATTGAAATTCTATAATTCCTGATGAATTATAAATACATCATTCTGTTAAATTTTTTTCAGTTATACAGGTGCGCACTACCACACTCGGGTAATTTTTGTTTTTGGTTGTTTTTTTTTTGAGACGGAGTGTTGCTCTTTTGCCAGGCTGGAGTGCAGTGGTGTGATCTTGGCTCATTGCAACCTCCGCCTCCCAGGTTCGAGTGATTCTCCTGCCTCAGCCTACCAAGTAGCTGGGACTACAAGTGCGCGCCACCATGCCCAGCAAATTTTTGTACTTTTAGAGATGGGGGCCAGGCGCGGTGGCTCAAGCCTGTAATCCCAGCACTTTGGGAGGCCGAGACGGGCGGATCACGAGGTCAGGAGATCGAGACCATCCTGGCGAACACAGTGAAACCCCGTCTCTACTAAAAATACAAAAAAAAAAATTAGCCAGGCGCGGTGGCGTGCACCTGTAGTCCCAGCTACTCAGGAGGCCGAGGCAGGAGAACGGCGTGAACCCGGGAGGCGGAGGTTGCAGTGAGCTGAGATCGCGCCACTGTACTCCAGCCTGGGCGACAGAGTGAGACTCCGTCTCAAAAAAAAAAAAATAATAATAATAATATGAACTGGAGTTGGTTATTAAAAACATGAATGGCTGGGCATGGTGGCTCATGCCTGTAAGCCCAGCACTTTGGGCGGCCGAGGCGGGTGGATCACTTGAGGTCAGGAGTTCAAGAGCAGCCTGGCCAACATGGCAAACCCTGTCTCTACTAAAAATACAAAAATTAGCCAGGCCTAGTGATGGGTATCTTTAATCCCAGCTACTCGGGAGGCTGAAGCAGAATTGCTTGAACCTGGGAGGCAGAGGTTGCAGTGAGCCAAGATCATGCCATTGCACTACAGCCTGAGTGACAAGAGCAAGACTCTGTCTCAAAAAACAAACAAAACATGAAAAACCACTGAGCACAGTGGCTCATGCTTGTAATCCCAGCACTTTGGGAGGTCAAGTGGGCGGATCGCTTGAGTTCAGGAGTTTGAGACCAGCCTAGGCAACATAGCAAAACCCTGTCTCTACTAAAAAATATAAAAATTAGCTGGGCATGATGGCACATGCCTGTAGTCCCAGCTACTTGAGAGGCTAATGTGGGAGGATCAACGGAGCCTGGGAAGTGGAGGTTGCAGTGAACCAAGATGGCGCCATTGCACTCCAGCCTGGCCAACAGTGTAAGACCCCTGTCTCAAAAAAAAAAAAAAGAAAGAAAAAAAAATTAGCCAGGTGTGGTAGCACATGCCTGTGGTCCCAGTTACCGGGGAGGATGAGGTGAGAAGATTTCTTGAGCCCAGAAGGTCAAAGCTGCAGTGAGCTATCGTTGCACCACTGCCCTCGGCAACAGAGTAAGACTCTGTTTCAAGAAAACAAAAGCCAGGGACTCCTGTCCTCCCCTACCCCAACCCTGGAGATTCTGATTCACCTGGAATCTGCGGTTACTAGTTGCCCTTGGGAAAATTTCAAGCAAATTGGGGAACCTGTTCCAGGTCTAAGTGGAGTCAGGTGGGACCTGCAAACAAGGGCCTCAGATTGACTCAGAAACACAAACTGAGGCTCCAACTCTCCAAACTTTAGGGGAGAATCCCGTTTCTTGGCAACCTGACTGAAGGAAAGATGCTGTGGCAAAATCTTATTTGGGAATGCATCACCCTAAGCCACATTCAGTATCAATCGTTTTTTACTCCTTCCCGCCAAATAATTCCTCTACTTCTTCCTTCTCCTCTGTGGCACGTTGACTCATATTTACGTTAGAAAGTCATCTCCATCAGAGCAGAGATTTGTGTCTGTTCACCAATGAACCTTGGCACCCAGAATAGCCCCTGGCACATAATAGGAACTCAGCAAACATTTTAAAAAATGAACTTATCACCCTTTCTAATGTGTTGGTCACAGGATGGCAAACCTGCAATAGAACCAGGCACAAAGGGAGAGTATGTTTATTCACTTTTTCTTGAAAACTTCAGTTTTCCAAGAAAGCATATTTTTCTTACTTTGGAGATCAGGTTATTCCTACAGGAGAACAATCTAAAGTGGAAAACAAAGAACTTTATTTAAGCTGACAACATACAATAGGGCTAAAGTTATTTTCCACTACTCCCCTGCCCTCTATTCTAGCCCACTGCCACTCTCCTAGCCTCCAAACACAATGATGTACTTTCCCAGCATCTGTCCTTGTCCAGGTGACAAATTTCCTTACCTGAAATGCTCTTCTTCCTCTCCCATGTCTACTGAAAATACAACCATTATTCAAAATTAGTTTGGATCTGATCTCTGTGAATCCGTCTCTGACAACCTCAGCCTGTCTTCATAATTCTCTGCCCAGAATTCTGACAGCAGCAACTACATCTGTGGACACTGATCAGACACTGCTCTGTGTGATAATCTTCATTATGCTTATCTTCTGTTCCCAATTAAAGCGGCGCAGGCTGGGCATAGTGGCTCCCGCCTGTAATCCCAGCACTCTGGGAGGCCAAGGCAGGAGGATCGCTTGAAGCCAGGAGTTCAAGACCAGACTAGGCTACACAGTGAGGCCTAATTTTTTTTAAAAAAAGCAGAGCCCAAATATAAATGAATACACAACCATAAAGTGCTATGAGAGTGCTGATGAAAAAGCATTTAATTCTCCCATCCCAAAGGCAGGCAACTTTTACACTGTATGGTTTTTTGGCATCAGAGAGCTGAATATACTGGCCCATTACAATAGGCACTAGCTAGCCTATCTCTACCCACCCCACTTGTCCCTGTAAGAAACCCTTAGTTCTTTGCTTCCTTGACCACTTGATGTCCCCAGAACTTACCAGTTTTTCAATTATTTGACTTTGCATGTTCCTTTTACTTTGAAGACATTCCTACCCACCTCCAAGCTGTCAACTGACAATGCCTACTTATCCTGAAGGTCTTGAGTAAAATGATACTGCCTTTCTTTAGTTTTATTTAAATCCTGAAGCAAAATTCATTATTCACTTATTCATATCCCCTAGAGGACATCTGACATCTTACCAGCACCTGACACATGTATGACAATATGGCCATGTGCCCCATAACAACTTTTCATATACAATGGACCACATATATGATTATGGTCCCATAAGAGTATAATACTGGCTGGGCACAGTGGCTCACGCCTGTAATCTCAGCACTTTGGAAGGCCGAGATGGGCAGATCATCTGAGGTCAGGAGTTTGAGACCAGCCTCACCAACGTGGAGAAACCCTGTCTCTACTAAAAACACAGAATTAGTCAGGCCTGGCACATGCCTGTAATCCCAGCTACTTGGGAGGCTGAGGCAGGAGAATCGTTTGAACCCAGGAGGCAGAGGTTGCAGTGAGCAGAGATCGTGCCATTGCACTCCAGCCTGGGCAACAGAGCGAAACTCCATCTCAAAAAAACAAAAAACAAACAAACTATATATGTATATGTATATGTATATATGTGTATATATGCATATATAGTATGTGTATATATATGCGAGTGTATATATAATATTGTTAGTGTACCTTTTCTGTGTGTGAATAGGATTAGACACACTAATGCTTACCATTGTGTTATGGCTGCCTACAGTATTCAGTATAGTAACATGCTGCACAGTCTTGTGCCTGGGAACAATAGGCTATACCATATAGCTTGGGTCTGCAGTAGGCTAGATCATCTAGGTTTGTGTAAGAGTACTCTGATGTTCACAAGATAATGAAATTGCTAGTATCCTCATCCTTAAGCAACACATGAGTATACTTGGTTTTTCTGGCTTTCCCGTTGGCTTACAAATTCCATGAAAACTGGATGAGTTTCCTTTCATCTCTGTGTTAGCAGAGGGTATGACAATGCCTGATACATACATGCCTAATAACTATTTACCCTATGCAATTACTTTCGTAAGTTTCTGGTTTCCAAAGGACATTTTTAGGGGTAATGTCAGTTACTAATTTACTTTCCAAGAATATGCACCAAGGCTACATGTGAGCACTTTTTCACGATGGTACAGCATAGACTCTGGGATGCAGGCCTGGTCCTCCATGGTCCAGGATCCACTGGCTAATGCTGGACCCTTATCATCCAGCTAGGCATCTATCAAGCCAGTGTAAAAAAAGTGAGGAATCAACTGATCCCCACATCTTCTCCAAATCAGACAATTTACTTCTCTCAGGCGTAAGCAAATATAAGTTTTAAAGATCCACAGAATAAAAGATTGTGTGTCCTTCCAAGATAATCCACTTAATATTTAACAAACCTCCTTACGAAGGGATTTATGTGCTGAACATAAATATAAAATAGTTATTTGAAGTCTCCAAACATTTAGCACAGTAATTTATTATATTAATAATAGTTGTGTTCATTAAAAGACTTGGAAGTAAATGTCTAAGTTGAAGACATTTACCAAGTTGAAGGCACAGTCAGGGATGGGTTTAAGGTCTACTGAGTATACCAACACTAGGCCTTAAAGAAAAGACAACTCTACAATATGTTAAAAACCAGATGCCGTGACAAAAATGTTTTTATACTTCTTTACTGTGTTTTCTAAGAGAGTGTGAGGGCATTTTGTTAACTATGGAAAACCATACACAGGAAATGATTGAGAAATGAGGGGCTGGGCATGGCGGCTCACACTTGTAATCTCAGCACCTTGGGAGGCTGAGGAGGGAGGACTGTTTATGTGCATGAGTTCAAGACCAGCCTGGACAACATAGTGAGACCTCATTTCTATTAAAAACAAAAAAAACTAAAAGTTAAAAGAGCCAAAAGTAAGTCTTACTTATATATTCTCAATAAAGACAAACTATCTGAATATTAAATAGAAACTGCTGGCTGGGCGCGGTGGCTCAAGCCTGTAATCCCAGCACTTTGGGAGGCCAAGACGGGCGGATCA
>NW_012118599.1:14278707-14281398 GCF_000951035.1 Colobus angolensis palliatus
TAAAAAAAGAAACCGCTCTGATACTTATCTATTTCTAGTTTTATTCAGAAAAATATTTATGCATATATGTGTGTGTTTTTTTTGTTTGTTTGTTTGTTTTTTCTGAGATAAGGTCTTGCTCTGTTGCCCAGGCTGGATTACAATGGCATGAACATGGCTCAAAGTGATTCTCCTACCTCAGCCTCCCAAGTAGCTGAAAACAAAGGTGCATGCCACTGTGCTAATTTTTAAAAAATTCATACAGAAGGCATTGCTCACCATGTTGCCCAGGCTGGTCTCAAACTCCTAGCCTCAAGGAATCCTCCTGCCTTGGCCTCCTAAAGTGCTGAGATTACAGGTGTGAGTCACCATGCCCAGCATGATGATATATTTTATTAAACAAAATGGAGATTTATCTAAGTCGTTTATGCTTTTCCTAAAGCAAAGGGAATTTATTTTAGGAAACACTTTTTTATTTTTTATTTGTTTTGAGACGGAGTCTTACTCTGTCACCCAGGCTGGAGTGCAGTGGCGTGATCTCGGCTCACTGCAATCTTGGCCTCCCAGGTTCAAGCAGATTCTCCTACCTCAGACTCCTAAGTAGCTGGAATTACAGGTGTGCGCCACCATGTCTGGATAATTTTTCTATGTTTAGTAGAGACAGGGTTTCACCATGTTGGCCAGGCTGGTATCAAACTCCTGACCTCAAGTGATCTGTCTGCCTTGGCTTCCCAAAGTGCTGGGATTAAGGCATGAGCCACCATGCCTGACCTATTTTAGAGAACATTTTAAATGAAATAAAAGCAATAATACTACCAATATGATTTTTTCCACTTTTACAGACTATGGACATTTTTGTACAATGCCAGTCAAAAATAGTAAAAGAGACGGGACTCTGCTGTTTGCATTCCTAGCCCACAGTCAAAACCTTCACTAAAATACAGTATGGTAAAAATTGAGCTATTAAAGTCAAAACTGCTTAATAGTAGGACACCATTTCTTAGTGTCGTTTAAATATATTCTGGTCCCTATGTATGGAACTGCTTTAAAAAATTCAAAATGTCAGTAATTATAAACAAAATGTAGATTTTTCTCTCTCTCTTTTTTTTTTTCTTTTAAGAGTCTTGCTCTGTTGGCCAGGCTGGAGTGCAGTGGCTCGATCTCGGCTCACCGCAGCCTCCACCTCCAGGTTTCAGCAATTCCCCCGCTTTAGCCTCCCAAGTAGCTGGGATTACAGGCACCCAACACTCTGCCTGGCTAATTTTGTATTTTTAGTAGAGACAGGGTTTCACCATGTTGGCCAGGCTGGTCTCGAACTCCTGACCTCAGGTGATCTGCCCATCTGGGCCTCCCAAAGTGCTGGGATTACAGGCGCTAGTCACTGTGCCTGGCCGTATATTTCTTTTATTAAGCATCAGTATTAGTAATCTGATTAAAGTTATTATGAAAACTCTTGACTCTCTTTACTCTCTGTCAATGAGTAACATTCAAAATATTTTGGTTTTATGGCGTGTTCCAAGAAAAATAAGCCCTATGAAAACAACAATGTTAACAAACAAAATTCCATTTTACAAAGTCAACGTTACCAAGGAAGATACACTGAGGATTCCCGTTTATAAAGATAGACTCAAACAGAAAATGTGTGGACATAGCCAGATGTGCTGGTGGGTGCCTGTAGTCCCAGCTACTCAGGAGGCTGAGACACAAGAATCCCTTGAACCCAGGAGGCAGAGGTTGCAGTGAGCCGAGATCACACCACTGCACTCCAGCCTGGGCGATGAAGCGAGACCCTGTCTCAAAAAAAAAAAGAAAAGAAAAAAGAAAAAAATGTGTGGACAAAATCAGTTTCTTAACAAGGAGAAAACAAGTGTGCTTTTATTTAAGCTTAAAAATGATTTAAGTCCAGGCGCGGTGGCTGAGGCTTATAATCCCAGCACTCTGGGAGGCTGAAGTGACCAGCCTGGCCAACATGGCAAAACCCCATCTCTACTAAAAGTAAAAAAAATCACTTTGGGAGGCCGAGGCGGACAGATCACAAGGTCAGGAGTTGGAGACCAGCCTGGCCAATATAGTGAAACCCTATCTCTACTAAAAATACAAAAATTAGCTGGGCGTGGTGGCAGGCACCTGTAATCCCAGCTACTCGGAAGGCTAAGGCAGGAGAATCACTTGAAGCTGGAAGGCAGAGGTTGCAGTGAGCCGAGATTGTGCCATTGCACTCCAGCCTGGGCAACAGAGTGAGACTGTGTCTTAAAAAAACAAAACAAAACAAAAACCCCAAAATTACCCAAGTGTGGTAGTGCACGCCTGTAATTCCAGCTACTCGGGAAGATGAGGCAGGAGAATTGCTTGAACCTGGGGGGGCGGAGGTTGCAGTCAGCCAAGATCGGGCCACTGCACTCCAGCTTGGGAGACAGAGCAAGATTCTGTCTAAAATAAATAAATAAATAAATAAATAAATATTTAAGAAAGAATATGGACAAATATATTTGTAGCATATTACTCCAAGAAAGGTTTTACAATGAGTTTCTACAAAGAGTTTAAAGATACTGATTTAATGTCATCCTTTTAAACTCTCTTTTAAGAGACATAAACTTCTATCCACTGAAATCTTTAATAAATCCTAAGACGGGCGGATCACAAGGTCAGGAGATCGAGACCATCCTGGCTAACACGGTGAAACCCCGTCTCTACTAAAAACTACAAAAAACT
>NW_012118599.1:14281708-14297512 GCF_000951035.1 Colobus angolensis palliatus
CTGGCTAACAAGGTGAAACCCCATCTCTACTAAAAATACAAAAAATTAGCCAGGCATGGTGGCAAGCGCCTGTAGTCTCAGCTATGAGGAGGAGGCTGAGGCAGGAGACTCCCTTGAACCCGGGAGGCAGAGGTTGCAGTGAGCCGAGATCACACCACTGAATTCTAGCCTGGATGACAGAGCAAGTCTCCATCTCAGAAAAAAAAAAAAAAGATTTAGTGGTGTATCTAATAACTACTCTCATTTGGAAGACAGTAATATTTCAAGATATTTGCTAATATAATGTGATATAAAAATATTTCAGCCAGGTATGGTGGCTCCTGCCTGTAATCCTAGCACTTTGGGAGGCCAAGGCAGGAGGTTCATTTGAGCTCAGGAGTACAAGTCCAGCCTGGGCAATATAGTGAGACTTTGTCTCTAATATATATTTCTACTGGGTAAAAAATTTCCAGGCACTGGATTTTTTTTTGACCAATAATGATTACTATTTATCATTGTTCTTCAATCATTTTTTAAATTATACTTTAAGTTCTAGGCCACATGTGTACAATGTGCAGGTTTGTTACATATGTATACCTGTGCCATGTTGGTGTGCTGCACCCATTAACTTGTCATTTACATTAGGTATATCTCCTAATGCTATCCCTCCCCCCTCCCCCACCCCACGACAGGCCCCTGTGTGTGATGTTCCCCTTCTCCAGGCACTGTTAATACAGTCAAGCCCTCCATATTCATGGGTTCTGCACCCCCAGATTCAAACGACCACAGATTGAAAATATTTGGGAAAAATAAAACAAAAAATGACAATATAACATTAAAAAATAATACAAATTTTAAAATGATATAGTCTAACAACTATTACATAGCATTTACATTGTATTAAATATTGTAAGTATTCTAGAAATGACTGGCTACTGTGGGCATGCTGCCTATGGGGCAGCCATGCTCTGCAAGGAGCAGTAATAAAAAATAAAAATTAAAACAAATCTAGAGATGATTTAAAGTATACGGGAGGATCTGTGTAGGTTATATGCAAACACTACACAATTTGTTTTCTAATTTTATTTATTTATTTAGAGACAGTGCCCAGGCTGGAGTGCAGTGACTTGATCTCAACTGACTACAACCTCTGCCTCCAGGGTTTGAGCGATTCTCCTGTCTCAGTCTCCCGAGTAGCTGGGACTATAGGTGCCTGCCACCACCCCCGGCTAATTTTGTACTTTTAGTAGAGATGAGGTTTCACCACGTTGGCCAAGCTGGTCTCAAACTCCTTGCCTCAAGTGATCTGCCTGCCTTGGGCTGCCAAAGTACTGGGATTATAGGTGTGAGCCACCATGCCCGGCCCCTTTTTTTTTTCTAACTAAAAAAATTTGTTTTCTTTTTCTGGTTTATGTGACTCTTTTTTAGATTTATTTTAATTTTAGATTCAGAGGGTACATGTGCATATTTTTTACATGGGCATATTGCATACTGGTGGCGACTGGGCTTTTAGTGTACCCATTACCCAAACAGTGAACACTGTACCCAATAGGTAATTGTCAACTCTTCACTCCCCTCCCTCCCTACCCCCTTTTGAAGTCCCTAGTGTCTATTATTTCCATCTTTATGTCCATGTGTACTGTTGTTTAGCTCCTACTTATAAGTGAGAACGTGTGGCATTTTATTTTCTATTTCTGAGTTAGTTCACTTAGGATAATGACCTCTGCCTCCATCCATGTTTCTGCAAAGGGCATGATATCATTCTTTTCCATAGCTGGATCCACCATTTTATTTATTTATTTTCGAGACAGAGTCTCACTTTGTCACCAAGGCTGGAGTGCAATCGTGGCTCACTGAAACCTCTGCCTCCCAGACTTAAATGATTCTCCTGCCTCAGCCTCTGGAACAGCTGGAATTACAGGTGCGTGCCACCATGCTCGGCTAATTTTTTCAATTTTTGTAGAGACGGGGTTTCACCATGTTGGCCAGGCCTGTCTCACACTCTTGACCTCCTCAGGTGATCCACCTGCTTTGGTGTCCCAAAGTGCTGGGATTACAGGTATGAATCACTGCACCGGGCCTGTAACAATTTAATAATAAAAAAAGCAGTGATAGCTGAGACCCAAATGGGTTGACATTATGTTAATGCTTTATACGCATGATCTCACTTAGTCCTTTCAAACTCCCTCTGAAAGGTAAGTCCTCTATCCAGAGGAAGAAACTGAGGCACACTCCTTCAGGGAAGTTACTCACTCAAGGCAGTACCTACAGCAAGATGCTAGAACTCAGATCGGTCTGGTTCTAAAGCTGTTACTAACTTTTTTTTTTTCCTTTTTAAGTCAAATCACTCCTTGCTTGAAAACCTTTAGGATTTTTTAACATATAAGAGAAAATTCAAATACTTTGGCCTTACATTTAGTGCATTTCACAAGCTGATCGCAAGGTCCCTTCCCAGCCTTCCCTTTTCTCTCTTTTTAAACTTCTGACTTCATCCAAAGAAGTATCCTTACTGTCTGCCTCTCTTATAAAATCCCAACCTAACTGTTCTTTTCCACCTAAGTTCCTCTGCTTATGTATCTTTTCCTGGTCAACAAAATCTTCCTTTTCCTTTAGGCTCTAGTTCAATTCCATTTCTTACATGTAACCCTTCACCTTCACAGCTCTTTTTTTTTTTTTGAGATGGAGTTTTGCTCTTGCCCAGGCTGGAGTCCAATGGCACGATCTCAGCTCACCGCAAGCTCTGCCTCCTGGGTTCAAGCGATTCTCCTGCCTCAGCCTCCTGAGTAGCTGGGATTACAGGCACGTGCCACCACACCTGGCTAATTTTGTATTTTTAGAAGAGATGGGGTTTCTCCATGTTGGTCAGGCTGGTCTCAAACTCCCGACCTCGGGTGATCCACCCGCCTTGGCCTCCCCAAAGTGCTGGGATTACAGGCATGAGCACCGCACCCGACTGACAGCTCATTCTCTTTTACCCACATCGCATCTGTCCGGAAATCCCACTGGCTGTACCTTCAAAATACATCCAGAATCCAATCACGTACCACCTCCACTACCATCTCTCTGGTCCAAGCCATCATCATCTCCCACCAGCTGTCTCTGCTTTTGCTCTTTTATACTCTAGAATCTATTCTCAACCCAAATTCCAGAAGTGACCCTTTAAAAACAGAAATCAAAACTCTCCAACGAACCTTCATTTCCTCCCATGTAAAAACCAAAATTCTTTTATGTGCTAGACTGTGAACATCCATGATGTCCTACACGACTGCTCTGCTCCTCAACCTCTCTGATCGCTTTCGATCCTCGCCCTTGCTACCTTGCCACACCCAGAACTCAAAATGCATGCTCATGTCTTAGGCCCTTTGCAGTGGCTGCTGTCTGCCTGGAATGCCCTTCCTCCAGATATCCTCAGGCTTAAGACTTATTCAAGACTCTGCTCAAAGACAGTCATGACCTTCCAGACAACCTTCCCACACCCCAGCACTCCCTATCTTCCTATATGTTTACCCCATAACATACTACAGAGTCTACTTAGGTTTATTGTCTGTCTTTCCCAAGAGAACAGGGCTTTGGTCTTTTGCTCACTGCAGCATCCTGGGAGCCTAGAATGGCACCTTGCACACGTTAGGTGCTCAATATTTGCTGAATGGATAAATGAATAGATGCTGTCACACCACCTCAGTCAAAGGTTCTCTCTCCTTTGCTCTTGCTTGTACTAATCATTTGGCACTTACCATACACTGTTGTGTAGTTTTCTATGTGTACATATGATCCACCTGCCTAGATTATGTGTTCCTGTGCCCTCCAAATGCTCTGCACAAATTTAGCATTTAATAAATATTTGCTGATGAAATATCACTGCACTGCCTTTTTATTTCAGAGTAGATAGTGATGGTAATAATTTTCAAAACAAGACATTCCAATTAGAAAAGAAACATTCTAGAAAGCAATATGATGTAAGAAAAAAATATTTGAAAAGCTAATCTTAAAAAGAATAGAACATATCTTCAAGGTGCATATACATTATGCAAAATCCACATCATGCTCTGAAAATATTTATTCTGTGACTTTCACAGCCTCTTATGTCCTAAAGATATGCTTGAGAGTCAAGCTCAAGGTAATTTTTGACAGTAAGGTAATTTGAGACATAGAACATCTATTAAATAATAATTGTATGTTGGGAATTGAGGTAATATATGACAGAAATAAAACAATGTGAAATAGGTCACATTATATATATATATATAATGTATTTTATTTTTATTTTTTGAGACAGAGTCTTGCTCTCTGTTGCCCAGGCTGGAGTGCAGTGGCATGATGTTGGCTCACTGCAACCTCCACCTCCCAGGTTCAAGCAATTCTTGTGCCTCAGCCTCCTGAGTAGCTGGGATTGCGGGCGTGCACCATCATGCCTGGCTAAAAAAAGTAGAGACGGGATCTCGCCATGTTGGCCAGGCTGGTCTTGAATTCCTGACCTCAGGTGATCCACCAGCCTCGGCCTCCCAAAGTGCTGGGATTACAGGTGTGAGCCACTGCACCCAGTCTTTTGTCACATTTTAAAATCTAATAGCAAAAAGTTTTGGAAAACAAGTTAGACAACTTTCTAACAACCGATGTAGATCTTTTCAGTTACCTTGACTATAGTTCATGCATAATTCTCTTTGTGAGTGTTGGTGGGGAGATCAGTAAATAGACTCTTGCATGACTTATGGTAAGTTTCTTTTTTTTTTTTTTGAGGTGGAGTCTCGCTCTGTTGCCCGGGCTGGAGTGCAGTGGCCGGATCTCAGCTCACTGCAAGCTCTGCCTTCCGGGTTCACGCCATTCTCCTGCCTCAGCCTCCCGAGTAGCTGGGACTACAGGCGCCCGCCATCTCGCCCGGCTAGTTTTTTGTATTTTTTAGTAGAGACAGGGTTTCACCGTGTCAGCCAGGATAGTCTCGATCTCCTGACCTCGTGATCCGCTCGTCTCGGCCTCCCAAAGTGCTGGGATTACAGGCTTGAGCCCCCGCGCCCAGCCTCTTTTTTTTTTTTTTTTTGAGAGGGAGTTTCACTCTTGTTGCCCAGGATGGATTGTAATGGCGTGATCTTGGCTTACTGCAACCTCCGTCTCCCAGGTTCAAGCAATGCTCCTGCCTCAGCCTCCCGAGTAGCTGCAATTACAGGTGCCGGCCACCACACCTGGCTATTTTTTTTTTGTATTTTTAGTAGAGACGGGTTTCACCATGTTGGCCAGGCTGGTCTCAAAGTCCTGGCCTCAAGTGATCCACCCGCCTCAGCCTCCCAAACTGCTGGGATTACAAGTGGGAGCCATGATGCCTGGCCACTTATACTAAGTTCTTAATTGATATGTCTAGCTTAACCTTAAAACTTGACAATACAAACGAAAAAAGAACATAAAATATTAGTGCTCATAAAATATATAAAATAGAGTCAGGCATGGTGGAGTACACCTGTAGTCTCATGTAGTCTCAACTACTTGGCAGGGGAAGCAGGAGGATCACTTGACTCCAGGAGTTCAAGGTCATGGGTACACGGCCAGATACACACACACACACACACACACACACACACACACAGAGTAGGTGAAAAGGGGTTGACTTTCACAGATTTCTCCATCCTAAAACTCTCACAGATCTGGAGAATTACAATTCTAATGGGAAATAAGAATAAACCAACCTGGCCAGCATGGTGGCTCATGCCTGTAATCCCTGTACTTTGGGAGGCCGAGGCTGGTGGATCACTTGAGGTTAGGAGTTGGAAACCAGCCTGGCCAACATGGTGGAACCCCATCTCTACTAAAAATACAAAAATTAGCGGCTGGGCACGGTGGCTCACAAGGTCAGGAGATCGAGATCATCCTAGGTAACGCAGTGAAACCCCGTCTCTACTTAAAAGAAAAAAAAAAATTAGCCGGGCATGGTGGCAGGTGCCTGTAGTCTCCACTACTTGGGAGGCTGAGGCAGAAGAATGGCGTGAACCTGGGAGGCGGAGCTTGCAGTGAGCTGAGTTCATGCCATTGCACTCCAGCCCAGGCAACAGAGCGAGACTCCGTCTCAAAGAAAAAAAAAAATAGCTGGGCATGGTGGCATGTGCCTGTAAATCCGAGCTACTGGGGAGGCTGAGGCAGGAGACTCACTTGAACCCGGGAGGTGGAGTTTGCAGTCAGCTGAGATTGTGCCACTGCACTCCAGCCTGGGCAACAGAGTGAGATTCCATCTCAAAAAATAAATAAAAGAAATAAACCAACCAGCCACTTTCTTTTTTTTTTTTTTGTGACAAGAGTTTTGCTCTTGTCACCCAGACTGGAGTGCAGTGGCGCGATTTCGGCTCACTACAACCTCCACCTCCCAGATTCAAAGCAATTCTTGTGCCTCAGCCTCCAGAGTAGCTGGGATTACAGGCACCCGCCACCACGCCTGGCTAATTTTTGTATTTTTAGTAGAGACGGGGTTTCTTCATGTTGGCCAGTCTGGTCTCAAACTCCTGACCTCAAGTGATTCACTCACTTCGGCCTCCCAAAGTGCTGGGATTACAGGCATGAGCCACCGCACCCAACATCAATTTCTAAATATACTTATTTGCACTTCTAAAAAGTCTCAGGGTTAAATTAAATCTAGGCCAAGCGGAGTGGCTTATACCTGTAATCCCAACACTGTGAGAGGCCGAGGCAAGAGGACTGCTTGAGGCCAGGAGTTTGAGACCAGCTTGGGCAACATAGTGAGAACTCATATCTACATTAAAAAAAAAAAAAATTAGCTGGGTATGGTGGTGCACGCACGTAATCCCAGCTACTCAACAGAGGCTGAGGTGAGAGGGCTGCTTGAACCTGCAAGATGGAGACTGCAGCTATGATCATGCCACGGGACTCTAACCCTGGGTGATCAAGATACTATCTTGGAAAAGATCCAAAAATGTTTGTAAGAAAAAAAGTTACAGAAGCTAAGCTTAGTAAGAAAAATGTTTTATAAACTTAATGTAGCCCAAGTGTATGGTGTCTATAAAGTTCATAGTAGTGTACAGTAATGTCCTAGGCCTTCACATTCATTCACCACTCACTGACTCACCCAGACCAACTTCCAGTCCTCCAAGCTTCATTCATGGTAACTGCCCTATGCAGGTACACCAGTTTTTCTTTTGTGTCATATTTTCACTGTACCCTATGTTTAGGTATGTCACGATACACAAATACAGTCACCTATAGTATCCAGGTACAGTAACATGCTGTACAGATTTACAGTACAGGAGGAACAGGCTGTATCATATGGCCTAGGTCTGAGGTAGGTCATACCATCTTGGTTTGCGTAAGAGCACTCTATGGTGTTTGTACACAATGAAATCACCTAACGATGCATTCAGCAGAACCTATCCCTGTCATTAAATGGCGCATGACTGTATTTATTAAAAACCCATCAGAGGCCAGGTGCAGTGGCTCACACCTGTAGTCCTAGCACTTTGGGAGGCCGAGGTGAGAAGATCGTTTGAGCCCAGGAGTTTGAGACACGCCTGTGCAACAATAGTGAGCTCCCATCTCAAAAAACAAAAACAAAAACCAAACTCGTCAGGGTCTCAAACAAGGTGAAGGTTTAACAAATATTATTTCTCTTCCCCCTCATTTTCTTCCTTGTGAAAATGTTTCCATTTCAGGCCAGGACACAAAGTTCAATTTCTAATGAAACAAAGTGTCCTGGATTTGGGTTCAACTGAATAAACCATTTCTAGAAAGCCAATATCTGTCATATCTTATTCTCTCACATTCTCAGACTCAGGGCTTTAATTTTAAGTAATGTTAAGTGTTTAATGTGTTTGCAAGATAGAGAGTCAAAGAACCCACAAAAACAGAACATGTTCGGTTTCACAACTTTATTACAAATAAATTTGTAAGTAAACAAATCATAACTTTATAGGTTAAAGTTGATCGGGATTAAGGAGAACCTGGGTGTAAGATCTGATACAGCGAGGTCTCAGGATCTTTTCCTGAGTGGGAGTACACACGAGGTAGGGAAGAAAAAAACAACAAACCAGAACAGGGCTGCTGCTCCTAGGTCCTCTTTCTTCCATCTTCCCGCACAGCATTCTGACAGTCCCTGAGCTCTCCTCAACTGCACTACAAAAGGGCAGGCCACCCCCAGCACAGCCAAGTCCTGGGCTCCCTTTGCTAGCAGCCAGGCACCATGTTAGTGATTTCCACCTTAGGGCTTGCCTTTTAAAGTCCACACCCCACATGCCTTTTCAGTCAGCTCCCTCACCTCTCCATATTCATTTCACTCTTCCCCAACTCCCCCAGCCCACCTTCTGCCAGCTCCTTCACTCACTGTATTTTCCACTTCTACTATACAGAACATTATTGATCAAGCAAGAGCCATGCCATGCAGAAACGCATCTGGTATGCTACGTAAATCACGCTGTTTCACCCGTTTTCCCCACGGTGGATACATTCCAGATTTGCTCCTCTCACCTTTAACTCAAAGCTATCTTTCTCAGTGAAGAATGTAGACAGCTACTTTGAATTCCATCATCTACTCCATTCTTATTTTCTCTAATCTCACTTTACGTTTATTGTTTAGCCTATTTGGGGAGCAAAGAAAACTCATGAAAAAGGGAATGACAGCAGATTCAAAGAGGAAAGAATGGGGAAAAGAAGGTGTTGGGGGGTGCTACATACTTCCATTTGACATTGTTTAAACAAAAAATGACTTTCTTGGCAGGATGCTGTGGCTCATGCCTGTAATCCCAGCACTTTGGGAGGGCAAAGTGGGAAGACTGCTTGAGCCCAGGAGTTTGAGGCCAGCCTGGGTAACAAAGAGAGACCCCCTGTCTCTCTGAAAAAAAGAAAAATCTGGGCATGGTGTTGCGTTCCTACAGTCCCAGCTACCTGGGAAGCTGAGGTGGGGGGATCCCTTGAGTCCAGGAGGTTCAGGCTGCAGTGAGCTACGATTGTACCACTGCACTCCAGCCTGGGTAACAGAGTGAGAGACCCTGTCTCAAAAACAAACAAAAAACGGAACTCAATGCTTATTTCTCTCCTTTCCTGTTCTGTAATCACATTTTTTTCTCATCACTTGCACAGATCAGAACGTCAAATGCTATAACCCACCACACATTCAATGGTCTTGATTCTTTTTCTCACAGATCCCTCTAATACTATAAGGTACTGCTGATCTCTACAGAATACTGCTTTCCTTTTGATTCCCATCATTCTACTCTACCTAGGTTCTGCAAGTACTGAGTCAGCAAATGTTTACTGAGCACTCAACTTGTTTTGAATGCTGTGATAAAGGCTTAGAACAAAACAGTAAACATGGGAGCAAATAATGTAATATTCTCAGGTCCTATTCTACAATCTCTACGTCTATAGGTGACCTATGCACCCTCAAGTTTGGTACCATGATAACAAGACATACTTTCTCTTTAGTTTCATTAATCTGAGATTTCATTTCCAAAGCAATTTTCTTCCATATGCAAGTAACACCTCTATCTGCCACAAATATTTAAGTGTTTTTTTTTTTTTTTTTGAGACAGTCTAGCTCTGTCACCCAGGCTGAAGTGCAGTGGGGAGATCTCAGCTCACTGCAATGTCTGCCTTCCAGGTTCAAGCGATTCTCATGCCTCAGCCTCCTGAGTAGCTGGGATTACAGGTGTGTGCCACCATGCCTGGCTATTTTTTTGTATTTTTAGTAGATACGGGTTTTGCCATGTTGGCCAGGCTGGTTTCGAACTCTTGGCCTCAAGGGATTTGCCTGCCTCGGCCTCCCAAAGTGCAATTTTAACCATTTTTTTTTTTCCAGGATTGGGAAAACCCTTTATTTCTCTATAGAATTACTGAATTTTAACTATTTAAAAGTGTTTGGTTGAGTGGCAATACATACATTCACATTGTTGTGAAATCAAGAGCCCTATCCAGCTTTAGAAATTTTTCATCTTCCCAAAATGAATCTCTGTACCCATTAACTCACTTTAAGCCAGTAATGATTTTCATGGCCCCCACCCCGATTCTTCTCCTGCTTTCCTACTTGGCTAACATTTCAAAGTTCATCATCAAAATCACCCCCTTGCAACTACTCTCAAGCCTCTGGCACTGCTTCTCCTCTGTCGAACCTGCAGGGCAAAACACGAATTATGGGTGAACTGATCACCTGCCTGCTCTCTGCTGCAGTCATAACAGCTGAATGTTGCTAGGAGAAAAATCACACAACTAGCTCAGCTGACTGGTTTCACTTTAAATTCATGGCCCCAAGCCATGGTGAGGGATTCAACAATACCCAGCATTGAAACTACCTTGTTTCCCAGTTACTCAGTTCCTTGTCCTGTTGCTCAAGGTGAAGTGTCCATCTCTCCTGAAATCATCCACTACCCCTTCTTCGTTTAAGTCGCTGGCCTTGCGAAGAGACCAAGACTACCAACACACCATGTGGAACCCTGTCTCTACTAAAAATACAGAATTAGCCAGGTGTGGTGGTGCATACTTGTAATCCTAGCTACTTGGGAGGCTGAGACAGGAGAACTGTTTGAACCCGACCTGAAGGTTGCAGTGAGCCGAGATTGAACCACTGCACTCCAGCATGGGCAACAAGAGCAAAACTCCGTCTCCAAAAACAAACAAACAAACAAACAAAACAAGGATGCTGCTCCATTGGTAGTCTTGGTCTCTCTTCTGGATTAGTCTCACTTTCTCTATTAAATATTCTCATTAGCCTATCTAGATTCCCATTGTTTAAAAGAAAGCCCCTCTTCTTTACACAGGCAGACTCTGTCTCAACAAAAAAAAAAAAAATTTTTCTTAATTAGTTGGGTTATGGTGGTGCACACCTGCGGTCCCAGCTACTCAGAAGAGGCTGAGGTAGGAGGATCACTTGATCCCAGGAGGTTGAGGCTGTGGTGAGCCATACTTTGCACCATTTTGCACCACTGCACTCCAACCTGGATGACTGACACCTTGTCTAAAAAAAAAAAAAAAAAAGCCCTCTTCTTTGACTCCATCTCCCTCTGAAGCCACTAAGCTGTTTCTCTCCACTTTACAGCAGCAAAATTTCCCTAACGAGCTGTCGATATTCACCTCCCTTCCTACTCTCTCTTCAAAGCATTCCAATGTGGCTTGAACCACTTGTCAAAACAGTCACCATCATGTTGTCAAATCCGAATAAACATTTCTCTATTCTCATTGTGTAACTTACCAGCAGCATTTGACAGAGGTGACCATTCCCTCTTTCTTGAAAATAAAACACTCTCCCACTTTAATAGCTGAAACTTCTCAGTCTCCTTTGCCCAAGCTTTAGCCATTGTTAGTGTTTTACGGTTTTTTTTTTCCCCCACAGAGCTGGCTGTGTGGGAGACCAGAGTTTTACTAGTCAAATCAGTCTCCTACGGCTTGATCTTAAGGCCACAATCTCAATCAGTTCCACGACATGCCATCTGTACACTAGTGACTCCCAAAATTTATGTGCAGTCTAGATCACTCCCCTCAGCTCGACTTAAATATTCATTGCCTACTTAACTCTCCACTTGGATGTCTCCCAAGTATTTCAAACATACAACAGGTTCCACATGGAACTCTTGCTACCCCCCCTCCCCACCTGTTCCTTCTCCAGTCTTCTCCAACCAGCAAATGGTACCATCAGCAGCCCAAGGATGGGGCGTGCAACCTGAAGGCACCCTTGGTTCCTCCCTCTCCCTCCACAGCCAACCTATTAAGCAAATCCTTCTGATTCCATCTCCAAAATATATATGTGAAAGCTGCTGTCTACTCTGCTGTATCTCACTGCCACTTTACTTGCCCGAGATACTATTGATCTTGGGCTAACTACTACAATACCCTCCTAACTTCCCTGTTTCCTCTCTTCCTCTAAATAGTTATTTTTTAAAAAACATTATCACTGCCCAAATTAAAACCCCTCATTGCCATTAGAATAAAATCCAAAAATCCCCCTATGATGTAACACAAGAAGACCTATAGGATCTCTCCATCTCCATCTCATGCCTACCCTATTCTTAATTTCTCCCCTTGCTCAGAGGAGCCTTCTCTCCAGTCTAACACCCAGCCTTCCAGTTCTTTGAACTTCTTCCCATGTCTGGAATGTCTCCCCAGCTTTTCACATGGTTAGCACAAGTTCATGTTTCAAGTCTCAGCTCAAATATCACCTCTACAAAGAGACTTTCCTTGACCCTTCCTAGACAAAATGGTCATTGATTTTTTAACTATTTTCTGTCCTTCCCCACTATACTGTAAATTCCGTGACTGCAGAGATCTTGACGGTCTTGAATTCCAATAAAGGTTAAAGAAGCTACTGTTTCCCTCTAAGCAGGTTTATTTTAGATTTCCTTCTCATTTCAAGCTTTATTGGATTTTAGTCTAGTCAAAGATTATAATTACTTTGGCATTTACCATAAAAAACAAGGGGAGAAAACCAGAAGTGACTTCCCTTCAAAAACTGTAAGTCACTCCACCCACCTAGTGGTCTAGACTGGACAGACTGTACAGAGGTATTCAACAGATGCTCCTTACAAAAATTTTCCAATGTGGACATATGCAAAGATGGTATAATTCTGACATCTGCATCAAAAATCTAAGTTTTAAACTACTCTCCCTAGCAATTACTAAACACAACGATCTGAGAAGAATCAACAAGGGAAAGCATAAAATAAGTAAAATACATGATCCTTAATCCAGAGAAGTTAATGATTTCATCACTGACTTAGTTCTTTTTCTCATTTTAGTAAGGTCATCTATTCATCACCTGCTCTAGATGCTTCTTCCTGACCCGTGTTTTTTGTCACCAGGCTGGAGTGCAGTGGTGCCATCTCAGCTCACTGCAACCTCCCAGGTTCAAACCATTCTCCTGTCTCAACCTCCTGAGTAGCTGGGATTACAGGCACGTGCCACTACGCTGGGCTGATTTTTGTATTTTTAGTAGAGACAGGGTTTCACCACGTTGGTAAGGCTGGTCTCAAACTCCTGACCTCATGACCCGCCCACCTCAGCCTCCCAAAGTGCTGAGATCACAGGTGTGAGCCACCATGCTTGGCCCTGACCTGTGTTTTTATCCATATTCTGCTATTAGGTTCCACATAACTTGACCATCCTACTTCCCAAAACCCAGAAGATACGTCAATTCAAAATTCAGGAAACAATCTTTTCCTTTAAGGATTTATCTTCAGGTCTTTATATCAGGGTCTTTTCTACTCTATTCTTAATTTCTGGATCAATCCTGGATTCTTTTTTTTTTGAGACTGGAGTTTCATTCTTGTTTCCCAGACTGGGAGTGCAATGGCGCAGTCTCGGGCCACTGCAACCTCTGCCTCCTCAGTTCAAGTGATTCTCTTGCCTCAGCCTCCCAAGTAGCTGTGATTACAGGCACCTGCCACCACACCCGGCTAACTTTTTTGTATTTTTAGTAGAGATGGGGTTTCACCATGTTGGACAGGCTGGTCTCTAACTCCTGACCTCAGGTAATCCGCCCGCCTCGGCCTCCCAAAGTGCTGGGATTACAGGCATGAGCCACCGTGCCCTGCCTCAATGCTATGTTTGTTACACACAGCTGTCTTGACTAAACTAGATGGCCTGGCTAGACCTAGAAGCCTGTATGTTATATAACTTCCCAAGAGAATGAGACAATATACTTTAAAAAATGTACTGAGATTTTAAGGTCTTAGGATACCTAACCCTTTTTCTCTGAGGAAATAATTTCGATTATTTGATAAATGGCAGCTAGAATGGGGAAAATAAAACTGAGACTAATGTGAGCAAAAAACTGCTGAAACTCAAAATTATATGGACCTCCATTCTCACGTTCCAATTCAAAAGAGCCAGCAGAACAGTGCATAGCACAGTACGAGACAGTCCAAATGTGTATCTGTGTCACACTGGAATCACCTGGAAAGCTTTGGAATGAATACTAGATCTTTGGGTATAGCGGGTGCCAGGTGGGCCAGAATGTCAACATTGAACATCTAGAAGTTGGAGCGCCTGACACATAATTAAAGGACCCCACTGGCCCTAGCAAATGATGGTGGAAGAGGTGATGTTACAAATCTCTATTTAAAAACATCCCCGCCGGGCGCGGTGGCTCAAGCCTGTAATCCCAGCACTTTGGGAGGCCGAGACGGGCGGATCACGAGGTCAGGAGATCGAGACCATCCTGGCGAACACGGTGAAACCCCGTCTCTACTAAAAATACAAAAAACTAGCCGCGCGAGGTAGCGGGCGCCTGTAGTCCCAGCTACTCGGGAGGCTGAGGCAGGAGAATGGCGTGAACCCAGGAGGCGGAGCTTGCAGTGAGCTGAGATCCGGCCACTGCACTCCAGCCTGGGTGACAGAGCGAGACTCCGTCTCAAAAAAAAAAAAAAAAAAAAAAATCCCCCAAGTTAATTCTGATGCTCAGATTTGGAAACCACAGGTGTAGGGGGAAAAACACAGCTTTCGTGATCCAATGGCAACTTTACTAAAAACTGCAAGACCTCGAACAATTACTATACTTCTGTGAACGTTAGTTCATTCCCCGGTAGACAGACATAAAATCACTATTTCAGGGCTGATATAATAGAAATGATACAAAGCATCAAGCACAGTTCCTGGCATACAGATGTTCAATATATGATAGGTCTTATTAAATGGTCTAAAACATCCACTATGTATATTTATAAACACAAGGACACACCTACTGGCACCACTGTGTTATTTTTCTATACTAGAAATTAACTATTTACTTTCCATGTCTGCGGACTTCTAGAGAAATCAGAGCTTTACAAATCTTTCCCCTCCTCTTTTCAGTAACAATGTAAACGTTAAACCCCTCCCCCATCTCTAACATAGATACTTACTACCAACAGATACTTACGTGGATGCTTTTAAGAAAATAATGCAGTTTTGCTTTTTAAAAGTTTCAGAGTGTTTTAAAGCATTATTTAACTTTTCAGATCAGCGTTCTAAGAAACTGTTTTAATTCACTGCCATTTGAAGTAATATGAAAGCCAACAAGAAGTTTCAGAAAACTGGAACCCATCACCTTCTCACAATCTGACTAGTAAATGTCTCCTCAGGGTTGTTTCAGAGTAAAACTAAGAAACGAAGCGTAGGGTACCCACAAGAGAACCATGTTACGGGAAAGCAGACAGACAATGTCCTGGACTCTTTTTTTAGTTTTGTAACCCGGTTGGACTCTACTTCCAATAACTGGAGAATGAAGGAAAAGCCTCAATGCCCTGCCCCCACGCCGGGCCAGAGAAGACAAAGGCGTCCACTCTCAGACCGTATTGCAGGAGCGCCTCACCTCCAATTTTGACTGGGAGGAGTGGGGGTGCGGGGTCAGGGAGGGAACCCATCAGCCGCGAGGCTCGACGCCCAGTCCCCTTCTTCCATCACAAGTGGGAAGGAGGAAGAAGCTGACCCCAGTCCTTCCCGCTCCGAGCCGGCAGCCTCGTCTTTTGGGTCTGGGGCCGTGGGGAAGGAGAAGGCCGCGCGACCCCGGTCCCATCTCCAGAATTCAGCACCCTGCTCTCGGCTCCCGCTGGCCCCGGGCCTCGTGGCGCCCTGGTCAGCGAGATGTCCTCGGAGGGCGCCGCCCGCGCCGCGAGAAAGATGGCGCCTGCCGAGCAACTGCGCCACCAGCCCTGGCGACAGGCCAAGCCCAGCGCCATCTTAGCGCCTTCCAACCGCACCCCTAACCCGAGATCTCGCATTTGGGGCGACTCGGGGGGCGCGAATAGCATCAGGCCCGCGCGCACTCGGCCAAAAAAGCGCCGTCCCAGCCATACAGCTCTTCTGGCCGGCGCGGCGGACAGCACGGGCCTCGTAGGAGACGCCCGGCTGGGCCGCGACTCCTCCGCGCTGCTG
>NW_012118599.1:14297972-14298894 GCF_000951035.1 Colobus angolensis palliatus
AAGAAAGAAAATGTGATTCACACCCTAGAGCTTCCGAGAGAGAAAAGAAACGAGGGGGGGAAAACAGAGGGGAGGAGATTGGAAAAGCTTATTTTTCTTCCTCGCCCGCCGTCACTCCAGGCCCTCCCTGCCCCCTGCTCGCGGCCCCGCCGCGCCGTCTTCCCCTCGCCGAGCCCTGCTCCCTCCTTCCCGGCTCCCGGCGGCTCCGGGGGGCGGAAAACACACTCACACTCGCGCACACAACTAATTTTAAACCGGCTCAATCAATGAGTCATTAAAAGGCTTCCCTCCCCTCCCCACCACCAACCGCCACGCCACCCCCTTCCCGGGCTCTCCCTCTCCCCGCTCCAGAAATTTGCATCCGCGGAAAAGAGAAAAAAAAAAAGGAAAAAGAAAGGCGCCGGGCCCCCACCTCGCCGAGGCGCCCCCGGCCCGGCCTCGCCGCCCCCTGCCCGCCTGCGCCCCCGCCCGAGACACTGAACTTGGTCTTCCCGGGGCCCCGGCAGCGCTGGGAAAGGCATAAACACTCGATTCCCCTTTTCTCCGTGTCCATTAAACATCCACCCACCACCACCATCACCCACCCACAAACCCACCCCCCCCCCCAAAAAAAAAAAAAACACAGCCTTAGCCAATAGCTCTCTGGGCTGAAACCTAATATCCTGGTTTTGGCAACTCGGTGTTTAATTTGCTCCTCTTTCTTTTCTGTCTGGAGACAGATCTCCAGCCCCCCTCCCTCGCTTTTCCCCTCCCCGAAGGAAAGAGGCAGAGGAAGGAGGTTGTGTGTTTTTTTTTTCTCCTTGAAATTTTTATCACAAAATTATAATACACTCAAAGGGAAACTCACCGTCATGAAAAAGCAGTGCCTTGTCAACGGGGTTTCTGCGCCATCGCAACAGGGGCGGCGGCGGCGGCGGCGGCG
>NW_012118599.1:14299044-14317457 GCF_000951035.1 Colobus angolensis palliatus
CGCTCCCCGCGCCCGCCCGGCCTTCATGCTCTGCGCCCGGGCATACCGCTCGCCTGCTCGTCTACCTCCAAACTTCGGTTCTCGCCTGGCAAAAAATGTGGAGATTAGGATTTTTTTAATTAAAATTTTTTTTTTTTTTTTTTTTTTTTTTGGTAAATCAAGCTGCAAGGATGTTCATTCCTGTTTCCTTTGGGATTCTTTTTAACTTCAGAAATGTACTGGTTTATTCAAGAAACAGTTTTATTTGGCTTTAAAAAAAATTATTACGATCCACGAGGTGCGTGCTAATTCTCTTGCAGGCTCTCTCTCTCTACACACACACACACACACACACACACACACCCAGTTTTAGCTTGACACGGGAACGGGGAGATTAAAGACAAAAAAAAACTACAAGATTTGTTTAGAACTCTAATTAGAGCAAGCCTCAGTAAATACGTTTTGCATATGCTTTTTAAAAACCAAAACCACTTTTAACTTAGTTATTAGGCAAATAACTGGTTCGTCCTAACTTTTAAATGTACTAAGCTTTCTTTGCAACACTCTTTGTCCATTCCAAAATTCGTGAAACCTTACCTGTGAAGCCCATATGTGAACATTAAAAAGGAAAACAAAAAACTTTAGTGACCAAAAGGAAGGTGAGGCAGAGTAAATCACTCTCACAACATTCTACTGCCTTCTCTTTATGTAGATACCTTTTATCTCCATATTTACGGAATTTTCATTACATAACCCCGTCATTCTTAAAAGAGAGCTAGTCAATCTTCTAACATTCTTTGGTCCAAGTATAACTACCACCCATTTTTTAATCTGAAATCTCAAATTGTTGAAACTTCTCTGTAAACCATCTAGTATCCAAAGCATTTAAATTATGTGGCCCAGGGCGGGCGCGGTGGCTCACACTTGTAATTCCAACACTTTGGGAGGCCGAGGCGGGTGGATCACCTGAGGTCAGCAGTTCGAGACCAGTCTGGACAACATAGTGAAACCCTGTCTCTATTTAAAATACAAAAATTAGCTGGGCGTGGTGGTGGGCTCCTGTAATCCCAGCTACTCAGGAGGCTGAGGCAGGAGAATCGCTTGAATCTGGGAGACAAAGGTTGCAGTGAGCCGAGCTCGGGCATTGCACTCTAGTCTGGGCGACGGAGCAAGACTCAAAACAAGCAAACAAAACAAAACAAAACAACACAACAATATTATGTGGCCTGGAGTGGGAGCAGGTGCCTTTGTAGTCTAGGTTAACTACAAATGCCCACAAAATATACCGGGGGTTTTGTTGTTGTCTTTTATTTTAAATAAACATCAAGGATAGGTAAAAGGTGAATTGTACAGAATGTAATTCAGGTTTTAAAAAATACATATTAAGCCTCAGAAATGTTATAAATTGTTTTAAAATCATTTGTAATACATACAGCAATAGGATCCTGCTGATAAACAGAATGCTCAGCTGCTCTGCCTATGGAGTAGCTGTTCTCAAACGGCTGAAACCCATCTCTCCCAGATATTTGGTGACTTCTCAATAAAACTCTCCCTAGATTAAAATTATTTAAGTGAAATTATTGTATTGTTTCTATATCCCCTCAGCATTAATAAAAACATAATGGTAGTACACCTTTCTTGCACATATAAGGATACTGTAACTAGACTATGTTGCATAAATTAAATCTGTTGAGGCCGGCATACAATGTTGTCATAGTCAAAACAGAAGATCTTTTTAGTTAGGGTACAGTGGTGCAAGCCTGTAATCCTAGCACTTTGGGAGGCTGAGGGAGGAGGATTGTTTGAGGTTAGAAGTTTGAGACCAGTTTGGACAACACGGCATGAGATCCCATCTCTAAAAAAAAAATTAAAAATTAGCCAGGTATGTGTGGCACATGCCTGTAGTTCCAGCTACTGGGGAGGCTGAGGCAGGAGGGCTGCTTGAGCCCACAAGTTGGAGGTTGCAGCGAGCTATGGGCAGTTTGACAGAGTGAGACCCTGTCTCTAAAAAATAATAAAAAAGATCTGGCTGGGTGCAGTGGCTCACACCTGTAATCCCTTTGGAAGGCCGAGATGGGAGGATCGCTTAAGGCCAGGAGTTCAAGAGCAGCCTGGCCAACATGACAAAACCCTGTCTCTACCAAAAATACAAAAATTAGCCGGGCGTAGTGGCACGCGCCTGTAGTCCCAGCTACTAGAGAGAGGCTGAGGCACGAGAATCACTTGAGATTGCGCAACAGAGTAAGCCTCTGTTTCAAAAAACAAAGAAAACACCATATCTTGTTCTGGTACTGCCATTCTATCGTTCATAATGTATGCTTTATATTTAAATGTGCCTTAAAAATACATTCAGTGATTTAGTATCACACAGCATCATTGAGGTGTTTTCTCAGATATTTTGCTTCAAATGCATCCAAGGGCTTCTTGGAATAGTAATCTTTGCATAAATTAGCATATTTCTCTACACTTGATGGTTGGACCAATCAGTTTTCTAATTGGCTTGGAAAATTTTTTAAACATGTTTTAAGGTGCCTTTGGATTGGCTGGGATGTAATTATAATACCCATTCTAAGAATTACATTTCAAGAGTCCATATATTATGCATTGCAATTAGGACCCACCAAGCAAGTTTTACAGCTGTTGCTCCACAGCTCCAATGATGTGTGTGTGTGTGTGTGTGTGTGTGTGTGTTTTTCTTGAGACAGATCTCCCTCTGTCACCCAGGCTGAAGTGGAGAGGCATAATCATATCTCACTACAGCCTGGAACTCCTGGGCTCCAGGAATTCTCTAGCCTCAGCCTTCCTAGTAGCTGGGAATATAGGTGCACACCAGCACACTCAGCCAATTTTTTGGTTTTTTAGAGACAGGGGTCCAGCCTGACCAACATGGTGAAACCCCATCTCTACCAAAAATACAAAAAAAAAAAAAAAATTAGCCAGGTGTGGTGACAGGTGCATGTAATCCCAACTACTCAGGAGGCTGAGGCAGGAGAATTGCTTGAACCCAGGAGATGGAGGTTGCAGTGAGTCAAGATTGCGCCATTGCACTCCAGCCTGGGCGACAGAGCGAGACTCCGTCCCCACCTCACCCCGCAAAAAACAAGAGACAGGGTCTTGCTTTGTTGTCCTGGTGGGTTTTGAACTCCTGGGTCAAGTGATCCTTCCGCCTCAGCCTCTCAAACTGCTGGCATTACAGGTGTAAGCCACGGTGCTGGGCCCTCCAGTGAAATAGTAATGGATTTCAGAAAGCTATCCTCTCAAGTCAGCCATAATTGCAAGGAAACTGAAATCTGACTTTAAAAATGACCTAACAAAGCTGAATTTATACACTCATAAAGAGCTTAGGGCATTGCAGGCTTTTTAAAGATAATGTCCAAATACAAGAACATCGACATTTATTGAAGGTCTTCTAAGTGCCACCAGGCATTATGCTAGATGCTTATACACATTATCATATGAACTTTCACTCAAACCCAAAGAATAAGGTTTAATTTTCTGGATTTTGTAAATGAGGTTCCCAATAGGATAGTTTCAGCAATTTGCCTGGGGACATCAGTCTAATAAGGGCAGACAGGAGAACCAAGTCTGGCTGACCCCAAAACTCACCCTCTGTCAGGCCTGAAAAGGATCTTGGGAACAAGCAGTCTTTGCTGTTTCAATGTTAACATTAGAGTTCAGTGGTGTGGTACAGAGGGGACAGCTGTCTAATTAGTAAAGACCTACTTTGAGAATGCCAGTTGTCCAACCTAATTTTAAATCTGGAGGAGGAGTTTAGAAAATACTGGGACACAGTAGGAGAATTTCAGATTCTCCAGGTACAACCAAAATTGTAATTAGTTAATAATATGGCAAAACAAAAACAACTTTTTCCCCAGATTATTATAAAACTTCATTTAAATGAGGGATATGCTTTGTATATTAAAATTTAGAATTATAGTTTATATAGACAGGATTTTGGTAGCTGAATGTAAGATTAGAAAACTTTTTAAGAGGAAAGTTCTTCAAATGGCTTTACTATATGCAAATAGCTTTAATTGTATTCGCTACAGTTTAATTATGTACAATAAACTAGCCATTCCTATGATTCCCATCTGTGTATGTGACTTAGAAAGAAAGGCAACTGGACAGAAAAAAAGGAGGATGTAAATATAATTGAAATGTTCTAACACATGCTTGGACCTCCAAATAAACAGGCCCAGTGTCCACAGAACAATGAAAAGTGAAAGTGTTCTTTTTTTCCCTCCAAATGTTTCCCTTGGGTGGTTAAACATTCTCAGAAGTGGAGAATGAAAATGCTGGAGATTGAGCAGTGATACACATGACCAGATGTATCCAGATCACAGAAATACCAACACATACCAGAAGAGTAAGTGTCCTATAGAGTGTGTGTGAAACAAAATGTTTTAAATTATCAGTGTGCATACATAAGGTATATATCTTTACTTGTACCTATAGAAGTACTTATGTTCTGAGGTTTAAGTGTACTGGCTCTGTATTCAGACTGACCTGGGCTCAAATTCTAATTTTGTCACTTACCAGGTGTGTGGCTTTGGGCAAGTCATTTCACCACTCAAGGCTTCAACTTCCTCATTTATAAAATGGGGATGATTATAGTACCCACCTCTAAGAGTTATTTTAAGGGTTCAGGAACTAGTGTAAAATGTTTAGCATGGTGCCTGAAACATAATGAGAGTTCAATACATTCAGCTGTACTGCCTTATTTTAGTTATGTGTCAGGTTAAGCCCTGTGAGATCTTCCCATGTGAATATTCAATGGCAATCTCCTATGATTCAACCTGGTATGTTTCTCTTATGTTCCCTCCTGGATAGGGAGCTCTTCAAGGATGCCAGATCATCATCTCCATCCTTAAATTCTCTAAGAGTCTAGCAGAGTTATTTTGTATATAGTTTGGTCACAATCAACATTTTTGCAATAAAGGCAAAACAGCCCAGTCCACAAGATCTACAAGAAATTAGCCTATCTCTATCTAGCGACCCATATATTAAGGGGGTAAAATAACTCTCCTTAAACCATGTAAAACCATTGCCCAGTTGATTACAGGCAGTACTATATAGACTAATGGTTTAGAGTTCTCTCCAGTTTTATCACTGCCATTTTTTAGTCATGTGATTTTGGCCTAGTTTAAAAATTTCTCTCACCTAAGTTTCCTCATCTGTAAAATGGAGATAGTAATAACTGTATCTCAGGTTGGTTGGAGGACAGTTCAATAATATTAAGTATATAAAACCTTTGCTTTGGGCAGCTATGGTGGCTCATGCCTGTAATCCCAACACTTTGGGAGGCTGAGACAGGAGGGTCACTTGAGCCCAGGAGGTTGAGACCAGCCTGTGCAACATGGTCAGATCTCATTTCTACAAAAAATACAAAAATTAGCTGGGCATGGTGGCATGCGCCTGTGGTCCCAGCTACTTGGGAGGCTGAGGTCAGATGATCACTTGAGTCTGGGAGGTTGAGTCTGTAGTGAGCCATGATCAAGCCACTGTACTCCAGCCTGGGCGACAGAGCAAGACCCTGTCTCAAAAATTAAAAAAATAAAAATAAGGGCTGGGCTCAGTGGTTCATGCCTGTAATCCCAGCTCTTTGGGAGGCCAAGGCGGGCGGATCACAAGGAGTTTGAGACCAACCTGGCCAAGAGACCAGCCTGGTCAATGCGGTGAAACCCCATCTCTACTAAAAATACAAAAATTAGCCAGGCGTGGTGGTGGATGCCTGTAATCCCAGCTACTTGGGAGGCTGAGGCAGAAGAATTGCTTGAACCCAGGAAGCGGGGGTTGCAGTGAGCTGAGATTGCACCATTGCACTCCAGCGTGGGTGACAGAGCAAGACTCTGATTCAAGATAAATAAATAAATAAATAATAAAATAAAATAAAAAACCTTTGCTTCAGTGTCCCATATGTAGTATTGAATAATAGTTGCCATTATTGTTGTGGTTGTTGTTATTTATTAAAAGTACCATGGAATTATTTTCAAAGCAATCATAAGCCATTTATTGGAGTGATTACAAATGTTTTCAGTACCTTGCCTACATTATTTTATTCAACATATGAATTTAAACACTTCACATCATCCTTGTAGAAGACTAAAGCTATTTGTCTCTATATTAAATGACATGTTTCAAGCTGGTTATTTTCCTTGACAGACTTAAAAAACAAATCTGAACTACAAGCTTTCAGTACAAGGATAAGGAATTAATACAATATAGCAGAGCTGTTTAAAAAAAAAAAAAAAAAGCATTCAGCACTCCCACTGGCCTTCCTGTCTTACCCATGTAGACTATTTCCCCACACAGTATGTTGTGGGGAGGACAGCCATCAGGTTAGGGGGGCACCACATGCTGCTGGCAGGCATGCCGCAGGATGTGCCATTCACTGGTTCCCATGTCCCCCTGGTATTTTATCAGAACTCTTTAACTCTCCTAAATAGAGCATTCTTCTATTCCACCATGCCCAGGAGGATGGGGGAATGGAGAGGAAGTGGAATGGAGGTCACATAATCAGGCTTTAAGGTGCTACTACAAAGCACACTTGGAGCTTGGTGAGAAAGCCAGTCTCTAAGATAGAACACCCATGTAAAGGGACCTGCCCAATACATATCAGTGTGCTTTCTGAAAATGAAACTACTAAGAGGTAAAACATCTGAAGGAGCCACTCTGGCCAGGCGGTGGCTCACGCCTGTAATCCCAGCACTTCGGGAGGGTGAGGCCACCTGAGGTCAGGAGTTCAAGACCAACCTGGCCAACATGGTGAAACCCTGTCTCTACCAAAAATACAAAAATTAGCTGGGCGTGGTGGCAAGTGCCTGTAATCCCAGCTACTCGGGAGGCTGAGGCAGGAAAATCGCCTGAACCCAGGAGGCGGAGGTTGCAGTTAGCAGAGATTGTGCCACTGCACTCCAGCCTGGGCAACAAGAGCGAAACTCTGTCTAAAAAAAAAAAGAAAAAATTAAAAAAAAACACCACTCTAAAAAAGATGACTCGTAAATATGAGTGGAAGACAAGGAAATAAGTATGTACTAACCAGGCACCAAGAAATATCCTTGACAATAAAGAAAAAAAAAAAAAAAACTATGGGAGTGGAGACACTGTGTGACCCCAACTAGTATTCTTACCACTAAAGAGCCACATTCTTACTTGAGCACTTTTAGAGCCTGATGAAATACCCTTAGACCATATAATTCTTTCTTTCCTAAATCTTCCAATTACTAGTTCCATTTCCCAGGGTCCCTAATATTGTAAAAGTGACACCCTGAGCAAAGGTACAAGTATTCTTATACTCCAAATGTTTATATATCTCTCTCACTATAAATCATACCAATCAACTACTAGTTAGGTGTCTTTATCAATCCTTGTGAGTCAGGTTGAGTCAGGTCTAAGACAGTAAGGAAGATGTTCAGAGATTGGGCGGTCAGAGCAAAGGGCACCGATGCTCTGAAGGGATATTTTGCACACAGCCTGGTGAAAATGTGATGCATTACTCTTGTCCCACCACGTGCAAGCACCAAAACTAATCATCTTCCCTTCTGAATTTGCTCTTCCTCTCTAGTCTCTATGCATGCTTGCAACACCCACCTTTCACTTAGACCAAACCCTGGATATTTTTCAATTATCTATGATTCCTCCTCATTCTCCCTCAAACCATGGAGCTGTTGGAGCTCAGAAAAATGATAGCCTGAAAGATGGCACTCTGATATGCTGAACTAAAGAAGCGGCCTGAAGGCCTCTCTGACCTCTCCTCCTCCAAACCCCCATCTTTCAGTCTTTTGTCTCTCTCTCTTCAAAGCACAGGACGTTCTCTGAAGTTCCCTTAACTACTGAACCCCAAAAGAGAAACATAATTGCCTTAGGTCTCCTCCCTGAAATCTCACTATTTGTCACAGAAAAGAAGACTGAGAAATGCAATCACATCTGGACGGGTTTTTTCACAAGATAACGTCTGCCTCTCACTCAAATTACAAAACAATCATTTACAAAACAATTTCTGTCCCCGGACCATTTATTCTTCTTAAAAATCATTTGGTACACTTCAAAATTGCTCTGATCGCTTAAGCCCAGGAGGTCAAAGGTGCAGTAGGCCATGATCCCCAAAAAAGGGCTGGCCAACTGGGCACGGTGGCTCACGCCTGTAATCCCAGCACTTTTGGGAAGCCAAGGCGAGCGGATCACCAGAGGTCAGGAGTTCGAGACCAGGCTGGCCAACGTGGCGAAATCTTGTCTCTACTAAAAATACAAAAATTAGCTGGGCGTGGCAGCGGGCGCCTGTAATCCCAGCTATTCGGGAGGCTGAGGCAGGAGAATCACTTGAACCTGGAAGACAGAAGTTGCAGTGAGCCGAGATCATGCCAGTGCACTCCAGCCTGGGCGACAGAGCGAGACTCTGTCTCACACACACAAAAAAAGGCTGGCCAAGGTGGGTCTTGCTTATAATCCTGGCACTTTAGGAGGCCTAGGCTAGAGAATTGCTTGAGCCCACAAGTTTGAGACAGTCTGGGCAACATGGCAATGCTTTGTATCTTTTTAATTTTTTTTAAATTGCGCCCAGGTGCAGTGCCTCGTGACTGTAATCCCAGCACTTTGGGAGGCTGAGGTGGGTGGATCACCTGAGGTCAGGAGTTCAAGACCAGCCTGGCCAACATGGTAAAACCCCATCTCTACAAAAATACAAAAATTAGCTGGGCATGATGGCGGAGAATGCCTGTAATCTCAGCTACTCAGGAGGCTGAGGCAGAAGAATCGCTTGAACCCAGGAGGCAGAGGTTGCAGTGAGCTGAGATCGTGTCATTGCACTCCAGCCTGGGTGACAGAACAAGACTCCGTCTCAAAAAAAAAAATTGCTCCACTCCCCATCTCCCCTTCCCTTATGAAGAAGGGTACTTAGGCACCTGGACCTCACTGGGTTATTGGGTAATCATTCTCTTGCTATTCCCCCATGCTATATGCATGTTAAATATTAAATAAATGTTTATGTCTTTTCTCCTCTTAATCTGTCTACTGCCAGTTCATTTTCAACAAACTTTCACAGGGTGGAGGGGAAGCTTTCCCTTGGTCCCTACAAAACGCGCCTCCAAAATCTCCCTCGAATATCATCCTCCCTTGATGGTAATTCTTTGTCAATTACCATCACCTGAATTCAGGTCCTCCTATTGCTTCCCATTGATCTCCTATCCAAATTGCTACAAAGACCATCTTTCTAGATTCTAGAGCTGGTTGTGTCACATCTCCATCAGCACCTCACTGTCCAGGGATGCTTATTGCAAGTACAGATTCCCAAACCCAAATCCATAACCAGAGAATGAGAATTTCTGAGGCAAGCTGAGAAGTGGAATATATACTTTCAAGTGGCTCGGTAATTGGCTCCACCTGCCTCCCCAGGCATATCTCAAGTCAGTCCTCTCCTAGTAACCTATGGTCCCTTTACAGAGAATACCCTGCCCCTGAACAAACATATCCAGATTTGGACATATCCTTTCCCCTCTGCCTGGAATTCCCTTTTCCTGTGGCATAAGTCCACCATTCTTCAAGGCCCAGCTCCAATGCCACCTCCTCTGGGAAGCCTTCTTCCATCACCTACCTCAGTGGCTTTCAAACATCTTTGCTTGAGACTCAATCCCAAGAAATATATTTCACGTTGTAATTACACGTATATAACTACGTGTAAATCACGTAGATATATAATTGAAACAAAGGTTTTGGAAAAAATATCTAAACTTACTATGGAGGATGCATCTTGATGTATTTCATTCTATATTGTATTTTTTCAAATGCTGTTAGGCACTTGGTAAAAGGATTTCATGATCCACTAATGGAGGTGACCCCATTTGAAAAACATTGCTTAAAATGAGTGAGTCCCTTCTCTATGCACTAGATACACACCTCTATTACCCACTGACCACTTTACAACAATGATCTGTTTACAGTCTACCTTCACCCTCCTCCTCTCCTCCCCAGATAGGCACATACCACAACTAAATCGGCATATCTTGTGACAGTTCCACAGCTGTTGACACACGCAGAAATGCGAATATTGGAGAAGAAATACTTTTATTTTTATTTCTATTTTTTTTTGAGATGGAGTCTTGCTCTGTCGCCCAGGTTGGAGTGCAGTGGCAAGATCTTGGCTCACTGCAAACTCCACCTCCCAGGTTCACGCCATTCTCCTGCCTCAGCCTCCCGAGTCACCGGGACTACAGGCACCCCCCACCACGCCTAGCTAATTTTTTTTGGTATTTTTAGTAGAGACGGGGTTTCATTTGTATTTTTAGTAGAGGGGGGGTTTCACCGTGGTCTTGATCTCCTGACCTCGTGATCTGCCCGCCTCGGCCTCCCAAAGTGCTGGGATTACAGGCGTGAGCCACCGCGCCTGGCTGAAGAAATATTTTAATTGCTTTTGCTCGTGTCTAATTTTTTTTTCTTTTCTGTTACAATTCACAGCATACTCTATTGGAGACTATGCTATTGAAGACTCAGCCTCCCAAGAGGCTGAGCCTGGGAATTATATTAGCTTCAACCCTTCAGTTAACAGCAATTTTTAAAAACAGCCATTGTATCTCAGTACAATTTAACCACGGTGTAAATTATTCTCTCCCTCAAAAATAAAAACCACATACACGCAAAACCATCAGAAAATATTTTGTCAGGTTGCTAGCCAAGAGAGTGCAAATGTGGGCAAACAAATCTCTTACTTAGATACTTGCAAGCAAATAGTCAAAAACCTCAAAACCCTCCTTCCCTACCACTTCAGACAGGAACCCTCCCCCGCCACCCCCGCAGGGGTGGGGATGCAGATATGGAGGCCTTTCTATCTGTGCAGCCTGAAGCTCAATTTCTCACTAGGCTGTCCCTAACAACACAAACAAATGAGAAAAGTAAAAAAAACAAAAAGAAACCAGAGCAGCTAAAATGCACCATGTAATGAAGCCGGGCCGCAAGTTCCGGTGCGAATTGTACCTGTGACGGACGCGCTGGCGCAGCGGCGGCCCGCAGGGGGAGGGGTCCTCTTTCTGCAGCACGTGGCGCTAACGACAGGAAACCTGCCTGCAACACCCGCCAACCCTGTACACCGCTCATTTGCAGCATCGTAATTTGTGTGATGCTAATTTGCTCCATGTCCTTGTAAACGTTCTTACAGAGATAAATGAAAATCTATTACAGGCTTGGGGTGGCCCTGGGCAGGCTAGGAGAGGAGGGACCCAGTAGACCCCAGGTGTCAGTGAAAAGTTCTGGGGAGTCGGAAGACAGAGTAAGCAATCCTGTTCAAAGAGAGGGGAGAGCCTGGCGCGGTGGCTCACGCCTGTAATCCCAGCACTTTGTAAGGCTGAAGCAGGCGGATCACTTGAGGTCAGGAGTTCGTGGCCAACGTGGTGAAACGCTGTCTCTACTAAAAATACAAAAATTAGCCGGGCGTGGGGGCGGGCCCCTGTAATCCCAGCTACTCGGCAAGGCTGTGGCAGGAGAATCACTTGAACTCGGGAGGTGGAGGCTACAGTGAGTGGAGATCATGCCACTGCACTCCAGACTGAAAAAAACAAAAACACTGACTGGGTGGGGTGGCTCATGCCTGTAACCCCAACACTTTGGGAGGCTGAGGCGGGTGGATCACCTGAGGTCAGGAGTTTGAGACCAGCCTGGCCAACATGGTGAAACCCCATCTCTACTAAACACATAAAAAATTAGCTGGGTATGGCCGGGCGCGGTGGCTCAAGCCTGTAATCCCAGCACTTTGGGAGGCCGAGACGGGCGGATCACGAGGTCAGGAGATCGAGACCATCCTGGCGAACATGGTGAGACCCCGTCTCTACTAAAAAACACAAAATACTAGCCGGGCGAGGTGGCGGGCGCCTGTAGTCCCAGCTACTCAGGAGGCTGAGGCAGGAGAATGGCGTAAACCCGGGAGGCGGAGCTTGCAGTGAGCTGAGATCCGGCCACTGCACTCCAGCCTGGGCGACAGAGCGAGACTCCGTCTCAAAAAAAAAAAATTAGCTGGGTGTGGTGGTGGGTGCCTGTAATCCCAGCTACTCTGGAGGCTGAGGGAGGAGAATCGCTTGAACCTGGGAGGCAGAGGTTGCAGTGAGCTGAGACTGTGCCACTGCACTCCAGTCTGGGCAATATGAGCAAGACTCCATCTCAAAAATAATAATAATACAATAATAAAATAATACTACAAAAATTAGCCAGGTGTGGTGGCGCACGCCTGTAATCCCAGCTACTCAGGAGGCTGAGGCGTGAGAATTGCTTCAACCCGGGAGGCGAAGGTTGTAATGAGCCAAGATCACGCCTCTGCACTCCAGCCTGGGTGTCAGAACGAGACGCTGTCTTAAAAAACAGAACAAAACAAAAAACTAAGAGAGGGAAGAACAGGAGATACTTTAAAGCTGGGTTTTAAAGGATGAGTAAGAGTTCTCCAAATCACGTAGGGAAAGGCAGAAGAGCGCTCCTGGTAGAGGAACCTAAGAGAGTGTATGTGGCGAAGTCCTTAAATATAAATGAGGGAGAAGGGCAGATGATGAGGGGCTTTGCAGATCATGGAAGGGAGTGGGGAAGATCCGTAGGCCACTGCTTTCCACACTGTAGGTCACAATGCAGTAGGCTGTGCAATTCATGAGACTGTGACCAGCTTTTATAAAAAATGAAACAGCCTAGATCAGAAGATACTAGAATACATACCAGCAGTAAGGGTGTAAACTTGGGAAATCTGTTTCAGTTATAAATGTGTCTGTGTATGTGTGCACTGGTTTGTAATATAAGTGTATTTCTTACTGTGGTGGTGATCTTTAAATTTTTGAACAAAGAAAATTCTAGACAAAGAGGACACAATAAGAGAATGCTATGAACAGATTTGAATTCCATGAGGATAAATGTGGTAGCAGTATGGAAGGTCGGTGGGCAGAGGTGAGGGCTCCGAGCACACATGGTATTGTGTTTGTGTGAGGCTTCTCCAGCCCAGACAGTGAGCTTGATGCTGTAGGGCAGGAACTCGGTGTCACGTAGCTCCCAGTCCCAGCACTTGGCACACAATAAGCACTAAAGAAATGTTTCTTGACCAGATATGGTAACTAACTTCCAAGATGGCCCTCAGGAAGCCTCACCTCCTGGTATTCTCACCCTTGTGCATCCTCCCTCCCACTGTGTACCAGGGTTGGTCTGTGTGACTAATAGGATAGGGCAGAAGCTTCCCATCCTGGGTGCTCTCTGGATCACTCACTCTGGGAGAAGCTGGCTGCCATGTCATGAGGACACTCAGACAGCCTATGGAGAGACCCACATGGTGAGGAACTGAGGACTCCAGTCAATAGCTAATAGCTTAGGCATCCTGCTGACCACCAGATAGCCTCACCGGTAAACTTGGAAACATCATCCCCAGCCTACCCTTCTCAGAACTGCAGCCCCAGGGGCCAGCTTAACTATAAACTCATGAGAGACCCTGAGACAAAAACACTCAACTAAGCTATTCTTGCATTCCTGACCCACAGAACTGTGATGTAATAAATGCTTGCTGTTTTAAGCTGCTACATTTTAGGGTGCCTTGTTATATAGCAATAGACAACCAATACACTGGGTTAACATGAAGTCTAGAAACATTTAAAATATATTAGAGTTACCCATTCTTTACTACCATTTTGCTTTTTCTCAAAGCATCTGTCACGTCACATCTTTAGCCTGCTTAGAGAAAGACATCTGACCCAACCTGGACCATTGGGATCCTCTCTTCTGGGTATTAGCACTTGGGACACAGAGACTGGGTCAGCTGTGAGGAGCAGACTACAAGGCTAGAAAGCCTAGGGGGCAAGGCCAGCATTTTGGGGAAGTGGTAATGGGGCCCGTGTAAGTGCATGGACTCAGAAGGACTACTGATTGGGGTAGAGGGGAAGAAAGCAGATTCTCACTGGGCATGGAAGGGAGAAGGGAGGAGAAAGTGCCTGATGATATCTGAGCCCCTGAGGCCTGGCTGGCTTTCTAGCTTTGGAGTTGGACTATTTCCTTTCCTTACAATTATTCCTCATTCTACCTGCTCATCTGAGCAAGCTCACTTTCTTGCAAACCAAAGATCCTGGAATATGCTGGCCAGCTTCTGTCCAGTGCTGGCCAGAGGAGCAGCTCCTCCTCTTGTGGCAGGCCAAGTATCTCTCCAGAGAGAACAACAACCCACCAGAGACTAAGCTTTAGTGTTACTGCTATGTAAAAACTGCTATCGATGGGGTAAAAGGTCCTCTCAGACCATCCAACTCCTTTTGCCTTAACTTCACTTTCAGCCAGTAATCTTTTGATTATTAATGGACTTCACTTTTAAAAGCAGTGTTCTGGTCAGCTGACCTAATCTTTCCAGTGGTTGGTAAGTTCATGCCCATTATAAATTCACAGATTGGCTTTCGAGGACAAATCATTCTTGAGTAACCTCCATTTCATTTCCACTGCTCTCAGTCAAGCCCTGTCATTTATCCAATGAACCATTATAATAGCCTCCCAATGGCACTTCCCCTACTCCAATCCATTCTCTTCACCTTCTTCTAAAACACAAATCTGATGCCTTACTCCCTGCTCTAAACCATCTGACAGGTCCCCAAGCACCCTCAGAATGACTGGCATCTCCAGCCCCATCTTCCACCATGCCTCCTCCATACTGCTCCAGACCACTATCCACTGTTGCCATGTGGTGTTACTCCCAAGTTTCTCAATTGGTGTCCACCCAGCTCTGCCTGTATTCTTCCTGTTTCCTGGTGTTCCTTTCCTATGGACACTTCCCCTGCCTTCCCACTTTTCCTACCCTCGTCTTTCCTCCTTGATAACACATAGTATGGTCAGCTTGACTAACAATTACTTGTCCTCATGTCTGTCCCTGGATTGCAAGCCTCAAGGAGATGAGGACTACACTTTGTTCATTTTTATACTTCCCCTCACCCCAGGGCCAACTAAGTAGCTTGCATCAATATGTTAAGCTAACATTTCTTGAGTCTTTACCGTATCAAGCCACCTGGCTGGTGTTGCAGGTAGCAGACACTTAACAAACACCCACTGAATTGATTAAAGTCAGTCAGGATGGCATGGACAATTGTTTCCTGGACCTAATGATGTTCAGATGAGATGCTCACCTGCAAAACACATCTGTTTGCAGAGCTGAGAGAGCAGAGTTAGACTCATGGTGGCATCCATGGTGAGGTGATAAATGAATCTCAGTCTAACCTTTTACAAAAAAAACTTTTACATGAGGCATAATTTCTCATTTAAAATTACATGACATTAATTAATAATTAAATGACATAAATAGAAAACAAAAAGCATTGGAATTAATAAGCAAACAGACAAATCCACATACATACAATATAGTTTTTCCTCTTTTTAAACAATTAATAGACATTCCTCTCTCTTTTCTTTCCCTTTCTTTCTCTCTTTGAGACAGTCTTTTTTTTTTTTTTTTTTTGAGACGGAGTCTTGCTCTGCCACCCAGGCTGGAGTGCAGTGGCCAGATCTCAGCTCACTGCAAGCTCCGCTTCCCGGGTTCACGCCATTCTCCTGCCTCAGCCTCCCGAGTAGCTGGGACTACAGGCGCCCGCCACCTCACCCGGCTAGTTTTTTTGTATTTTTTAGTAGAAACGGGGTTTCACTGTGTTACGCAGGATGGTCTTGATCTGACCTCGCGATCCGCCCGTCTCGGCCTCCCAAAGTGCTGGGATTACAGGCTTGAGCCACCGCGCCCGGCCGACAGTCTTAACTCTGTTGCCCAGGCTAGAGTGCAGTGGCACAATCTTGGCTCACTACAACCTCTGCCTCCCAGGTTCAATCAATTCTTCTGTTTCAGACTCTTGAGTAGCTCAGATTACTGGTGCTCTCAGATTACTGGTGCTCTCAGATTACTGGTGCTCACCATCACACCCAGCTAATTTTTGTATTTTTAGTAGAGATGGGGTTTCAGCATGTTGGCCAGGCTGGTCTCGAACTGCTAACCTCAAGCAATCCACCTGCCTCAGCCTCCCAAAGTGCTGAGATTACAGGCGTGACCCGCCGTGCCGGGCCTCTTTCTCTGTCTTTCTACAATTCCAATTATGACTCACAAGCACATCACAGGATGCTATGTTCAGGTGAACAAATATTAGAGAATGGGATGGGAGTGGATTCCCCAGTTAGCCAGTTTGCATGTTTCAGAGCTAAGGCATGTGGGTCAATCCACAGGTGACTTTATTGTAGTTATTTCAAAACAGTCAGCATCTACATATGAAGGTAGAAGCAGGATCTGGTCCTGATTTGCCCACTGACGATCCTTGTCCTGCCTCCAAGTCTTCATCTTTCTCTCTTACCCCAAAGATTTGTGGAAAAGCCCCAGCTCTGGGCAAACTTGAGACCGATGACACAATCCTAAAGAGCTTGACTACTCAGATAATTTCAGAGAACTTTACAAAGTCACTCCTAAAGCAATTGATGAAAAAGTACTGGAAGGCTGGGCACGGTAGCTCACATCTGTATTCCCAGCACTTTGGGAAGCCGAGGTGGGTGGATAGCTTGAGCCCAGGAGTTCGAGACCAGCCTGGGTGAAATCCTGTCTCTACCAGAAATACAAAAATTAGCCAGTCTCATAACCTGGTCTCAAAAGAAATAAATAGAAAACAAAAACAAAAAGCACTGGAATTAGTAAGCAAACAAACAAATCCCCACACATATAATACAGTTTCTCCTTTTTTTAAACAAACTATTTCTACACACTAAGTTTCACACTAAGTTTCTTCCACAGGCTATATAATAAATCATTATATATTGCCTCAAATCAATGCTCACATCTACAGGTTCTTAAAAAAGGCAGCAAAGAATATTGCCTTGATCCCTGACAGCCTGTAGAGCTACCAAGAAGACAGCATCAGGAATCGCCCACTTGTATGATACAGGAAGTCCCGTACTGGCTCTGGCTTTCTGGGGAAATCACACCTTTATCAAGAGCCTATCTTCTTTGGCTTATGTTTGCATCACACGTTTCACTCAAGCTTCACCTTTCACTTCATCATCATTCTTCAGATGAAAAGAGTTTTTATTACCTGAAGGGAATTTCGCTGTGAAGACAAAGAACAGAAAAAAATAGCATGCCATGTTTAAACACAGCATGGAGCAGGGGGCGTGGCTTACTCACTAGCTCAGTGACTGTCTCCCTCCCTACAAGCCTCCTAGGATGTACTTGAATTTGCGCCTCATCAAATTTCAAATTACTACATGTCATGGACCACTGGGATCTCTCCCAGAGAGATCTCCCGATTGTCAGAACTACAAATCCCTTGTAACACAGCCCTGTTACACATTCACATTCCTAAATGTTTCCTGCCATTGTTCCCTCCTCCAAATCGGCATCTTTCACTGTTTAGCAATAATAATGCAAGTTTGTAATAATTACTTTGTAAAAGCAAACTTTCATTATTATTACCAACTACAGAAGGGAAATGTCTCCGCAGCACAAATAGGTGCTCACTTGACAAGACATTTTACAGGAGTTGGCTCGGCATGCATAGTTCCTTATTGCTACGGCGTTGTAATGACAGAAAGACAGCTCTTCTTCCAATTCAGCAAACACTTTTGAGCCCCATAAAGTGCAAGGCATCATTTATTCACAAAACTGTTTTTATAACCTTTTTAAAACACAACCTAGGCCAGGCGCGGTGGCTCACACCTGTAATCCCAGCACTTTGGGAGGCCATGGCAGGTGGATCACAAGGTCAGATCAAGGCCATCCTGGCTAACACAGTAAAATCCCATCTCTACTAAAAATACAAAAAATTAGCCGGGCGTGGTGGCACACTCCTGTAGTCCCAGCTACCCGGGAGGCTGAGGCAGAAGAATGGTGTGAACCCAGGAGGTGGAGCTTGCAGTGAGCTGAGATTGCACCACTGCATTCCAGCCTGAGTGACAGAGCGAGACTCCATCTCAAAAAAAAAAAACCTATAAAAAGAAATATATCCTCTCTCTCAACTCATGTGTGTGTATATATAGAATATGTTTACATAATATAAATCTATATATGCAACACAAACCTTTTTTTCTTTTAAGACAGAGTCTCACTCTGCTGCCCAAGTGCAATCATGGCTCACTGCAGCCTCGACTTCCCAGGCTCAGGTGATCCTCCAACCTCAGCCTCTGGAACAGCTGGGACTACAGGTATGTGCCACCACACCTGGCTAATTTTTTTTATTTTTGTGGAGATGAAGTTACGCCATGTTGCCTAGGCTGGTCTTGAACTCCTAGGCTCAAGCAATCCTCCCACCCACCTCCGCCTCCCAAAGTGCTAGGATTACAAGTGTGGGTCACTGTACCTGGCAGACTTTTTTTTTGAGACAAAGTCTTGCTCTGTCGCCCAAGCTGGAGTGCAGTGGCGCGATCTTGGCTCACTGCAACCTCTGCCTCCCCATTTCAAGCGATTCTCCTGCCTCAATCTCCCGAGTAGCTGG
>NW_012118599.1:14317813-14321799 GCF_000951035.1 Colobus angolensis palliatus
TGACCTCAGGTGATCCACCTGCCTCAGCCTCCCAAAGTGCTGGGATTACAGGTGTGAGCCACTGCCCAGCCTCGGCAGACATTTAATATGCTATTTTCTTTTGTCTTTTTTTTTTTTTAATGCACTAAATAGATTTCATGACCTCACTGGCTTGGTACCTGCATTTTGTAAACACTTGTTTTTCTGTTTTTTTGTTTTTTGAGACAGAGTCTCATTCTGTTGCTCAGGCTGGAGTGCAGTGGTATGATCTTGGCTCACTGTAACCTCCACCTCCTGGGTTTGAGTGATTCTCTTGCCTTAGCCTCCCAAGTACCTGGGATTACAGGCATGTGCCACCATACCCAGCTAATTTTTGTATTTTTAGTAGAGATGGGGGTTTCACCATGTCAGTCAGGCTGGTCTTGAACTCCTGACTTCAAGTGATCTGCTTGCCTTAGCCTCCCGAAGTGCTGGGATTACAGGTGTGAGCCACCGCACCCAGCTGAAAACACTGGTTTGTAGTATTTCAAAGAAAAGCGACACATTGTAGTAAACAATAAAATCCTACCTAAAAAAGATAACCTTAAAAATTCTAGGCAGAATACTTTTTGCTTCTTATTTAACTTTCAACTGCCAGGACATTTTAAAAGTATTTGAACTCAATGAATGAGCATTTATATAAAAACTTTTAAACTATCTCAAAATCTTTATCCTTTATCCTGAAGAAGAACCTGAGACAGAAAAACTAATCCTCTTCCCAATCTGTATTAAAGACTTACATCTGTGTCTTTTAAGAAATCTTAAACCAGGCCGGGCGCGGTGGCTCAAGCCTGTAATCCCAGCACTTTGGGAGGCCGAGACGGGCGGATCACGAGGTCAGGAGATCGAGACCATCCTGGCTAACACGGTGAAACCCCGTCTCTACTAAAAACTACAAAAAACTAGCCGGGCGAGGTAGCAGCGCCTGTAGTCCCAGCTACCCGGGAGGCTGAGGCAGGAGAATGGCGTGAACCCGGGAGGCGGAGCTTGCAGTGAGCTGAGATCCGGCCACAGCACTCCAGCTTGGGTGACAGAGCGAGACTCCGTCTAAAAAAAAAAAAAAAAAAAAAGAAATCTTAAACCTGTTCTTGCTTCAAATGATTACCCTCCTGGCAAGATTACCATGAAGATTAAATGAGATAATATAAGTGAAGTACCTCGTGGTTCCTGCTATGATTCAGGTTATTGGATTATCTTTTCTTGAAAATGCTTGATCTGTTTGACCTTTGGGATCATTCACCCAGAGAATCTATTCTACTGGGCAATAAAGGGCAGAGGCTCCCTCGAGGAGTTTACTAGCTCTATCAATAAGAATAAATACCATTACAATCTAAGGTTCTAGAGTGCTGGGCTATTTTATTTATTCATTCAATAGATTTTTTTTTTTTTGAGACAGAGTCTCACTCTGTTACCCAAGCTGGAGTGCACGGGGTATGATCACGGCTCACAGCAGCCTTGACCTCCCAGGCTCAAGCAATCCTCTGCCTCAGCCACCTGGGTAGCTGGGACTACAGGCGTGTACCACCACACCCAGCTTAAGTTATTTTACTGTTAGTAGAGACAAGGTATCATTGTTGCCCAGGCTGGTCTTGAACTCCTAGGCTCAAGGAATCCTCCCGTCTTGGCCTCCCAAAGTGCAGGGATCATAGGTGTGTCTACCACGCCCATCTAGATAATTATTGAGTGCCTCACATGCCATGCATGATGCCATAAACTGCGATTATGGGGTGTAAAACATGGGAGACACAACCACATCCCTCCAGGAACTTACAGTTAAATACTTAGCTTTTGTGAAGATAGCTCATATGCCACTAATATTACATAACACACAAGTGTTTTACATGCCCTTATCTGTAAAGTGAAATAAGATTAGATTAGTGGTTCCCAAAACTGAAGATTTCACAGATAGCAAAGCTTTCATAAAAGAAATACTTTAAAAAAAAATTTTTAAAACTCATTCAAAAATCACAATGTATCTTTATCTTTTCCTTTCATTACAAGCCAGTTAAATTTTGTCCTGGCATTAAAGGAACCCTCAGGGTTTGCCCAGCTCTGTCTTTCTAGGATTCTTTGCGGCTGTTTTTTTGTTTTGTTTTTTTTCCCCAGCATTATTTACATGTAAATTCTGCCCAACTATTCCTCAGCATTGCAGAAAAGCCAGAGACCTATTCATAAGGGAATCAATAAAGGGCCCCTTTCCAAGAAAGTCATAGAGTACAAAGCAAATTTGGCTCCACCACTGACCCTGAGGACTGAGAACTGCAAAAGAACAAAAGTATAAAAGGTTGTGGTGACTGGAAGGCAGAAGGACCTGGCATTTTTGAGGAGCTACTGTAGACATGGCCCAATACTTGGTACTTTTTCGTACCATAAGCACTTTATTTAATACCACAATAATCCTGAAATAAGTACGTATTTCTTTTTTCTTTTCTTTTCTTTCTTTTTTGTTTTTTTGAGACAAGGTCACCCAGGATGGAGTGCAGTGGTGCCATTATGGCTCGCTGAAGCCTCAACCTCCTGGGCTCAAGTAATCCATCTTAGCCTTCTGTGTAGCTAGGACTACAGGTCTGTGCCACCATGTCTCACTATTTTTTTGGTATTTTTTTATAGAGATGACAGGGTCTCACCATATTGTCCAGGCTGGTCTTGAACTCTTGGGCTCAAGTGATCCCCCTGCCCCAGCCTCCCAAAGTTCTGGGACTACAAGTATGAGCCACTGTGCCCAGCCAAGAAGTAAATATTTCTTTCTTTTTAAAAATTATCTCATGCAACGGATGAAAGAAGTATGTATTTCTTTATCTGCACTTTGTAGTTGAAAGAAACTAAGCTCAGAGAGGTTAAATATCATGTCCAATGTCACACAGCTAGTATTGCACAACTAATCAGAATTTATTTATTTATTTATTGCACTCCAGCTTTGTTGCCTAGGCTGGAGTGCAGTGGTATGACCACGGCTCACTGCAACCTCCACCTCCCAAGTTAAGTGATCCTCTCGCCTCCAACTCCCAAGTAGCTGGGCTTACAAGTATGTGCCACCACGCCCAGATAATTTTTCTACTTTTAGTAGAGATGGGGGTTTCACATCTCTGCTCACTGCAACCTCTGACTCCTGGCCTCAAGTGATTCTCCTGCCTCAGCCTCCCAAGTAGCTGGGCTTACAAGTATGTGCCACCACGCCCAGATAATTTTTCTACTTTTAGTAGAGATGGGGGTTTCACCATGTTGGCCAGGCTGGTCTCGAACCCCTGGCCTCAGGTGATCTGCCAGCCTCAGCCTCCCAAAGTACTGGGATTACAGGCCTGAGCCACCGTGCCCTATCAACTAATCAGAATTTAAACTCAGATCTGTTCACTTATTAGCACCACTGCATCTCACTGATAAGAAAAGACATGAGAGAACAGGTGCAGAAAAGTTTTAAGAGATTTAAGTGCCTTTTTTTTTTATTTGAGACAGAGTCTCGCTCTATCACCCAGGCTGAAATGCAGTGGCGTGATCAGGGCTCACTGCAACCTCCACCTCCCAGGTTCAAGCAATTCTCGTGCCTCAGCCTTCCAAGTAGCTGGGATTACAGGCACCAGCCACTATGCCCAGCTAATTTTTGTACTTTTAGTAGAGATTGGGTTTCGCTATGTTGGCCAGACTGGTTTCCAACTCCTGGCATCAAGTGATCCACCTGCCTCTACCTCCCAAATTGCTGGGATTACAGATGGGAGCCCCCAAGCCTGGTCTTATGTACCTTTTGACAAGAAAGTAATTTAAAATCAGTCAGACACAGTGGCTCATGCCTGTAATCCCAGTTTTTCAGGAGGCTGAGATGAGCAGGTCGCTTAAGCCCAGGAGTTCGAGACCAGCCTGGGCAACATAGCAAGACCTTGCCTCTAATAATAATAATAATAATGTTGAAACCGCATTCAAAAGGCAATTTATATAGCTGACAATATATTACTCTATTTTTTTTTTTTTTTTTT
>NW_012118599.1:14322714-14327702 GCF_000951035.1 Colobus angolensis palliatus
TCTCCTGATGTCATGATCCGCCCACCTTGGCCTCCCAAAGTGCTGGGATTACAGGCTTGAGCTACCGTGCCTAGCCTTAATTTTGTATTTTTAGGCTGGTCTCGAACTCCCAACCTCAGATGATCCATCCGCCTTGGCCTCCCAAATTGCTGGGATTACAGGCATGAGCCACTGTGCCCAGCCCCCCGATGCACTTCTAATCACAGTCCTAGGAGAAGGTTGAGCTCTTCATCCATAAATCATCTATTTTTTTTTTTTTTTTAGGACAGAGTTTCATTCCTGTTGTCCAGGCTGGAGTGTAATGGTGCAATCTTGGCTCACCACAACCTCCACCTCCCGGGTTCAAGCGATTCTCTTCCCTCAGCCTCCTGAGTAGCTGGGATTACAGGTGTGCAGCATCATGCCTGGCTAATTTTTGCATTTTTAGTAGAGACAGGGTTTCACCATGTTGGCCAGAATGGTCTCGATCTCCTGACCTCGTGATCTGCCCGTCTCGGCCTCCCAAAGTGCTGGGATTACAGGCTTGAGCCACCGCGCCCGGCCTAAATCATCTCTTTAACAAGCACTTACTGTGTACCTCCTGTGTCCCACGTGCTGTGTGAGGGACACGCATGGAATAAAACACATCCCTGCTTGGAGAAGCTCAAGCTGCAGAAGATATACCTGTAAATAGATACTGACTTCACACACCGATAGTCATCTAACCAGAACCAACAGAGGGCAAAACCTAGATAGGCTTTTCAGAAGAGGAGGAATTTATAAAACAGATCTTGTAGGAGGCAAGTGCCTTGTTATGCAGAGAAGATGAGGCATAGGATCACAGAGGAACCAGGGAGCAAGCAGCATGTATAAAGGGACCTACCAGCCCTCTCCAACCCTCTCCTCCAGGTTCACTCTGTCAGGCACCAGGATCACCACAGACCCAGCTCCACAAACTGGAACCTTCTACAACTCTTCCTTCCAGTTAATCACTGAGTCTGTCTAGTCTCCTTCCAAATCTCTCAGACACTCCCCCTTCTTTCCTCTATCCTTACTCCCATCACCGCAGCCCAATGCCATTTCTCTCTGGCTCATGCAACGGCCTCCAAACTAACATCTGTTGATTTTTGTTCCATGTAAATCCACTTCACAGAGCATCCAGACTGATCCTTTGTTAAAGGGGAAGAAAAGGAAAAACAATATGATGCTCTCATCATCCTGCTTAAGCCCTTTGGCAGCTCCAGTGCCTTCAAGATTAAGCTGAAACTTCCTAACAGGATTTACAAAGCCCTTGGTGGGCTGGCCCCTGCTCACCTCTCTAACCTCATCTCTGATCTCCACTTCCAGCTTTGATGTGCTTCAGTTCCTGACACAGTGGCTTATAATCCTGGTTGCCCATAAGAACCACCTGGGGAGCTTTAAGAAATACTGATACCAAGGCCCCACACACAGAGATTCAGATTTACTCAAAGGGCATTAGGATGCTGTAAAGCCTCCATGAGATATCAATTTGCAGCCAGGGTTGAGAACATTACTTTAGCCTGACATGTCTCTGTCTCATGTCCAGGTTTGTTGCACATGACCTCTCTGTTCCTAGAAGCACTGGAGCTCTCCCAGTTTCTGGGCCATAAAGGCAGAGACTTTTTGGTCTCTCTTGTTCACTGCTGTAGTCCCAACACCTAGAAAAGTGCCTAGAACATAGTGGGTACTCCATAAATATCTGCAGAAAGAAAGAATGAACACACGACTCTGCTTTCACCCTTCACCTGGATAGACGCCACTCAATTCTTTTTTTTTGGACCCCACTCAGTCATGAGGACCCAGCTTAGATTTCCCAAAAGATACTCCTGATTCTCCTTGTCTGAGATAGGTTACTCTGCATAATTTCAGCACTCAAGATTTCCATTCTAGTGTAAATCACACCACATTGTAATTATCTGTATCTCTTAGCTTCTGAGCTCTGAGGGAGTCCCGTCTGTGTGTTCACCAATATACCTGCACCATCTGGCAAAGTGCCTTAAAAAGTGCAGCACGAATACATGGAAGTGAACAGACACGGTGTGCTGGGTGACAGCCGACCTTGGTGTGGCTGGAGTAGGGCACTGGTGGGACATGAGGCTGGTGAGGTACACTATGGACCAGATGGAAGAGGCCCAGCATTCACTAAGGAGTCTGAACCGTATGAGACAATATAGAGCCGGCAGAGGTTTTAAGTGACGCAATCGGCTTGCATTTTAGGGCAATAACTGGCTGCCGTATAGAGAACTGGAGAATTCAGGGAAGCCCAAGGGTAACGAGACCAGATGGGAAACTAAAACAACAGCCCCGGGAGGAGAAGATGAGGAAGCAGTCAAACCTGAAGAGAGGGAGCCAGACCAGAGAGACAGAGATCACAGAGCATTAACAGTATTTGTCGACTGGATAGACCAGTGAGAGAGAAGGAGGTGCTGTGGTTGACTCTGATCCCCCGTTTGGAAGACTAGATGTGGTGTCATGAGCATGGTCAGATGCGGTCTCATGATTACACAGGCAGTGTCAGAAGCTTGAACTCAGGAGCCAGACTGCCTCCATTCAAATCTTAGCTCTAGTTGCTTCTTGGCCTTTTGGCTAAGATCAAGTACAAATCTTAGCTCCACAACTTAGCTAGCTCTCAAGCCTGGGGAAGTTGGCCTCACTTCAGGTCTTCATCTGTTAAATGAGAATAACAATAGTATCTACATCACAGGGATGTTGTGAAGATTCAATGAGGTAAAGCACGTAAATAGCCATTTCCTGGCATATAGCAAATGGCACATAAGAGTTAACAGGCTGGGCGCGGTGGCTCATGCCTGTAATCTCTCAGCCCTTTGGGAGGCTGAGGTGGGCAGATCACTTGAGGCCAGGAGTTCGAGACCTGTCTGGTCAACATGGCAAAACCCCATCTCTACTAAAAATGCAAAACTTAGCCGGGCATGGTGGCCAGAACCTGTAATCCCAGCACTTTGGGAGGCCGAGGCCGGTGGATCACAAGGTCAGGAGATCGAGACCATCCTGGCTAACGGTGAAAACCTGTCTCTACTAAAAATACAAAAAAATTAGCTGGGCATTGTGGCGGGCGCCTATAGTCCCAGCTACTCAGGAGGCTGAAGCAGGAGAATGGGGTGAACCCGGGAGGTGGAGTTTGCAGTGAGCCGAGATCGTGCCACTGCACTCCAGCCTGGGTGACAGTGAGACTCCATCTGAAAAAAAAGAGTTAAAAAAACTATTTATATAGAGCATGGTAGATTAACTGCACAAAGATGGCTGCCAACAGCTCTTTCCAACCCTCTAAGTGACTCTTGCTCCATCCATTAAAAAGAGCAGTCCGTTTCTCCTTCCCTTGAATCTGGGCTGGCTTTGTGATGTACTCTGACCATACGAATGCAATATTAGTGTCACCGTACCAATTCCAGCCAAAGCCATAGGAGGCCTGGTGGCAACTGTTTTTGCCCCCTTGGAAGCCAGCCACTGTGAAAAGAAGCTTGAGGCCGGGCACGGTGGCTCACGCGGGTAATCCCAGCACTTTGGGAGGCTGAGGCAAGTGGATCACAAGGTCAGGAGATGGAGACCATCCTGGCTAACACAGTGAAACCCCGTCTCTACTAAAAATACAAAAAATTAGCCGGGTATGGTGGTGGACGCCTGTAGTCCCAGCTACCCGGGAGGCTGAGGCAGAAGAATGGCGTGAACCCAGGAGGCGGAGCTTGCAGTGAGCCGATGTCACACCACTGCACTCCAGCCTGGGCGACAGAGCGAGACTCTGTCTCAAAAAAAAAATACTAAATAACAAGAGCTCAAAGAGAGAGGGAGAGAGGGAGAGAGAGGGAGGGAGGGGGAGAGAGAGAGAGTGTGCGCTGAGAGCGCAAGCATATGCACATGGGGAGAAAAAGCCAGGTGCCCCAGCCCACAACTAGCACCAAGGCCCCCGATGTGTGAATGAAGCCATCTTGGAGGCTCCAGCCCCAGCCGAACCCACAGAATTACGAGAAATTATTGCTGTGTTAAGCCAGTAAGCAGTTAAGTTTTGGGGTGATTTGTTACCCAACAATCGGTAACTGAGACTTAACGTATAGAAAAAAAAGATCACTGGGGCAATAAGAACTTCATTTTGGGCAATCCTAAACATGAGGTGTTTGGGATAGTGGACAGTTACATGGAAACATCTAGAAAGCAGTTGGAAGATCAGGTCTGGGCCCAAGAGAGAGGCAGAGGGAGGAGCTGGGGATTTGAGAGTCAATCAGCACATGAACAGGACTTGGCACCCTGGGAGAAGGTAAGCTTGCCAAAGGAGGTGAGAGGAACAAGAAAAGAAATAGAATTCTGGCCTCACTTATATTTAAGGGATGGACAGAGAGAAGTTTATCAGGAATGAAGAAAGAACCAAGAAAGAACCAGGGAGATAAACTCCTGCTGTGAGAAGAAGGGGTAATCAAATACTTAGGGCTACAAAGAGTAATGCATTTGAAAATTAGGAAGCAATGAGAATAGGGCAATTTCCGTTTCAAATACAATGGCGGGGCAGAAGTGGCTAAGGAGGGAATGAGATTGAGAAACTGGACACAGCAAATGTAGACTATTGTTTTAAAAGTCTATTGTTAGGGGAAGAAAGTTAGAGCATCACTTGGGTGGATGATAAGACAAAAGGTAAATTGTTTCAAGTTGAGGACACTTGCTTGCTGAGAGGAGATGCCAAGAAGAGAGAGATTAAAAATCCTGAAGTAAAAGGTGACTGGGCTGGGTGCGGTGTCTCAGGCTTGTAATCCTAACACTTTGGGAGGCCGAGACGGGTGGATTGCCTGAGCTCAAGAGTTCGAGACCAGCCTGGGCAACACGGTGAAACCCCATCTCTACTAAAATACAAAAACAAAATTAGCCAGGCGTGGCGGCGTGCATCTGTAATCCCAGCTACTTGGGATGCTGAGGCAGGAGAATCGCTTGAACCCAGGAGGCGGAGGTTGCAGTGAGCTGAGATCGTGCCATTGCACTCCAGC
>NW_012118599.1:14327752-14328915 GCF_000951035.1 Colobus angolensis palliatus
AAGACTCTGTCTCAAAAAAAAAAAAAAAAAAAGGAAGAGGTGAGTGGTGGCTCAAGGTCCCAGGCAATGGAAGGGAGACGACACAGAACCCTGGTGGGAGCTTTCCCCTGAGTGAGAAGGAGAGAGACAAAGAGGTGTGTCTTCACAGATAAGTTAAAAGTGAGAGGGGAGGGCATGTGGAGGTACTATCTGGCCACCTCTTTTCTGTGAAGAGTATGTAAGGTCATCTGCTGACAGGCAGTGAGGGTCTTGGGGAGAATGGTGTTCATTCCTGAAGAGTTTTATAGGAAATGCATGCGGGGCTGCAGGAGTCAAGACCAGACTCTTCAGAGACAGAGACACCACCTTCCAGGGATACCCCACCTCCTGAGGAGTAGGCTCTTCACATCAGCTTTTCTCCTCTGACCTGACCCAAATCCCATTGTCTTCTCTTGAGCTTGTCTCCTGCTCAGATTGCCCCACCTGGGAAGCTCTCATTCATTCCCAACGTCATTCTCCAAGTATTTGCTCAACATCCACACCATACCCAGCCCCATTTCTCTGGGCAACATACTCTCCCTATTCCCCCAGGGGTCTCAAACCTTCTGCACACTTTTCAGACCCCCTACCTCCACCCTTTTCTCCTCATACTCAACATGAGACCTCACTGTCTGAGAACGCAGAAACCATCAGAGTCATCTACCAACTACCACACATTTTCCTGCAGCTGTACTCCCCTTTTCCCTTTCTATAAAGAAATGCTGTTGCGGCATTTTAAAATTGCAGTTTAACTTAGGGAGGTCTTGATCAGCTGTGGTTTTGCTTTTGTTTAGAGACAGGCTCTCATTCTGTTGCCCAGGCTGAAGTGCAGTGGCACGATCATGGCTCACTGCAGCCTCAACTCCTGGGCTCAAGTGAGCTTCTTACCTCAGCCTCCTGAGTAGCTGCAACTATAGATGCATGCCACCATGCCCAACAATTTTTAAAAACATTTTCTCGGCCGGGCGCAGTGGCTCACGCCTGTAATTCCAGCACTTTGGGAGGCTGAGGCAGGCGGATCACAAGGTCAGGAGATCGAGATCATGGTGAAACCCCGTCTCTACTAAAAATACAAAAAATTAGCCGGGCGCGGTGGTGGGCGCCTGTAGTCCCAGCTACTCAGGAGGCTGAGGCAGGAGAATGGC
>NW_012118599.1:14329421-14329963 GCF_000951035.1 Colobus angolensis palliatus
TCAGGAGTTCAAGACCAGCCTGGCCAACATGGTGAAACCCCATCTCTACTAAAAATACAAAAATTAGCTGGGTGTGGTGGCACACACCTGTAATCCCAGCTACTCAGGAGACTGAGGAAGGAGCATCACTTGAACCCGGGAGGCAGGGGTTGCACTGAGCCAAGGTCACGGCACTGCATTCCAGCCTCGGTGACAGAGTGAGACCCCGTCTCAAAAAAAAACAAAAAAGTTCAAACAACAGTGCAAAAGAGAGGATGTCCCTCCTCCTATTTGTAGCTACTCCATGAATTTGTGTTTTAGGTGCCATTTCCTCTAGCTTTTCCAGGACTCTTATGTGCTTTATGTCTTCTCTCTTGTTAATTCCTACTCATGCTTTCCTGGTCAGTTTAACCCCCTCCGAAGCTTTCCATGACCATCCCAACGAGGTCAACCCCCACCACTAGTGGGCTCCTTGTACCTCTTTCTTTTATAGCAACGACTGGCCAAGCGTAGTAGCTCATACCTGTAATCCCAGCACTTTGGGAGGCTGAGGCAAGTGGATC
>NW_012118599.1:14330578-14331265 GCF_000951035.1 Colobus angolensis palliatus
TGCGGTGAGCCAAGATCGTGCCACTGCACTCCAACCTGGGCAACAAGGGCAAAACTCCGTCTCAAAAAAAAAAAAAAGAAAGAAAGAAAAGAAAAAGAAAAAAAAAGGGTCCTTTCATTTGCCTGGGTGTGGCTGGCATCTTCCACCAATGCAGGGTCTCTGATAAACTCCAGAGAACACCAAAGGGCCTATTCCTTTATTGTTTAACCATACCTAAAGACTATTTTACTTTGCTTAAACGCTTTTACTACTTACTTCTTGAGGCACATAACTACATTCATGAGATTCCCTTTGTAACATTAAATAATCAAATAAATACAACAGACATTTAAAATTTAACAAATACTGTATAGGGATGCAACCAGCAAAATCCAGACTGTGGGAAACTCTACTGAAGAAATGACCAAGCTGCTTCAACAAAACAATTCAGAGAAAAAGGAACCCACACAGTGAAAGTGATTTAAGGCTCTCTACCCAGGACAGGGATCCTCCCACACCTGAGGCTAATGCTGCCAGGACCTTAGGGTGTGGCAGGGATGGGGGACTTGGCTGACCATGTCTTTCAAATGAAGCTGTCTAACTTGGAAAAAAAAGTGATTTAAGGGACACAATAACTAAATGCAGTGTATGGAACTTGTTTGGATCCTTATTCAAATAAAATAACTTTAAAAAAAGGAAATTGGGCCT
>NW_012118599.1:14332904-14333297 GCF_000951035.1 Colobus angolensis palliatus
GGGGCCAAGATGGGCAGATCACTTGAGCCCAGGAGTTCAAGACCAGCCTGGGCAACATGGCAAAACCCTGTCTTTACCAAAAAAATACAACAATTAGCTGGGAGTGGTGGTGCACACCTGTAGTCCTGGCTACTCAGGAGGCTAAGGTGGGAGGATCACTTCAGCCTGGGCGGTCAAGACTACAGTGAGCCATAATCGCACCACTGCACTTCGGCCCAGGTGACAAAGTGAGACCCCGTTTCGATTTAAAAAATAAGAAAAGGGCCTAGGCATGGTGGCTCACGCCTGTAATCCCAGCACCTTGGAAGGCAGAGGCAGGCAGATCATGAGGTCAGGAGTTTGAGACCAGCCTGGCCAACACAGTGAAACCCCATCTCTACTAAAAGTATTTAA
>NW_012118599.1:14338812-14340715 GCF_000951035.1 Colobus angolensis palliatus
GTCTCTACTAAAAATGCAAAACTAGCCGGGCCCGGTGGCGCATGCCTGTAATCCCAGCTACTCAGGAGGCTGAGGCAGGAGAATCGCTTGAACCCGGGAGGCGGATTGCGGTGAGCCGAGATCGCGCCACTGCACTCCGGCCTGGGCAAGAGCGTAACTCCGTCTCAAAAAAAAAAAAAAAAGTTATTATTTTTATTGATATATAATAATTGTACATATTTATGAGGTACATGTGATATTTTGATACATGCATACAATATGTAATGGTCAAATTAGAATAATTGGGATATCTATTACTTCAAACATTTATCACTTCTTTGTGTTGGGAACATTTCAAATTCTTCTAGCTATTTTAAAATATACAATACATCATTGTTAATTCAAATTAGGCTACTGTGCTATCTGACACGAGAACTTATTCCCTCTATCTAACTTGTACTTTTGTGCCCTTTAACCAATCTCACTTCTTCTCCCGTCACTTCCCAGCCTCTGGTAACTATCATTCTACACTCCATCTCCATATGATCAACTTTTTCAGTTCCCACATACAAGTGAGAACATGTGATATTTTTCTTTCTGTTTCTGGCTTATTTACTTAACAGCAGTTGGCAGTTGTTGAAGCTGGGTGATAGGTATATCGGTCCTTGGAACACTCTTCTAATACTCTCTCCATGTTATATATGTTGGAAATTTTCACAAAGTTAAAGGGGGGATCTAAATCTAACAAATAGAACCATAAAGTATCTAAACTGTTGTTAAATAAACAGTAAAGTCCATAACACATTAGAATTCTTTCATTTTTCAAGATGTCTACAAGAGAGTAGTACCTTGATTCACAAGCCCTTTGAGATATCATTGAAAGTAGGATGCAGAACTCAGAGCTGCTTGCCTTTTGCTACATTTTCCTTGTAATGCATTCCCCACTCTCCTTCCATCAAAACAGGCACTTAACTCTGACAAGCTGGGATCTATTTCAAAGATGCATGCTGAATCCAGTGCCCTCAAATGGCAGAGAGAGGATGCAAATACAGCCGGGCAATGCCAGCCATTTCGCAGCCTTCCTACTGTGTTTGAGCTTAGAAACAGTTTTATCTCCATTTCTTGACCACATGCCACACAGCCTGCAGCTGTGCAGGGGGGCTGTAAAGAACTGTCAAGCCGATGCTTCACAATGACCACATCACTTACTGACCCCTTTCCACTCCTCCTCACATCAGTCTTTGAAACTGCCCCTAACACACTGGGTCAACTGGGTGACCTGTCAAGCTCTGTTTTTAACTGTTTCCTTTTCTTAAAAGTTGGAACTAACCAACTTCAAGTATTTAGAAACTTCCCAAGTCTACTAGATTGTAGCAAAACCTGTCCATTTGGTGGACAGAAATGAAGTTCTTGAAAGGGTTTAATAACATTCAATTCCACTTGGGATACAGCCAACACTTACAACACCCATAGATTCACTATGCCTAATACAGAATTGTTATCTCACTCCAGCTGCAACCTCCAAGTCCAATAAACCTTCTTTAGCTACAAACGTTCTTAATTCGAGCGAGACAGGTTCAACCTGAAAAACTTAAAAGGTCAGATTGTTTTTTTCTAGAAAAATAAATCTTCTCTAAATCTTCTTTGCTTGAGTCAACATTTCATAAAATAAAGCAGCTATTGCAATTCTCCAGGACTTGGACAAGACAACTAGCTATATTTCATCCACCAGCTTTCAGACCCACAGTTTTGTGAAATAAACCTGCTCTTCTGGAAAAAAAAAAAAAAAAGAAGGCCAGGCACAGTGGCTCACGCCTGTAATATCAGCACTATGGGAGGCCGAGGCGGGCGCATCACCTGAGGTCGGGAGTTCGAGACCAGCCTGACCAACATGGAGAAACCCCGTCTCTACTAAAAATGCAAA
>NW_012118599.1:14341138-14344428 GCF_000951035.1 Colobus angolensis palliatus
CCCGGGAGGCGGAGCTTGCAGTGAGCTGAGATCCGGCCACTGCACTCCAGCCTGGGCGACAGAGCCAGACTCCGCCTCAAAAAAAAAAAAAAAAAGAAAAAGAAAAAACAGAAGCCTTTCCTAGTCTGCCCATAAAACAAGACTAGTGAAAACGATGACTATGCACAAGGGTAAGCACCATTGTTTTTCGACACCCCCTTTTCCATCGGGTGCACACAGGCACACGGACACACAAGCCTCTCCCCTGCCCCCGCGCCCCGCCTGCGCGCGGAATCTGCTACACGGTATGAACTGTGCTCTCAGCGGAGAAATACTCTGCTCGGCCCAGAAATTTATGTGTGTTTTGTTTGTTTTAAGTGGGAAGTAAAGGAAGAGAGTGGGGCGTGAAAATGGGAGATCAGTTTTAATTCAGATTTAATTCAAAGGCTCTCGTTTCCTCCCATCTTTCTCTGCATCAAAATGCAGGTAGATCGGTGAAATTTCAAGTTTCTTGGGCCGTTAAATACCCCAATTTAAACGATGGAGGCTGGGAACTGGGGATATAAGGAGGAAACCCAGGGTTGGAAAGGTGGGCAGGGTTAAGGAGGTTCGGGAGCTCTGCAGGGCTGAGGAAACGTGCGAGGCTGCCGCGCCCGGGCAGCGGCTGCGTCTCGGGTTCTTGCCCTGCCCGCTGCCTCGGGTTTTTGCCAGTGACTGCGCCGTCTTGGCTACCCACACCTCGGGTTGGTCCCGACTTTAGGCTAGGCCATTCACTTCCGGTGACAAATCCCTCCCACCACCCCTAGAAATAATGTACCGCTTCTCCCACCGCTTTCCTAAGACCGACCGCCCCAGAGAGCCACAGAGCCCGGGGCTAGGGTCTCACCCCAGCGCGGCCGGCGACGCCCAGCTGCAGAGGGAGTGGCCGGGACGGAGCTCGGGGAGGGCAGGGAAGAAAGAAGAAGGGGGTGTGGATCTCACCTTCCCCCGCCCCCACCCTTTCGACTGCAGCAATTGGCCAAAAATATAGTAATCCTTTTTTAGACTTCCCCAGGGCCCCTCGAACCCGGTTGCAGTGAGTCTCTCCCATCGCAGTGCCCCTCGCCTTCTCCCGCCCCTGTAACTGCCTGCGGGGGTTCAGGAGCCCCCAGGCCGCGCCGAACTGCAGTGGATAGGGGGGAGGGGGGCGAGAAGGATGAGGGCTACGGGGCGGTAGAAATAGGTTGGGGGAAGGGGTGGTGGAAGGGAAAAGAAAAAACCGGAGGCATGCAAGCGGCTCCCTAGCCAGCTGTTCCAGCTGCTGCTTCCTCCGGCGCGGGCCGGGCGGTGCAATACTCCCCCCCCTCCATCTTTCTCACCACTACCTGTCCCCCCAACCCATCACACGCACTCATCCCTCCCATCCACACCCCTAGTAGCGGATCTCCGGCCTGTAAGGGGGTAGTAGGGAGGAGCTGGGGGGAGGGGGAGGCCTGCGAGTTTCTAACCTTGTTCTTATAAACAAACCCACATGTGCAGCTGCCGCTGCTGCAACTCACCCCACAATCCCGGATATAAGTCCTGCCCCTTTAAGAGAAAAAAAAGATTCCCCCGCCTGCCTCCTACCCCACCCATCCACAAGAACCTTTGTCTTCCCACCCCCATAGTCAGTAGGCCCCGCCCCGTATCCGCCCCCTCCGACGCAGAGGAACCAATAGGCGAAGAAAATAAGGCCGGGGTTCTGACATCATCGTGTTAGGCCAATCACCGGAGGCGTTGGTGGGAGGCCTCACAGAGACCACACCCGGAGGAAGGAAGACTAGAGAGGATGCTTGAAGTCAACATGGAGTCCGTCAGTTGCTCTGCTGCTGCTGTCAGGACTGGGGACATGGAGTCCCAGCGGGACCTGAGCCTGGTGCCTGAGCGGCTTCAGAGACGCGAACAAGAGCGGCAGCTGGAAGTGGAAAGGCGGAAACAAAAGCGGCAGAACCAGGAGGCAGAGAAGGAGAACAGCCACTTTTTCGCCGCCACCTTTGCTCGGGAGCGAGCGGCCGTGGAAGAGCTTCTGGAGCGCGCGGAGTCGGTCGAGCGGCTGGAGGAGGCGGCCTCTCGACTACAGGGGCTACAGAAACTTCTCAACGACTCGGTTTTTTTCCTAGCCGCTTACGACCTGCGGCAGGGACAACAGGCGGTGGCGCGGCTGCAGGCGGCCCTGGACGAGCGGCGCCGGGAGCTGCAGCCCAAGAAGCGTTTCGCTTTCAAGACCCGGAGAAAGGATGCTGCTTCGTCTACCAAAGTAGACGCGGCTCCTGGCATCCCCCCGGCAGTTGAAAGCATACGGGACTCCCCGCTGCCCAAGAAGGCGGAAGGAGACCTTGGCTCCAGCTGGGTCTGCGGATTCTCCAACCTGGAGTCCCAAGTCTTGGAGAAGAGAGCCAGCGAGTTGCACCAGCGCGACGTCCTTTTGACCGAACTGAGCAACTGCACAGTCAAACTGTATGGAAATCCCAACACCCTGCGGCTAACCAGGACCCACAGCTGCAAGCTGCTCTGCGGTCCGGTGTCCACCTCTGTTTTCCTGGAGGACTGCAGTGACTGCGTGCTGGCAGTGGCCTGCCAACAGCTCCGCATACACAGTACGAAAGACACTCGCATCTTTCTGCAGGTGACCAGCAGGGCCATCGTGGAGGACTGCAGTGGGATCCAGTTCGCTCCTTACACCTGGAGCTACCCGGAGATCGACAAGGACTTCGAGAGCTCTGGTTTAGATAGGAGCAAAAATAACTGGAACGATGTTGACGATTTTAACTGGCTGGCCCGGGATATGGCCTCCCCAAACTGGAGTATTCTTCCTGAGGAGGAGCGAAATATCCAGTGGGACTAAGCAGTTGTCACTCTGTTCTTCACTCCTACCAAATACTTTACACGTTGGACTTTCCCCCTTACTGGGTCTCGAAGTTTACTTATTGTCACACTGTGTATGTTTTCAGCATTTTAAGGCTTGAGATTGTAATGGGCTCCTACTTGTAATTTCCATTAAATTCGTAACAGGCGTGAGCCACCACGCCAGGGCTTTATTTATTTTTATCACAATAGTTGAGGCAATAAGGGGGAAGGAGGGTGATTATGTTGCTTTGTAATGGTTTGTGATATTTGAAACATCGCGGTGCATAATAAAGTAGGTCTTCGGTAAATATATGGGTTTGTTTTTGTGTGTGTGTGTGTGTGTGTGTGTTTTTTTTTTTTAAGAGACTGTCTCATGGGAGATGAGGTAGGGACAGTCGTTTTTGAGGCTGATGTGTAAAGCGCCCTCCCTGCTTCCCAGGTGACTC
>NW_012118599.1:14345113-14346170 GCF_000951035.1 Colobus angolensis palliatus
TGCTTTGTAATGGTTTGTGATATTTGAAACATCGCGGTGCATAATAAAGTAGGTCTTCGGTAAATATATGGGTTTGTTTTTGTGTGTGTGTGTGTTTTTTTTTTTTTTTTAAGAGATGGGCTCTCCTTATGTTGCCCAGGCTGGTCTCGAACTCCTGACCTCAAGCGATTCTCCTGCCTCGGCCTCCCAAAGCACTTGGATTATAGACGGGAACCAACAGTGTTGAGGCATAAATACATGTTTAATAAATTCCAGGGCTGAGCCCAGGGACTCAACGCCTGCAATCCCAGCACTTTGGGAGGCTGAGGTGGGTGGATCACTTGAGGTCAAGAGTTGGAGACCAGGTGCCAAGTGAAACCCCGTCTCTACTAAAAACACAAAAATTAGCTGGGCTTGATAGTTCACACCTGTAGTCCCAGCTACTCAGGATAATTGCTTGAACCTGGGAGGCAGAGGTTGCAGCGAGCCAAGATCACGCCACTGCACTCCAGCCTGGGTGACAGAGCCAGATTCTGTCTCAAAACAACAACAAAATAGGTAATTCCTTTGTCCCTGGCAGAGCCAGATTCTGTCTCAAAACAACAACAACAAAATAGGTAATTCCTTAGTCCCTAGCCATTCAGTTCCCTTGGAGAGTCATCACGCTTTACCTTTTTTTTTTTTTTTGAGACACAGTTTTACTCTTGTTGCCTAGGCTGGAGTGCAATGGTGTGATCTCAGCTCACTGCAACCTCAGCCTCCCTGGTTCAAGTGATTCTCCTGCCTCAACCTCCCGAGTAGCTGGGACTACAGGTGCACCCCATCACCCCCAGCTAATTTGTGTGTTTTTTGTAGAGAGGGCTTTGCCATGTTGCCCAGGCTGGTCTCAAAGTCCTGAGCTCAAGCAATCTGTCCCCCTTGGTCTTCCAAGTGCTGGGTGGCGGTGCGTGTTTGTAATCCCACCTACTCGGGATGCTGAGGCATGAGAATCCTTTGAACTTGGCAAGAGGAGGTAGCAGTGAGCCATTGTTGTGCCACTGCATTTCCAGAGCAAGACCCTGTATCAAAAAAAAAAAAA
>NW_012118599.1:14347090-14348523 GCF_000951035.1 Colobus angolensis palliatus
TACTAAAAATACAAAAATTAGCCGGGCATGGTGGCACATGCTTGTAATCTCAGCTACTGGGGAGACTGAGGCAGGAGAATCTCGAGCCCGGGAGGTGGAGGTTACAAGGTTACAGTGTGCTGAGATCGTGCCACTGCACTCCAGCCTGGGCGACAAGAGCAAAACTCCATCTCAGAAAAAAAAAGGAAATTTTTGGGTCTTTGCCAGTTTGATGGTTAAAAAATGTTACCTTCCTCTACTAGTAATAGTAATCATCTCCTAACTCATCTCCACATCTCCAATTTCTAAACTATTCTGCATACAGCTACTAAATTAGTTTTCTTAAAGTATGTCACTCCTGATCTAAAACCTTCTGAGATTCTTATTATCTGATAGGCTTCCTGGCCTGGAAGACAAGCCCCTCCACCATCTGTTTCAGCCTACTGTTCTTACATGATGTTTTACTGTTTTATCACACACACTTCATGCACCAGCTAGTCTGAACTAATAATACCCATTAATCAAACACACTGTATCAGTCAGGGCTCTGGCAGGAAACAGATGGCATGCTCAAAATGGATACTTTGAGAAGAGCTTAATACAGGAGCTATTTACAAAGCTGTGGGCAGAGTATAGGAAAAGCAATTAGAGATGGTACACTATCTGTTACCATCCTTAAGGCTGAAGAGACAAAAATGTTACCAGAATGCAGAGAGAGAGTTATCCAGCTACCTGACAGGAGTTTCAGTCCTCAGTGGAGGGATTCTGCCAATCCATGGTGACCTGGCAGGGAGAGAGCCATGGGAATTAAACAATGTCATTCTCTTTTACTGGTGCCTCCTGTTGGTGGAGCCCATCTGGAAATTTCAGGGCAAAGAAATCTGCTGCTGCAGTCCATGTGAGTCAGCTCCCAGGATGTAGAACAGGGTGGAGAAAAATGAAGAATAGATCTGGAGGAGGAAATAGAAGATAGTAAGTGCAGGCCAGCTCTGTGGCTGACGCCTGTAATCCCAGCACTTCGGGATGGCTTTGGGATTTGCATTGGGAGGCCAAGGCGGGTAGATCACCTGAAGTCAGGAGTTCGAGACCAGCCTGGCCAACTTGGTGAAATCCCATTTCTACTAAAAATACAAAACTTAGCTGGGCATGGTGTCAGGCGCCTGTAATCCCAGCTACGTGGGAGGCTGAGGCAAGAGAATTGCTTGAATGCGGGAGGCGGAGGGTGCAGAGAGTCGAGATCATACCACTGTACTCCAGCCTGAGTGCCAGAGCAAAACTCCATCTCAAAAAAAAAGAAAAAAAAAGAAAAAGAAAATATTATATGGAGTCAATTTAATCCATTGATCTATGTGTGGTATTTCTGAGGGATTACTCAGGAGATTCAGGAGCAACAAATCCAAGAACTAATTAAGAGAAGAAATAAGTGATCAATAAGTTCTTAGATTGTAACTTTA
>NW_012118599.1:14348573-14350451 GCF_000951035.1 Colobus angolensis palliatus
GTTCATGCCTGTAATCTCAGCATTTTGGGAGGCCTTGGCGGGAAGATCACTTGAGCCTAGGAGTTCAAGACCAGCCTGGGTTCAAGATAGAGCAAGATTCTGTCTCTACAAAAAATACAAAAATTAGCTAGGCATGGTGGCACACGCCTGTGGTCCCAGCTACTCAGGAGGCTGAGGCGGGATGATTGCTTGAACCTAGAGGTCAAGGCTACAGTGAACTGTGATTGTGCCACTGCACTCCACCTTGGGCGACGGAGTGAGAACTTGTCTCAAAAAAAAAATGAGTCTGGGTGCGGTGGCTCACGCTTGTAATCTGAACACTTTGGGAGGCTGGGGTGGGCAGATCACTTGAGGTCAGAAGTTCGAGACCAGCCTGGCCAACATGATGAAACCCAGTCTCTACTAAAAATAGAAAAATTAGCTGGGTGTGGTGGTGTGCACCTGTTATCCCAGCTACTCGGGAGGCTGAGGCCCGAGAATCACTTGAACCCAAGAGGCAGAGAATGCGGTAAGCCTAGATTGCGCCACTGCACTCCAGCCTAAGTGACAAAGCAAGATTCTATCTCAAAAAAAAAAAAAAATTTATTGATATTTGAGAGGTTTTAGAAAAAAAAAAAAAAAAAAAAAAAAAAAAAAAACAGGAAAAGTTTAAAGAGAGACCAAGGAACGACTACTATGGGGACCAGGGGAAACTTCTGGTCAATCAAAAAGTACTAAAGACTTACATAAAAGTTAGCTGTAATATTTGAGGAGGGGAAATGAAGGAGGGAGGAGTAACCGCCTTTTCCCTGGCTTTGGTTATTGAAATTCTCCGGGGAGGGCCCTTCATGCACATCTCATCAGATATGGTAATTTCCAAGAAAGATGGTTAGAAAGTTGGATGACTCAATGTCCTTGAGCAGAGGAATGCTTATGGACATTAACAAGAACATTCCATAGAAGTTGCAGTTTAATAAACCTTGGCAAATCCAGCTCATGCACAAATTTCCCCCAAGGAGCATTGACAGTTTAGCTTTTTTGTTGTTGCTTATTACGACAGGGTCTCACTCTGTTGTCTAGGCTGGAGTGCAGTGGTGCAATCATGGCTCACTGCAGCCTTAACCTCCCAGGCTCAAGCAATTATCCTACCTTACCCTCCTGAGTAGCCACCACACTCGGCTAGTTTTTTTACTTTTTTTTGGAGAGTTGGGGTGTCACTATGTTGCCTAGGCTGGTCTTGAACTCTTAGGCTCAAGGATCCTCCCACCTTGGCCTCCCAAAGTGTTGAGGTTACAAGTAAGAATAAGCCAATTTTACTTTTTGACTGAGTACATGTTTAGTTTATGTTTGTTATTTATTTGTATTTTATTTTATTTTAATTTCTCTCTCTTTTTTTTTTTTTTTTGAGAAGGAATCTCTCTCTGTTGCCCAGGCTGGAGAACGGTGGCGTGATCTCGGCTCACTGCAACCTCTGCCTCCTGGTTTCAAGCAATTCTCCTGCCTCAGCCTCTGGAGTAACTGGGACTACAGGTGTGCGCTACCATGCCCAGCTAATATTTATTTATTTATTTATTTATATAGAGACAGAGTCTCGCTCTGTCACCCAGACTGAAGTGCAGTGATGCGATCTTGGCTCACTGCAAGCTCCGCCTCCCAGGTTCATGCCATTCTCCTGCCTCAGCCTCCTGAGTAGCTGGGAGGGACTACAGGCACCTGCCAACACACCCGGCTAATTTTTTCTATTTTTAGTAGAGACAGGGTTTCACCGTGTTAGCCAGGATGGTCTTGATCTCCTGACTTTGTGATCTGCCCACCTTGGCCTCCCAAAGTGCTGGGATTACAGGCATAAGCCACCGTGCCCAGCCCACGCCCAGATAATTTTTGTGTTTTCAGTAGAGA
>NW_012118599.1:14355241-14357124 GCF_000951035.1 Colobus angolensis palliatus
GCTGGGATTACAGGCTTGAGCCACCGTGCCCAGCCATAGGAGGATTTTTTAGTTTTTTAATTTTTAATTTTTGTGGATAAATAGTAGGTGTATAAATTTATGGATTACATGAGATATTTTGATACAATGAGTAATAGTAATGCAATGAGTAATAGTCACATCAGAGTAAATGGGGTGTCCATCCCCTCAAACATTTATCCTTTGTTACAAACAATCCAGTGATACTCTTTTAGTTATTTTAAAATGTACAATTAAATTATTTTTGACTATAGTCACCCAGCTGTGCTAGCAAATACTAGGTCTGATTGATTTTATTTTTATTTTTTCAAGCAGGGTCTCGCTCTGTCACCCAGGCTGCTGTGCAGTGGTGTGATCCTGGCTCACTGGAGGTTTGATCTCCCAGGTGTAAATGATCCTTTCACCTCAGCCTCCCCAGTAGCTGGGACTATAGGCCTGCACCACCATGCCTGGCTAATTTTTAAATTTTTTAGAGACAGTGTCTCCCTATGTTGCCCAGGCTAGTCTTGAACTCCTGGGCTCAAGTGATCCTTCCACTCCGGCCTCCAAAAGTGCTGGGGTTACAGAAGTTAGCCACTATGCTCAGCCCTGATTCATTTTTTCTAAATAAATAAATAAATATATATATATATATATTTTTTTGAGACAGAGTTTCACTCTTATTACCCAGGCTGGAGTGCATTGGCACCATCTCAGCTCACTGCAACCTCCACCTCCCAGGTTCAAGTGATTCTCCTGCCTCAGCCTCCCAAGTAGCTGGGATTACAGGCATGTGCCACCACCCCCAGGTAATTTTGTATAGATGGGGTTTCACTATGTTGGTCAGGCTGGTCTCAAACTCCTGACATCAGGTGATCCACCCACCTCGGCCTCCCAAAGTGCTGGGATTACAGGCATTAGGACTGCACCCAGTTACCATTTGTTCATTTTTGTTGTGGTTGCCTGTGCTTGTGGGGTTGCCTGTGCTCAAGATATCTTTGCTGAAGTGAAAGGATTGCTTGAACCTAGGAGTTGAAGGCTGCAGTGAGCCCTGATCATGTCACTGCACTCCAGCTTGGGCAACAGAGTGAGACCCTGTCCTAAAAAATAGATAAATGAAAATGAAAATAAATTTTTAAAAAGTGCTGCTTTTGTGATTTCTCGATCAGAAAGTTTCTTCTAATAGCACTTTTTTTTTTTTTAGATAGGATCTTGCTCTGTTGCCTAGGCTTGTGTGCAGTGGCAGGATCAGGGCTCACTGCAGCCTCAACTTCCCAGGCTCAAGTTATCCTCCCACCTCAGCCTCTGGAGCAGCTGGGACTACAGGTGTGAACCACCTCACCCGGCTAAGTTTTTGTATTTTTTCTTGTAACAGGGTTTTACCATGTTGCTCAGGTTGGTATAAAACTCCTGGGCTCAAGGGATCCGCCCACCTCGGCCTCCCAAAGTGCTGGGATTACAGGTGTGAGTCACTGCGCCCAGCGCACTTTCTATGTTTTAGGGAATAGTAGTGTAATAGAGGGTGCTGCTTGACCATCCACATGGCTTGAACTTTCCGCTTTGCCCAGCATGATAGTATTAAGTGTCTGACAGTTGTGATTCCTCTTGTGGAAAGCCTTGCTGCTGTCCTTGTGTAATAGGTGGGGACTTATCCTGGGGACAGCTCTCAGATGAATGACTCTCCAGAGTTAGTGAATAAATAGCTCAGCTCCCTCACCGGAGATAGGATAATTCTGAGATGTGTTTCTCCCCAGGGCTTTCCTACTCCACAGTGGAAGCTGGTATAATAGCACAGTCTTGTGGGCTGCCTTCCTGTACTGCTTTGCCACCTCTCCATGGGTGTTATCTGAATCTCTCCAATTAACTACTTTTTTTTTTTTTTTTTT
>NW_012118599.1:14358993-14359812 GCF_000951035.1 Colobus angolensis palliatus
TAGTCATAATACAAGTTAGACATACAGAATGATCATGGACATTATCAATCATTAGTATAAACATTATTAATCATTAGCTTTTAATGTTACTCTTTGTTGTATTACTAATATAACCAAAAAATAACCGGCAGGTATAGGGTCAGGTGCTGAAGGGACATTGTAAGAAGTAATCAAGAAGGCAAAAGGTGAGTCCTCTGTTAGGCCCACATAAGGTCCACTTGTGGGCTCCTTGGTCAAGCGGTAACGCCAGTGCCTAGGAAGGCACCCTTTACTTAGCAGACCATGAAAGGGAGTCTGCTCCACCAGCTTCTTGTGGGAGGCTGGATATTATCCAGGCCTGCCCACAGTCATCCAGAGGCTTAAACCCCTCCCCGTGACGCTGTGCTTCAGTGGTCACGCTGCTTGTCCACTTTCATGTTCCTCCCATACTCCTGGTTCCTCTTTAAAGTTCTTCGAAGATAGCGGTAGAAAAAATAGTGAAAGTCTTAAAGTCTTTGATCTTTCTGATAAGTGCCTAGAAGAAAACACTGAGGTACTCTGCCTTCCCCCTCTGCTTCAGCTACCTGTAAGGGAAGGGCCCCCCCCTCCGTCCTATAATCACGTGATTTGCTTGACATCAATCACTTGGACGACTCACCCTCCTTACCCTGCCCCCTTGTCTTGTATACAATAAATAACAGCGCACCCAGTCATTCGAGGCCACTACCGGTCTCCACGTCTTGGTGGTAGTGGTCCCCCGGGCCCAGCTGTTTTCTCTTCATCTCTTTGTCTTGTGTCTTTATTTCTTACAATCTGTTGTCTCCGCACACAGGGAAAACA
>NW_012118599.1:14360894-14362150 GCF_000951035.1 Colobus angolensis palliatus
CTGCAACCTCTGCCTCCCAGGTTCAAGCGATTCTCCTGCCTCAGCCTTCCGAGTAGCTGGGATTACAGGCATGCACCACTGGGCCCGACTAATTTTGTATTTTTAGTAGAGATGGGGTTTCTCCATGTTAGTCAGCCTGGCCTTGAACTCCTGACCTCAGGTGATCCACCCGCCTCAGCCTCCTAAAGCGCTGGGATTACAGGCATGAGCCACTGCGCCTGGCTGATGTGAGCTAATTCTAAAACTGACTTTCTTGTGGGGCTGGGAGAGCTCTTGAACTCTTGTAACCTTGAGTTTCATTTTAATGACACTGGAGAGAGGAGACAAGAAGGCAGACAGAAACCAAAAACTGAGACTTCCAAAGGGCAGAGTCTACTGAGCCCATCTTCAGTGTAAGAGTATGCTGTGGTCTGAATGTCTGTGCTCCTTGCTGTGATGTTATGATATTTGTTGGTTTTCATCCACATTCCTGGGTCATAATTCCCACAGCCCTTGTTCTGGTATTTCGTCATAATGTTGGGTGTGCTGGGCCTCAGGGGCAAGTCTCTGACCTTCTCCTGCCCACCTTCCACTGGAATGTTTTCCTACCTCTCTGACTGTGGGTCCTAAGACCTTCCCAAGAGACGATCTTGCCCTGTACTGTGGGGGAAGGAATACTGTTGTCATGAAGCTTCCAAAAAAACCCCCAAAAGACCCAGCAGCCCTGGAGTCAAAGCTGGTTCCTGGCCCAGTCCCATCCTGAAGCAGCCTGCCTCCCCTTTCCTTTCATCATGACAGATGCTGCTGTGTCCTTCACCAAGGACTTCCTGGCGGGTGGAGTGGCCCCAGCCATCTCCAAGACAGCGGTAGAGCCCATCGAGCAGGTCAAGCTGCTGCTGCAGGTGCAGCATGCCAGCAAGCAGATCACTGCAGATAAGCAATACAGGGGCATTATAGACTGCGTGATCCGTATTCCCAAGGAGCAGGGAGTCCTATCCTTCTGGCATGGTAACCTGTCCAATATCATCAGATACTTCCCCACCCAGGCTTTCAATTTCACCTTCAAAGATAAATACAAGCAGATATTCCTGGGTGATGTGGATAAGAGGACCCAGTTTTGGGGCTACTTTGCAGGGAATCTGGCATCAGGTGGTGCCGCTGGGGCCACATCCTTGTGTTTTGTGTACCCTCTTAATTTTGCCCGTACCCGCCTAGCAGCCGATGTAGTTTAATAAAGCTGGAGCTGAGGCCGAGCACAGTGGCTCACACCTGTAATC
>NW_012118599.1:14364110-14364649 GCF_000951035.1 Colobus angolensis palliatus
ACCCGGGAGGCGGAGCCTGCAGTGAGCCGAGATCGCGCCACTGCACTCCAGCCTGGGCGACAGAGCGAGACTCCGTCTTAAAAAACAAACAAACAAGCAAAAACAAAAAACAAAAAACAAAAAAACCCACAAAAACCAGAAAACCCAAAAAGACAGGGTCAGTGAGCTTCAGGGTAGCTGAACATGTGGAGATTTCTGGAGAGTACCTCACCCAGGGAGCGCCTGGAAGCTCCACACCCCTTCTCCCATGCTTTTTTATATGTACCTTTTTATTGTGCCTTTTTATATGTACCCTTTGCAACTTTTATTTATTTGCAAAAATAAAAGTCTTTTTTTTTTTATTCATTTTTTTATGGGGGCGGAAGGGACAGGGTCTCACTCTGTCACCCAGGCTGGAGTGCAGTGGTGTAATCTCAGCTCAGTGTAACCTATGTCTCCTGAGTTCAAGCGATTCTCCTGCCTCAGACTCCAGAGTAGCTGGGATTACAGGCGCCCACCACTATGACCAGCTTTTTTTTTTTTTGAGTTGGACTCTTGCT
>NW_012118599.1:14364742-14365535 GCF_000951035.1 Colobus angolensis palliatus
TAATTCTCAATCGATGGTGATTTTACCCTGCTGGTGATATTTAGCAACGTCTGGGGACATTTTTGGTTGTCACAATTAGGGAATGGTGGTGGATACTACTGACAAGTAGTGACTAGAATGCACCAGACGGCCTCACATAGCAAAGAATTTTGTGGCCCAAATGAAAAGCCAGTTTACATACAGAGACATGATTATCAGACTGACAGCTGACGTTTTTCTTTCTTTATTTTTATTATTTTATTTTATTTTTTGAGACGGATTTTTGCTCTTGTTGCCCAGGCAACAAGAGGTTGCAAGTTGCTCACTGCAACCTCTGTCTCCCAAGTTCAAGCCATTCTCCTGCCTCAACCTCCTGAGAAGCTGGCATTACAGATGTGCACCACCATGCCAGCTAAGTTTTGTATTTTTAGTAGAGACAGGGTTTTACCATGTTGGCCAGGCTGGTCTTAAACTCCTAACCTCAGGTGATCCACCTCCCTGGGCCTCCCAACGTGCTGGGATTACAGATGTGAGCCACTGTGTACTACCTGACTTCTTAATGATGACAATGGGAACTGGAAAGCAATGGAATAATAGTCTCAGCTAGGTGTGGTGGCTTACACTGTAATCCCAGCACTTTGGGAGGCTGAGGTGTTGAATCACTTGAGGTCAGGAGTTCAAGACCAGCCTGGACAACACTGTGAAACCCTGTCTCTACTAAAAACACAAAAATTAGCTGAGCATGGTGGCATGCACCTGTAATACCAGCTACTCAGGAGGCTGAGGCAGGAGAATTGCTTGAGCCTGAAAGGCA
>NW_012118599.1:14372275-14374753 GCF_000951035.1 Colobus angolensis palliatus
GTGATCCGCCCGCCTCGGCCTCCCAAAGGGCTGGGATTACAGGCGTGAGCCACTGCGCCCGGCCAACTTTTGTATTTTAATAGAGACGGGGTTTCGCCACGTTGGCCAGGCTGGTCTCGAACTTCTGACCTCCTGATCCACCTGCCTCAGCCTCCCAAAGTGCTGGGATTACAGGTGTGAGCCACCGCGCCCGGCCCATAACAGTTTTTACACCAATACTAAAAACATTCTAAAGGACAAACTTCAGAAAAAGGGAAAATAACCCTTGGGAAGGAGACACACAGGAAAAAGTAGTGAGCAGGAACATTGATAAACATGTAGCACATTTAAACAAATGTTGACTTATAAAAAAAAAATGACATTTATGGTTTGGCACAGAGGCTCACACCTAGAATCCGAGCACATTTGTGAGGCTGAGGCCAGCAGATCACCTGAGGCCAGGAGTTCAAGACCAGCCTAGACAACATGGGAAAACCCAGTCTCTACTAAAAATATAAAAATTAGCCAGCGTGGTGGTCCATGACTGTAATTCCAGCTTCTTTGGAGGCTGAGGCAGGAGAATTGCTTGAATCCTGGAGGTGGAGGTTGCAGTGAGCCAAGATCGTGCCACTGCACTGCAGCCTGGGTGACAGAGTGAGACTGTCTCCAAAAAAAAAAAAAAAGAAAAAAGAAAAAAAGAGGTTTGCACCCAATTGGTACATGAGACACACTTTTTTTCCCAAACACTTGTGGAATATTGACCACAGGACAATTGGCCACAAACTAGGTCACAGAGCAAGTCTCAGATTTTTGTTTTTCTAGGTTTGGTATTATACATGTTATGTTCTCTCACTACAGTGCAACTTTTTTATATTTATATTTTTTATTTCTTTATTTTTATTTTGTTTTTATAGAAACAGGGTCTCACTGTGTTGCTCAGGCTGGTCTCAAACTCCTTAGGGTTATACCCTAGAGAAACTTCTGCACAACGGCAGATAGCCACAAATGTGGTTGTTGTTGTTGTTTTGAGACGGGGTCTCACTCTGTCATCCAGGCTTGAGTGCAGTGGCTCAATCACTGCTCACAGCAGCCTCAATCTCCCAGGCTCAAGTGATCCTCACATCTCAGTCATGAGTAGCCGGGACCACAGGTACATACCACCACGTGCAGCTAATTTTTGTATTTTTTATACAGACATGGTTTCACCATGTTGCCCAGGCTGGTCTTGAACCCCTGGGCTCAAATGATCCTGCCTTGGCCTCCCAAATTGCTATGATTACAGTTGTGAGCCACTGCATCCAGCCAGAAATGTTGAACGAGCTCTATGCATGAAAGTAAAACTCTAGAAATCACCCATGTATCTCCTGGCAGAAGAATGTGTACTATGTGGTATGTTCTATGTATGACAATGAACGATAGCTACATGCAACATGTGTGTCTCTTAAAACATGTTGACTGAAAAAAGAGCAGATCCCTGAAGACCATCTACACAGTATCATACAATTGTTGTAAATCTCAAAAACATCAAAAATTTGTTTGTAGGGAAACACTTAATGATTTTTATATGAAAAAGAAAAAGCTGGCTGGGTGCAGCGGCTCATGCCTGTATTCCCAACACTTTGGGAGGCTGAGGCGGGCAGGTCACCTGAGGTCAGGTGTTCAAGACCAATCTGGCCAATATGGTGAAACCCTGTCTCTGCTAAAAAATTAGCTGGGCATGGTGGTGGACACCTGTAGTCCCAGCTACTTGGGAGGCTGAGGCAGGAGAATCGCTTGAACCTGGGAGGTAGAGGTTGCGGTGAGCCAAGATTGCGCCATTGTACTCCAGCCTGGGCAACAAGAGCCAAACTCTGTCTCAAAAAAAAAAAAGAAAGAAAACGAAAAAGCTAAGGTGTTCAGATTAATGGTGACCTCTTGAGTGGGAGGGAGAGTGCATTAGTCAGCTGTGGCTGCTATGACAGAATACCATAGACTGAGTAGCTTGAGCACCAGACATGTATTTTCTCACAGTTCTGGAGGCTGAAGTCCAAGAGGAAGGTGCCAGCAGGGTTGGTTTCTGTCAAGGCCTCTCTCCCTGGCTTGCAGATGGGTGTTCTCACAGTGTCCTCACATGGCCTTTCCTCAGTACCAGCTTGGGGAAAGCTCTGGTCTCTTCCTTTCCTTTTATTTTTATTTTTATTTTGAGACAGGGTCTTGCTCTGTCACTCAGGCTGGAGTGCAGTGGCAAGTCTCAGCTAACTGCAACCTCCACCTCCCAGGCTCAAGTGATCCTTCTACCTCAGCTTCCCAAGTACAGGCATTTGCCACCATGCCTGTTTAATTTTTTTTTGTTTGTTTTTGAGACGGAGTCTTGCTCTGTCGCCCAGGCTGGAGTGCGGTGGCGCGATCTCAGCTCACTGCAAGCTCTGCCTCCTGGGTTTACGCCATTCTCCTGCCTCAGCCTCCCGAGTAGCTGGGACTACAGGCACCCACCACCTCGCCCGGCTAGTTTTTTGTATT
>NW_012118599.1:14376078-14378772 GCF_000951035.1 Colobus angolensis palliatus
CTCTCTCTCTCTTTCTTTCCAGGTTGGGGTGCAGTGGCCTGATCACGGCTCACTGCAACCTCCACCTCCCGGATTCAAGCAATTCTTGTGCTTCAGCCTCCGGAGTAGCTGGAGTAGCCTGCCATCACACTGGCTAAGTTTTGTAATTTTTGTGGAGACGAGGTTTCACCATGTTGGCCAGGCTGGTCAAACTCCTGACCTCATGCGATCTGCCCACCTCAGCCTCCCAAAGTGCTGGGATTACAGGAGTGCCGGGCCACCACGCCTGGCCAAGAAAAACGGTATGATGTCGTTATTATAACAGCATTAATGGTTATTTCTCCCCCCGCGCCCCAAATTCGAAAACTTTATTGGACAGAGCTCCGCGCAGGGCCAAGGAAGTCTCGGCGGCGACGACGGCTCCATCTAGGAAGTCTCAGCAACAGGAACCCACAAGGCCACACTCTAGCTAAGGTTATAGATAGCTGGGAGACCAGGGCCTCTCCGCAGACGCGGGAACAGGCCAGATCTTCATAAACGGGCATCCAGTAAAGAGAAATGACAATTCTAAATCACCTGCAGACACAGAGCACTCTAGGGGGTGGGGCGCTGGGGGCCTGGAGGGGCGATGAGTGGGCCCAGATGTCCACGGCATGGGGCGGGCGGGGGCGAGGCCGGGGCAACCGACAACGGGCACTAGGACACTGCGATCAACTACACTGTACAAGATCAAGTACTGGGGGCCGCGGCCCTGTGCGTGTGCGGCAGGCTCTTCGTTTTGGAATGAGGAGGGTTGGGCTTTACATCGTATTCTGTGGCTGGTGGGCTCGGAGAGGGGCTACTCTGTGGAGAGGATGAGGGCGACGATGAGACCATAGAGGCTGAGCACCTCGGCGAAGATGAGGGTCAGGATCATGCCCATGAATAATCGGGGCTGCTGGGCCGTGGCTCGTACACCGGCGTTCCCTTCAATACCGATGACAAAGCCGGCTGCCAGGCCGCTCGGGCCCACGCTCAGGCCGGTGCTTAGCTGGAGGCAGCTCCTGTAGAGGCTGATGTCGTCATTCAGGGAGCTGGCGATGAGGACTGCCACCACCAGGCCATAGATGGCAATGACGCCAGCCATGACCACTGGGATGATGGACTTCATGATCATCTCCGGCCGCATAACGGACATGGCCGCGATGCCGGCGCCGCTCTTGACCGTGCCATAGGCAGCGCGCGGGACGCTGCAGACCATGGCGGCCGAGGCGCCCATGACGGCGAAAAACGAAGCATACTCGGGGCGGTTATTGGACTCAGACAGTGTCTGCGGGTGGGGAGGGGGCGAGGTCTGCGGGCCGAAGCGGAGGCGGAGGCGGGGGCTAAGACTGGCCGGGCGCTAAGGCGAGCACGCGGGCGGCGGCGAAGGCGATCAGCATTAATGGTATTTCTAAAGAAGAAAAGTGAACCATCCTTAATTCCGCTAATCTATTCTATTATCTCTATAAGAGATGTCTCGCATCTAGACTCATATCCGTTGGTCCGGAAGCAGGAAGGAGCCCTCCCTTCTCTGACAGAGAAATTACTGCTTCCTTTGCAGTCTACTTTCCTCTGCTTGTTCATCGCCGTATCTTGCCTTGATTCGTACTTAAAAGGTTTGGCCAGGGACATTTCTGATGTGTCTGTTTTTTTTCTGTTACTTTTCTGGGTAATTTAACATGCTGGGGATGCGAGCACGTTAAATTTCCATCCATTGAAGCCATTCTATTTCTGGCCACCAGGGGGCATCCACAGACTTGCTATGGGCTCAGCGCCGCCCTCCTTGTCCTATTTACAACCTGAAGGTCATTTCAGGAGAAAGAGGTGCCTGACTAATCGGGTTATCCTTGTAGAGCTATTTTTAAATTTTTGTTTCTGGTTTCTACATTAAATCTTTCTTCCTCTTCTTCCCTCTGATTTTCTCTTGTCTGCACGTGTGCTTCTAAGAGGCTGTCTGTGATAGCAGTCACAGTCATCTACATCCTATTTACTGCAGGACAATCGTCTTCCGATTTTTTTTTTTTTTCTGTAGGAGGTATTAGTCCTGTGGTTGTCTGAACACCCTCTTTTGGAAAAAGCAAAACAAAACGAAACAACTTCAAATATGGCAGCAATTCTTTTCAATGTCCTTGATGATAAAGAGTTGAAATCCTTTGATAATCCAAAGCTATTAGAAGGGTGATCTATAGCCAACATTGGCCGTTAGAAGAGTGATCACTTTGGGTAATATTGTTTTTGACCCAAAATGCTGTGTGACAATAGTATAACAAGAATGTTTCCCCATATGGCTCAGGACCTGGCTTTGGAAGTCACTCCCAGTTGGAGTCCAGACTTGAGCTGAGCAATGGAATAAGTGCTTTGTTTTCCAAGGTGACTGTTGGATGGGAAAACTCACATCTCATTGCTTAGTTCTCACACCTCCTCTGCCTGTGGAGAATACTCCTCTGATTTACATAGCGATTTGGAGACGTTAAAGAGAAGTGTGTGGGTGGTGAGTCTGGTGTAGGGGAATCAATGCACATAAAGGAAGAAAGGAGATTCTGGATTAGAGATTTGACCCACTTGCCACCAAGCGCTCACAGGCCTCATATTCTGATCATGAAACCCTTTTTGGTATTAGGTGGACAGGAATTTGATGACAAGATTGGTTTGTTCTCTCTTTTTTTTTTTTTTTTTTTGAGATGGAGTCTTGCT
>NW_012118599.1:14379332-14381657 GCF_000951035.1 Colobus angolensis palliatus
CCACCTCGCCTGGCTAGTTTTTTGTATTTTTTAGTAGAGACGGGGTTTCACCCTGTTAGCTAGGATGGTCTTGATCTTCTGACCTCGTGATCTGCCCGTCTCGGCCTCCCAAAGTGCTGGGATTACAGGCTTGAGCCACCGCGCCCGGCCAGCATTTTAAATTTTAGATTGGGTAAGGTGGCTCACACCTGTAATCCCAGCAGTTTGGGAGGTTGAGGCAGAAGGATTGCTTGACCCCAGGAGTTTGAGATCAACCTGGGCAACACAGCAAGACTCCATCTCTAAATTTTTTTTTTTTGAAAATTGTAATAGGTATAGCTAACTTGCTCTTCCAAAGGGCTGTGAAACTTTACACTCTAAAGAAAACAAACAACATTATTAAAAAGTGAGCATGCTGGGCATTGTGGCAGGTACCTATAATCCCAGCTACTCAGGAGGCTGAGGTGGGAGGATTGCTTGAGTATAGTAGTTTGAGACCAGCCTAGACAACATAGGTAGACCCTGACTCAAAAAAAATAAAAGCAGGCAAAAGTGCTGAATAGATACTTCACCAAAGAAGATAGGCAGATGGCAAATAAGCACATGACACATGACAAGATCAAATGTCATTAGGGAACTGCAAATTCAAACAAGATACGGCAACATAACTATTACAGTGGCTAAAATCCAAAACACTGACAATATCAAATGTTGGCAAGGACATGGAGTAAAAATTGCTGGTAGGAATGCAAAATTGTACAGCCACTTTGCAAGACCGTTTGGCAGTTTCTTACAAAGTTAAACAGAGTCTTACTATATAACCTAGACATTGTGCTCCTAGATATTTACCCAGATGAATGGAAAACTTTTCACCAAAAGCCTGCACATGGATGTTTATAGCAGTTTTATTCATAATTGTCAAAAATTGGAAGCAACTAGGATATTTTTTGATAGGTGAATGGATAAATAAACCGTGGTACATCCATATGATGAAACATTATTCAGTGATAAGAAGAAATGAGCTATTAAGCCATGAAAAGATACAGAGAATCATTAATCACATAGATTGCTAAGGGAAACAAGTCAGTCTGAAAAGGCTACATATTGTATGATTCCAACTGTATGATATTCTAGATAAGGCAAAACTATAGAAACAGTGGTCGCCCAGGGCTGACGAGTGAGGGAAGGAGGACTGAATAGGCAGAACACAGCAAGTTATTAGAGCAGTGAAACTATTCTGTATGATACAGTAATGATGAATATATGACATTATGCATTTGGTAAAAGTGATAAAATTATACGCACAAAGACTGAACCTTAATGTAAACTAGAGACTTTAGTTAATAATAGTGCATCAATATTGGTTCATTAATTGTAACAAATGTACCACATTAATGCAAGATACTAATTATAGGAGAAACTGGTTGGGAAGATGGGGAGTAATGGAAACTCCCTGTATTTTCTGTTCAATTTTTTTTGTAAACCTGAAACTACTCTAAAAAATAGTCCATTAATTAATAATAATAATAAATTTACAGATTCACCAAGAGTGCACATTTCTACTTCCACTCTCTTTGTTGATGTATGGTGACACAATTTTGACATATGTTCAATTTGATGGATCAAGTTTGGTCTTTTTTTTTTTTGAGACGTCATTTCACTCTTGTCACCCACGCTGGAGTGCAATAGTGCAATCTTGGCTCACTGCAACCTCTGCTTCCTAGGTTCAAGTGATTCTCCTCCCTCAGCCTCACAAGTAACTGGGATTACCGGTGCCTGTCACCATGCCCAACCATTTTTTGTATTTTTAGTAGAGACGGGGTTTCACCGTGTTGGCCAGGCTGGTCTTGAACCCCTGACCTCAAGTGATCCACCCACTTTGGCCTCCCAAACTGCTGGGATTACAGGTGTGAGCCACCTGCCCGGCCAAGTTTGGTCTTTTATTGTTGTTTGGATTTGCGTTTTCCTGCTTATTACTCAAGTTGAGATCTTTTCCAGATTATTGGACTTTTCAAGTTTCTTTATTATGAATTGTCTGTTCCTGGTTTTTGCCTATTTTTCCAGTTGATTGTTGATCTTTTGATTGTGAATTTTTGTTTATTGTGAATTTGTGGGACTTAAAACATTTTTGCCTATTAATTCTTTTTTTTTTAGACAGAGTCTCACTGTCGCCCAGGCTGGAGCACAATTGGGCAATCTCAGTTCACTGCAACCTCCACCTCCTGGGTTCAAGCGATCCACCTGCCTTGGCCTCCCAAAGTACTGGGATTACAGGCATGAGCCACCATGCCTGGCCACTATATATTACTTTTTAATTTTACAAGTTGCAAATGTTTTCTCACAATC
>NW_012118599.1:14381822-14387035 GCF_000951035.1 Colobus angolensis palliatus
TTTGGTGGAGACAGGGTCTTCCTATGTAGCCCAGGCTTGTCTTGAACTCCTGGGCTCAAGCAATCCACCCAATTTGGCCTCCCAAAGTGCTGGGATTATAGGCGTGAGCCACTGTGCTTGGCCCTGTCATTTCTTTTGTAGCCCAGGCTTGTCTTGAACTCCTGGGCTCAAGCAATCCACCCAACTTGGCCTCCCAAAGTGCTGGGATTATAGGCGTGAGCCACTGTGCTTGGCCCTGTCATTTCTTTTTTCAAAGAGGATAACAATTTATTTGACCTACAGAAAGTTTTAAATGTTGAAGGAGATTGGCCTGGAAATGTGCTTTTAGGGAGCAGCACTGTCTGAGCCAGACCTCCAGATACAGCCCATTCTTTTGGCCATTCTTGCCCTTTGCTCCTGATTCTCCAAGCCGTACCCAGAGCTCTCTGGTCCAGCATGTACCTGGAGGCTGCTTTTGACCATGTTTTGAGAGTGGCACGGCTTTATCTAATGGGATGAACCTGGCTAAAGAGATTAGCAAAACGTCTTGTGGATCCCACTTTTAATCTGCAGCATTCAGGCTGCCCCTTCTTGGCTGGGAAGGGCGCTGAAGAAACAGCGCCCAGGACCAGGACTAGCCCCTGCTCAAGCTGAGATTCCGAGACCCCTGCCACCACTACTGCGTTTGCGGGGGTCCCAGCTAGGAGGGCTCGACATGGGCAGCCCCCAGGGCAGCTCCCTACAGCTTGGGCCGTCTGCACTTTTCCCAAGGCCCTAAGTCATCCGCCTCCAGGCTCGTTAAGGTTTGGGGTGGGAGCTGTGCCGTGGGAAGCAACACGGACTACACTCGGCAAGCATGGCACTACTGAAAGTCAAGTTTGACCAGAAGAAGCGGGTCAAGTTGGCCCAAGGGCTCTGGCTCATGAACTGGTTCTCTGTGTTGGCTGGTATAATCATCTTCAGCCTAGGACTGTTCCTGAAGATTGAACTCCGAAAGAGGAGCGATGTGATGAATAATTCCGAGAGCCATTTTGTGCCCAACTCATTGATAGGGATGGGGGTGCTATCCTGCGTCTTCAACTCTCTGGCTGGGAAGATCTGCTACGACGCCCTGGACCCGGCCAAGTATGCCAGATGGAAGCCCTGGCTGAAGCCATACCTGGCTATCTGTGTCCTCTTCAACATCGTCCTCTTCCTCGTGGCTCTCTGCTGCTTTCTGCTGCGGGGCTCACTGGAGAACACCCTGGGCCAAGGGCTCAAGAATGGTATGAAGTACTACCGGGACACAGACACCCCCGGCAGGTGTTTCATGAAGAAGACCATCGACATGCTGCAGATCGAGTTCAAATGCTGCGGCAACAATGGTTTTCGGGACTGGTTTGAGATTCAGTGGATCAGCAATCGCTACCTGGACTTTTCCTCCAAAGAAGTCAAAGAGTGAGTGGCTTCCAGTCCTGGGGTCAGAGCTATTAATATATCAGGGACACTGAGGCTCAGGCCTCTGACCAGCCCCTCTCCCCACACCCAGTGCCTTTTCCTCTCCATTGGGTGCACACCTTATTACTGCGTATGTGAGGATGTATCCAGTTGAACCATATGAAACTGCTAATATTCTACCTCTTTGACCCATAAAAAAACGGCAGCTTCATATGGTTCAACCTAATGTTGGCTAAGGTGGGAGGAAGGTGTCAATTTATATAAGCTGTTTGGATAGGAGCTCCTTGGGAGGAAGAGCCAGGCAGGAATGTGTGTCCGCTTTATACAGAGGGATGGAGGTCATTCATCGATCACAAATACTGAGGTGCTATTTGGCTATTTGTCTCATTCATTCAAAGTAGCTGGATTCAGTCCCAGAAGTTCAGATTTCCTATTTAGGGCCGGGCACGGTGGCTCACACCTGTAATCCCAGCACTTTGGCAGGCTGAAATGGGCAGATCATGAGGTCAGGAGATTGAGACCATCCTGGCTAACATGGTGAAACCCCGTCTCTACTAAAAATACAAAAAAATTAGCCGGGCGGGGTGGTGGGCGCCTGTAGTCCCAGCTACTCAGGAGGCTGAGGCAGGAGCATAGTGTGAACCTGGGAGGCGGAGCTTGCAGTGAGCCGAGATCGCGCCACTGCACTCTAGCCTGGGCGACACAGCAAGACCCTGTTTCAAATAAATAAATAAATAAATATAATAAAAAAAAGTAAAACAATTTCCTACTTAGTTCCCTTGTTTTCCAACCTTTCAACCCTGAGCATCCATTCCCAAGATGTTTGTCTGGATATGTTGGAAAGAGCAAGGGAAGGGGAAGTCACAAGATCTAGGCTGAAGTTTTGACTCTGTTGTTCAAGGTCTTGTGACCTTGGGCAGGTCACTAGTCACTCTGCGCTGTGGTTTGCCTATCTTTTAAATGAAGGCACTGGAATAGAATAGGTCATTTTGGAAGTCACCTCCTAGCCCTGGCTGGCACCTGGCATGCAGCAGGTACTCATTAAATGCCTGCTGTTTTTACTTAGTAAGTCATGATAGTGTAATGTGATAAAACATTTCTAAAGTATTCTTGGCGTATGTAAAAGTAAAATGCTGCGATAGGCTGTGGGAGGTGCTGGTGAAAGAGAGACTCTCAACTTCTGTGTTGGAGGGAACAACCTGTGTGCTGGCTCCAGTGGGCTGCTCTTCTCAACACGCCCACCAGCCTGGGGCTTGAGTGACTTTTCAGGGAAAGGGCAGCCTGCCTTGAGGCAGCCGCTGTCACTCACCTCTTCTTTCTGTCCGACTCGACCCTACCTGGCTGTGGTTAGGGGTTCAGTTATTCCTAGGGGTGGTTTTTTTTTCTTCTGAGTAAGGCTGGTAAGTCCAAAGGGAACTTGAACTCAGGGCATTGGTACCAGCAGCAGGACATGTCTGAAGCCCAAAACAACATTAATGACGCCCAAATGGCTAGCTTAGCTGCCCTGCAGATGGAAGGGACGTCAAAGTGAAGGTCACTTCTTGGGATTTTATTTTCTTGTGGATGGAGATTACTGCTGTAAATCCGCAGTCAGGAGAGGATTGTAAAGGACTGTACCCTTCCTAGGTGACAGGTCTGCAGGGGCAGCACAAGATGCCACGATTTATATAAATCTCCCGAGGAGAGCGTGAAGCCAGGGGCACAAGCGGAATTCCTGGGGAGTGGGAGAGGCCGGTGGTAGAACCAGCCTCTGTGAGCTGATGAGAAGGGGCTTTTCATCTTTACCTCCATCATTTCCCTTGATTGTCTCCTGCATAGAGTCAGTTCTTGGATAGATGTATTCAAATCTCTCGGTAACTCCAAGTTCCCTTTTGTATCAGAGTGAAGGAACGATCTAGGTCACTCCACTCTCAATGGTCAATGGATTCAAAAATTTCAGGCAAATATTTAGCCGAATCAAAACTCCTTCAATGTCCCGTACCAACTTGTTGGTGGGAAATTTTCCAAACTCCATTGACTTGGGAAAAATTCTTCTATTACACGCACAAAAAATGCAGCAGTAATATTAAGAGAAACCAAAATAGGAAAACAAATTCAAGCTAGCTTCTCACCCATAACTTGATTAATGCCTTTAATTTTTCTACATTTCAGTCTAGTCTTGTTCACATTTACATAGTCATACAGTGTAATCATAGTATAAAGACAATTTAGGTAGCTCACGCCTGTAATCCCAGCACTTTGGGAGGCCGAGGCAGGCAGATCACCTGAGGTCAGGAGTTCGAGACCAGCCTGACCAACATGGTGAAACCCCGTCTCTACTAAAAATACAAAATTAGCCAGGCATGGTGGCTCATGCCTGTAATCCCAGCTACCCAGGAGGCTGAGGCGGGAGAATTGCTTGAACCCGGGAGGCGGAGGTTGCGATGAGCTGAGATCTCGCCATTGCACTGTAGCCTGGGCAATAAGAGGGAAACTCCGTCTCAAAAAAAAAAAAAAACCACACACACACAGTTTAGTGTTCCATTTTGTAATCTGATAGTATAACATTTGCATAATGTCCAAAATGATCATGTTTAATGGTTGCATAAGAATTCCACTGAAGCCAGGTGCAGTGACTCACACCTGTAATCCCAACACTTTAGGAGGCCAAGGTGGGTAGATCACGAGGTCAGGAGTTCGAGACCAGCCTAACCAACATAGTGAAACCCCATCTCTACTAAAAATACAGAAAATTAGCTGGGCGAGGTGGCATATACATGTAATCTCAGCTACTCGGGAGGCTGAGACAGGAGAATCACTTGAACCAGGGAGGTGGAGGTTGCAGTGAGCCGAGATCGCGCAACTGCACTCCAGCCCGAGAGACAGTGCGAGACTCAGTCTCAAAGAAGAAGAAGAAAAGAAAAAGAAGTCCACTGAATGAATGTACATGCTTAGGCAGACATTCAAATTTTTATTTACCTCTATTATAAATAACACTGGAATGGGCATCTTTGAGCCTTTTACTTCTCTCTGTCTCTGTCTTTTATCTCCCTTAGGCTAAATTTCCAGGAAAAAAATAGACCTTTGGCTTTAACTTTCCACAAAGTTGGTCTTAAGACACAATTAGGGCTGGGATCAGTGGCTCACGTCTGTAATCCCAGCTCTTTGGGAGGCCAAGGTGGGAGGATCACTTGAGCTCAGGAGTTCGAGACCAGCCTGGGCAATATGATGAAACCTTGACTCTAAAAAAACAAAACAAAACAAAACAAAAAAAACAAAACCAAAACATAAAAAAATTAGCCAGGAGTGGTGGCTTGCACCTGTGGTCCTAGCTACTCAGGAGGCTGAGGCAGGAGGCTCATTTGAGCCCAGGAGGCAGAGGTTGTAGTGAGCTGAGATCATGCCACTGCACTTCAGCCTAGGTGACAGACTAAGACCCTATCTCAGAAAAAATAAATAAATAAATAATAAAGAATTAGCACACAGATTTCTTAGAACTGAAATGCTTTTCTCCTTTTCAAAACCTCCAGTGACCTCATACCACAGTGGGCTGCCTTCCAAGGGTACAGCCTGATAGGGCCACCTTTGCTGAGACAGGATCACATTATCATTTCCCACAGACATTTATTTTTATTTATTTAATTAATTAATAGTTATTTTGAGGCAGGGTCTCACTCTATTGCCCAGGCTGGAGTGCAGTGGCACAATCTTGGCTCACTGCAACCATCACCTCCTGGGTTCAAGCTATTCTCGTGCCTCAGCCTCCCAAGCAGCTGAGATTATAGGTGTGTGTGGCACCACACTGGGCTATTTTTTTT
>NW_012118599.1:14387855-14389792 GCF_000951035.1 Colobus angolensis palliatus
TGCCTCAGCCTCCGGAGTAGCTGGGACTACAGGCGCCCGCCACCTCGCCCGGCTAGTTTTTTGTATTTTTTAGTAGAGATGGGGTTTCACCGGGTTAGCCAGGATGGTGTCGATCTCCTGACCTTGTGATCTGCCCATCTCGGCCTCCCAAAGTGCTGGGATTAGAGGCTTGAGCCACCGCGCCTGGCCCAGCTAATTTTTTTTGTATTTTTAGTAGAGATCGGGTTTCACTGTGTTGGCCAGGCTGGTCTCGACCTCCTAACCTCAAGTGATACACCCTCTTTGGCCTCCCAAAGTGCTGGGATTACAGGCGTGAGCCACCGCTCCTGGCCACCAAGATCTTTTTAAAAGAAATTTTTGGCCAGGTGCAGGCTCATGCTTATAATCCTAGCACTTTGGGAGGCTGAGGCAGGAGCATCCCTTGAGGCCAGGAGTACAAGACCAGCCTGGGCAACATAATAAGACTTCACTTCTACAAAAAAACAAAACAAAAAAGGCCTGGTGAGATGGTTCACGCTTGTAATCCTAGCACTTTGGGAGGCCGAGGCGGGTGGATCACTTGAGGTCAGGAGTTTGAGAACAGCCTGACCAACTTGGTGAAACTCTGTCTCTACTAAAAATACAAAATTAACCAGGTGCAGTGGCACATGGCTGTAATCCAAGTTACTTGGGAGGCGGAGGCAGAATTGCTTGAATCTGGGAGGTAGAGACTGCAGTGAGCTGAGATGGTGCCATTCTACTCCAGCCTGGGCAACAAGAGCGAAACTCCACCTCAAAAAAAGAAAAAACACCAACCAAACAAAAACAAACAACACAAAACAAAAAAGAGCTAGGGCACAGTGGCATGCACCTGTAGTCCCTGCTACTTGGAAGGCCGAGGTGGGAGAATCGCTTGAGCCTGGGAGGTCGAGGCTGCAGTGAGCCGAGATTGTGCCACTGCACTCCAGCCTGGGTGACAGAGTGAGACCCTGCCTTAAAAAAAAGAGAAAAAAAAAGAGAAAAAATTCTTTTCTTAAAAAAAAAAAAAAAAAATAGAGATGAGGTCTCACTCTGTTGCTCAGGCTGATCTTGAACCCTGGTTTCAAGCAAGCATCCCACCTCAGCCTCCAGAGTACCTGGGATTATAGGCACCCACCACCATGCCAGGCAGAATTCTCCTTTTTTTTGTTTCCCCTCTCCCCATCAAATTTGGATGAGCCAACAAAGAGTTTGGGGTGAGCCTCTTTCTCCTGCTTGACCTGAGGACTGTGGGGAAGCAATCCCAGGAGAAGTGAGCTGGTCTGAGCACGGGTAGCCTGGAGAAAATGCACAGGGATCCTCCGCTGACACAGACGGGGCATGGGCAGTGTGTGGTGCCATGATTTCCAGGCATTTCTGCAGGCTCTGTCCCTGGAATAACTTTCCATTCTGTGCAGTGGGCACTTCACTAGACTGGGCTAGAGAAAGTTGAGGTCTTCACCTTCTGGCATCTTCAGTCCAGCTCCTGAGAGGAGGAGCTGGGTGCCTGCATTCTGGCCTCCCCAGTTGTGCCCCACCTTGGGGCCCCCAGGAACCTGAGGATAGAGTGCATAGCCTCAGTAAGCATGGAGGGGTGGGCAGGTTTTGGAGATTTCTCAGGGGAATCTTTAAGATCCAGGACTGGCTCCTGAAGGTTCCTGATCTAATGAATAAGATTAGGTAGAAACAATTCCATATTTTTATGGGAATTTACAAGAGTTTTTTTCTGTTTTTGTTTTTTGAAATGGAGTCTCACTCTATCACCCAGGCTGTGGTGCAGTGGCACGATCTCAGCTTGCTGCAACCTCTGCCGCCTGGGTTCAAGAGACTGTCCTGCCTCAGCCCCCTGAGTAGCTGAGATTACAGACACATGCCACCACACCTGGCTAATTTTTGTATTTTTAGTAGAGACAAGGTTTCACCATGTTGGTCAGGCTGGT
>NW_012118599.1:14389842-14391693 GCF_000951035.1 Colobus angolensis palliatus
ACGTCCGGCTAATTTTTGTATTTTTAGTAGAGACGGGGTTTCACCATGTTGCCCAGGCTGGTCTTGAACTCCTGACCTCAAGTGATCCACCCGCCTCAGCCTCCCAAAGTGCTGGGATTACAGGAGTGAGACACTGCGCCCAGCTGGTATTATTATCCCCATTTTACATATGAGAAATCTGAGGCCCAAGAGGTTAAGGGACATGCCTAAGATCACACAATAGGAAGTGGGGGAGGCAAAAACAACAACAACAACAACAAAAACCAGTTTCGGCCACTTGTGGTGGCTCACACCTGTAATCCCAGTGCTTTGGGAGGCTGAGGCGGATGGATCACTTGAGCCCGGGAGTTCGAGACCAGCCTGGGCAACGTGGTCAAACCCCATCCCTACAAAAAAATACAAAAATTAACTAGGTGTGGTGGTGTGTGCCTACAGTCTTAGCTACTTGGGAGGCTGAGGTGGGAGGATCACCTGAGCCCAAGCAATTGAGGCTGCAGTGAGCTGAGATTGCACCACTGCACTCCCACCTAGGCAACAGAGCGAGACCCTGTCTCAAACAAAAAGAAAAAACAGCTTTCCTGAGATATCATTCACATACCAAACAATGTACCCATTAAAAGTATGCAGTTCAATGGTTTTTAGTATATTCACAGAGTTGGACAACCAACATTACAATCAATTTTAGAACATTTTCATCACTTCTAAGGGAAACCTTGCATCGTTTAGCTTTACCCCCTAGCCTCCCCTCCCCCAGCCCTAAGTAACCACTCATTTACTTTCTGTATCTGTAGATCTCCCTGTTCTGGACATTTCATATGAGTGAGTCGTATAACATTTGTCCTTTTGTGTCTGCCTTCTTTCACTTAGCATAGCGTTTTCAAAGTTCATCCACGTTGTAGCATATATCAGAACTTCATTCCTTTTTATGGTGAAATAATATTCCATTATACGGCATGCCAGATTTTAATCCTGCTCCTTTCACCCTGCTCTGCTGTTTCCCAGTGATGTTAAAGTACCTCTTGTATACCTTTGGCATTAAATGAGTGTTTGTTCACTGAGTGACAGAAGGCTCAAATTATCCAGGCTGCTTGGGGTAGGGGAAATCTTACTTTTTTTCCCTCTTCTCCCTGTCTTTCCCTGTCTTTTTTTTTTTTTTTTTTTTTAATTGAGATGGAGTCTTGCTCAGTTACCCAGGCTGCAGTGCAATGGCGCGATCTCGGCTCACTGAAACCTTCGCCTCCCGGGTTCAAGAGACTGTCCTGCCTCAGCCTCCTGAGTAGCTGAGATTACAGACACATGCCACCACACCTGGCTAATTTTTGTATTTTTAGTAGAGACAAGGTTTCACCATGTTGGTCAGGCTGGTCTGGAACTCCTGACCTCAAGTGATCCGCCTGCCTCAGCCTCCCAAATTGCTGGGATTACAGGTGTGAGCCACAGCACCTGGCCTTACAAGACTTTTGGCTGCTCTGTCTCAGGGGAGTAGCCCAGTGACTGCACCCCATCCCCAGCCTGCCTATGACCATGTTGCCAAGTCATTTGGGAGGGAGAAAAGACCCAAATTTATCCTGCACAAAACCCCTCCTGGAAGTTTTTGTCTTAATTTTTTTAGTTTTTGTTTGTTTGTTTGTTTTTTTGAGACAATCTTGCCCTGTTGCTCAGGCTGCCGTGCAGTGGCACCATCTTGGCTCACTGCAACCTCTGCTTCCTGGGTACAACCGATTTACCTGCCTCAACCTCCTGAGTAACTGGGATTACAGACATGTGCTACCACGTCCGGCTAATTTTTGTATTTTTAGTAGAGACGGGGTTTCACCATGTTGCCCAGGCTGGTCTTGAACTCCTGACCTC
>NW_012118599.1:14398938-14404323 GCF_000951035.1 Colobus angolensis palliatus
TTTGTGTGTTTTTAGTAGAGACAGGGTTTCACCATGTTAGCCAGGATGGTCTCAACCTCCTGAGCTCATGATCTGCCCGCCTCGGCCTCCCACAGTGCTGGGATTACAGGCGTGAGCCACCGCGCCCAGTCTGTTTTTCCCTTTTTTTAAGAGACCTTGGGCTCAAGTGATCCTCCCACCTCAGCTTTCAAGTAGCTGGAGTTACAGGTGTGCTGCCACCACACCTGGCTAGGTGATGGCTACATGGGAATTAATTATACTGAACTCTCTAATTTTGTAAAAGCTTGAGTTTTTTCTATAATAGAAGTTGGAAATGCAATAAAATAAGATAAAAGAGCATCAGTTGAGAACTACAGGCCTGGTGCAGTGGCTCACGCCTGTAATCCCAGCACTTTGTGAGGCTGATGGGGGTGGATCACCTGAGGTCAGGAGTTCAAGACCAGCCAGGCCAACATGGTGAAACCCCGTCTCTACTAAAAATACAAAAAAAAAAAAAAAATTAGCTGGGCATGGGTGTCGTGGCGAGTGCCTGTAATCCTAGCTACTTTGGAGGCTGAGGCAGAAGAATCACTTGAACCTGGGAGGCAGAGGTTGCAGTGAGCCGAGATTGCACCATTGCACTCCAGCCTGGGCAACAACAGAGAAACTCTGTCTCAAACAAAAACAAAAACTAAAGACCCAAAGACAAGACGCCATCACCTAGGAACAAATATCAACATTTTGCCTGTTTCATGTATACTACCCTCCCCCAAACACATTCTCCCCTTCTGAATATCCTAAAGTAAATCCTGGATATACTTTCCTTTTACCTGTAAATACTTTAATAGGCATCTCCAACAGACAAAGAGGCTTTATTTGTTTTTTGCCCTTTTGTTTCTGCTGAACATAAGCACAAGACCAGTCACAGTCAACAGAATTAATGGCAATATCAACCAATACCCAGTCTATGTTCAGTTTTCCCTGATAGTCTAGGAATGCTTTTTACAGTTGGTCAATTTAGGATCCAAATCAAGTCCATGCTTTGCATTTGGTTGTTTGGTTTCCTGTCTGTTTTACTAGGAAACTGGCCTCTTTTTCATGCCATGTATGTAAGAGAAACTGGGATTCTCCTGCAGAATTCCCCATAGTTTGGAATTGGGCAACTGCAGTCAAGTGGTGTTGTTTAACTTGTTCTTCTGTTCCCTGTATTTCCTCATAAACCAGTAGTCTGGGTCGAGGTGTGGTTGGATCAGGCTCAGCTGTGGCAAGAACATTTTCTACAGTGCCGCTCTGTGCATCTTACTGCAGCACATGAGGAAGGACATGAGGTCTTCAGTCAGTTTACAACACTTCTTTTAAAGGTCACAGGATGAGCAGAGCTGTAGTGTCTTGGGGTGAGAGGTAGAGCATGAAGGAGCTCAGACATTTTGGAACCAGGAACTACCAGCCAGGAAGGCCTAGCCAGGGGTCCCCAGTCTGAGGGAGAAGCTGGCACCAAGCTTTCGCTCTTCACCATTCTTCCCAGGGAACCCACAGACTACATACAGGTACCTGCTTGCTCTTCTTAAACAATTCGTAGACATCTCAGGAAGAAGATTAGAACCTGGCTAGATGGGGTGTCTCCCCTCTCAGATGGGAACTCTTTGAAGGCAGAGCTGTGTTTCCCTTTCAAATTGGGGCTTCCTGAGGGCTGGGCTGTGTCTCCCCTCAGACCAGGGCTCCCTGAGGATGGGGCTGTGTCTCCCTCAGACTGGGGCTCCCTGAGGATGGGGCTGTGTCTCCCCTCAGACCAGGGCTCCCTGAGGATGGGACTGCATTTCCCCCTCAGACAGGGGCTCCTTGAGGACGGGGCTGTGTCTCCCCTCAAACTAGGGCTCCCTGAGGACGGGGCTGCATTTCCCCCTCAGACAGGGGCTCCTTGAGGACGGGGCTGCGTCTCCCCTCAGACTAGGGCTCCCTGAGGACGGGGCTGCGTCTCCCCTCAGACTGGGGCTCCCTGAGGACGGGGCTGCGTCTCCCCTCAGACTGGGGCTCCCTGAGGACGGGGCTGTGTCTCCCTCAGACTGGGGCTGTCTGAGGACGGGACTGTGTCTCCTCCTCATGTCACCCCTCACTGTCTGTGCTACCTCACGCCCAGTGACTTACTGTCTTAGTTCACTGGGAGCTGCTGTAACAGAATACTTGAGTCTGGAAAGTTGATAAAGAGCGAGATTTATTTCTTACTGTTCTGGAGACTGGGAAGTCCAAGGTGGAGGGGCCACATCTGCTGAGGGGCCCGAATTCATCCTTTTCCTCAGGAACCCACTCCCATGATAAAGGCATTAATCTGCTCATGAGGACAGAGCCCTCGTAATCCAGTCACCTCTCAAAGGTCCATCTCTCGCCACTGTCATGCTGGGCCTCACGTTTCCAACACAGGAACTTTGGGGGACACATTCAAACCACAGCACTACCCAAAAAAGCCATCTTCAAAGCGTACTAAACACGTAGTGTGCACCCAATGCTCTACGCGTATGGCCCCATCTGATGTCCACCATCCCGTCAAGTGTTTAAAATCTCATTTCTTAGATGAGAAAACTCAGTCTCAGAGAGGTTAGGCCAGTTCTCAAGGTCTCACAGGTGTCCCTCGGCCAGCGTGCTGCTTGGGGTGACCCCTGTCAGGTATACCCTTGCCCATTGCCCTATGACTGGCCTTACTGATTTGATTCAGTTACTAAATTATGTTGGTTTTTCCAGAAAAACTCAGACATGATCATTTTCCCAGGCTCTATGTGCCTTACTTACGGGAGAGTGGCCCAGAACATAGGCCTTATTTTATTCAAGACCCTTTCAAACCCTAGTGACTCCTCCCCCACCGCAGAGTGAAACTCATAGCCTGGGAAACACGCTGCGATATAAATAGCCGGCTCACCACTAAGGCGCTCTCCTCTGCCTGGCTTTGTCTTAAGAGGGCGAGAGGAGCCTTAATCTGTGGTTGGAATGAGGGCAAGCACTGAGTAAACAAGATGATGTTTGGAGTCGGGGAGGGATAGCTCCAGAAGTGAGAGACCCCAAGGGTTCCCAGGCTGGTGACCCAGGCAAGTCCCAGCGTTCACCAAGCTCGGCCTTTTCCCCCAGGCTGACCCGTGTTGTCCCTGGGAAGTTCCCAGTGTGAGGGAGACGCAGCCCTGTCTTCAGGAAGCTCCAGTCTGAGAAACATGCAGCCCTATCTTCAGGGGGCCCCAGTCTGAGGGGAGACACAGCCTGTCCTCAGGGAGCCCTCAGGGGAGCCGGAGGCCCAAGCCGAAGGCCCTTCCCACACTGCTCCAGCTTGTCTTCCTACCCCTGCCCCAATTCCGTCACCCACAGCCCGGTGCCCCCCAGTGAGGGGCTGCAGAGGGACAGCTGAGCAAGACACAGTTTCTGCCTTCCCCACGCACGTGGCTGGAGTAGGGCTTTGAGCGGTGGGCAGGCAGTGCCAGTCGGCAGGTGCTCCGTGTTGGGACCACCATGGAGGGTACCCGGCACGATCCTGCCCTCAAGGAGCTGACAGCTTCTTCACCATGGCTGGTAGAACCTGCACTGCCAACTCCCCATTGAGGGCTCTCCCGTGGTATGATATTGTGTAGCGGGCTCTGTTCTTACAACCTGATGTCAGCTCCCAGGTGCTCAGAGTACCACCCCGGTGGCTCTTGCTTGGCCAGCTGCCGGGTGAGGTGGTTTTGCTCATAGCCCATGGCTACTATGGATTAATACCAGCACTCTTCAAGCACTCTTACATGTATCACTTCATGCAATCCTCGTGTCAACTTTATTTTAAATATAAGGAAGCAGAGGCAGGGAGAGGTTAAGGAACTTGTCCAGAGGGATGGAGCTGGCATGTGGGCAAGCCAGGAGTAAACCCAGGCTGTCCTGCTCTTATCACCGACCTGTGCTGTCCATGCCACCCAGGGCCATCTGGTCTCTGGGCAGCGTGTTCTGCCCATGAAGTAGAGGGCAGGGATTACAGGGCGTGTGGAAACATGTTTGCCATGAGCCAGGCCACCTCATGCAGCCCTCCTAGAAAATCTTAATCATAATAGACGGAAATCAACACGGTTCATGGAAATGGAACCACCCGTGGTCCTTGAGCACACCAAAAGATGCTCAGCTTCACTCGTAATGAGAAAAATGGAAATGAAAACAACCCCGAGATACTGTTTTCCAAAGATCAGGTTGGCAAAGATCAAGTCTGACCAGTGTGGATGCGGCTGTGGAGGACGGGTTCTCCTGAGCGTGGCTGGTTGGGGTTTGTAAACCGCCCCCTCCCTGCTCAGCCCCCTGCAGGACAGACCAGAGGAGAAATATGGCAGGTATCCGGCAAGATCACCCTTTGATGTAAGGATCCATCTTCAAGGAATTTACCTGCTCCATATAGTCACAATATGCAAAATGACTGATTTCTATGTTTGTATTAACGAGAGACTGGGAAAACTGAAACTTCCATCAGTATGGAACTAGCTAGGACCTATGTGCCATCCACACAATGGGAATACCATGCAGCTCTTTAAAAAAAAAATCCAGGACACTCCACTGACAGATATGAAATATCTCAGCTGGGCACAGTGGCTCACTCCTGTAATCCCAGCACTTTGGGAGGCTGAGGCAGGCGGATCACTTGAGGTCAGGAGTTCCAGACCAGCCTGGCCAACATGACAAAACCCCGTCTCTACTGAAAATACAAAAGTTAGCTGGGAGTGGTGGTGCACCACTGCACTCCAGCCTGGGTGACAGAGTGAGACTCTCTCCCACCCCTGCCAAAAAAAAAAAAAAAAAAAATCTCCAAGAAATTGCTAAGGGAAAAAAGAAAGGTTCAAGACAGTATGTATATAATGTTCTCATTTGCAATAATAAAAAAAGAACAGGAAAAATGAAAACATGTTTGCTTGTCCATGCATGAAGCCTCTCTCTGGTGGAACTGGCCACAGCGGTCAGGACCTGGAGGCTGAGAGATGAGGAGTGGGAGGAATTTTGTATTAAAGAGATTTTATTTAGAAACGAAACATGGACATCTTTTAAGAGATTCGTGACCATTTCAATGAGCATTGTTTAAAATAATCTCTATTGGAAACAATTATGTTCTCTATTATGTTCTAAAAGTCTATTATGTAACACATTGTTCACCTGCAACTTTTTTTTCTTTTCTTTTTTTTTGAGACAGAGTCTCACTCTATCGCCCAGGCTGGACTACAGTGGCGTGATCTTGGCTCACTGCAACCTCTGCATCTCGGGATCAAGTGATTCTCATGCGTCAGCCTCCCGAGTAGCTGGGACTGCAGGCATGCACCAAAACGCCTGGCTAATTTTTCTGTATTTTTATTAATTGTAGAAATGAGGGCCGGGCGCGGTGGCTCAAGCCTGTAATCCCAGCACTTTGGGAGGCCGAGA
>NW_012118599.1:14405094-14408894 GCF_000951035.1 Colobus angolensis palliatus
AATTTTTTTTTTTTTTTTTTAAGAGACAGTCTTGTTCTGTTGCCCAGGCTGAGTGCAGTGGTGTGATCATAGCTCACTGCTGCCTTGAACTCCTGGGCTCGAGTGATCCTCCTGCCTCGGCCTCACAAAGTGCTGGGATTACAGACATGAGCCACCATGCCTAGCCAAATGCACGAATCCTAAGTGTGCAGCTCAGTGAGTTTTGACACATGAAACACCTGGGTAATCACACCCAGGTCAGGTAGAACATATCCAGCCTGCCTGAGGGGAAGGGGAGACTTTTCACTGTAAAGATCCCTTTTGAATTCTGAACATGTGTGAATGTATAGTAAGCTCTAAATAAATATACAAAAAAATATAGAAGTGCAGAAGATATGCTGGGAGCCCAGCCCGTTAGCCTGCAGAACCTGCTTGCAGTTGTGTCCCTTGGTGAGTCAGGAGCTCCACCCTGGCTGGGGGTGGAGTCCTCTGAGGGCAAGGACTGTGCCTGCCTCGGGTCTCCATCCCCTGCCTCTGCACAGGCCCTGGGCCCGAGCAGGCCTTCTGGAAACACCTGGCTGGAAAGGGCCTTGGCCACCAGTGACCTGTAAGGGGGAGATGAGGTTGGTGAGGGAGCTGGGGCATCACCAGTGGCAGCCAGATGCTTGTCCGTCAACAGCTCCTGTCCTGCTGCTCCTCCTACCCTCCAGGCATGGCCCCAAGAAAGGGCCTGGCAGCACAGAGTGGTTGGGTGAATTTCTATATTCCCTGTTGACTTGAGTCTTGGATTACCATCTGCCTCAACCCTCTAGACCATAAGGTTGAGGAAGGCAGGGGCATTTATTCATTGCTTTGTCTTCAGTACCTAGAACAGTGGCTGGCATGTAGCAGGTGCACAGCAAATATATACCAAGCGTGTGAGTGAATGACTATTCCAGGCTTCCAGAGGCAGGGGATGGGAGGAAGTGGCCCCTGGTGAGAAGCCCAGGAAGCCCATCTCCAGCTGTCTCTTTCCCTTCCAGTCGAATCAAGAGCAACGTGGATGGGCGGTACCTGGTAGATGGCGTCCCCTTCAGCTGCTGCAATCCTAGCTCGCCACGGCCCTGCATCCAGTATCAGATCACCAACAACTCAGCACACTACAGTTACGACCACCAGACCGAGGAGCTCAACCTGTGGGTGCGTGGCTGCAGGGCTGCCCTGCTCAGCTACTACAGCAGCCTCATGAACTCCATGGGGGTCGTCACGCTCCTCATTTGGCTCTTCGAGGTAGGCCCTGGGCCAGCTGGGGGTGGGGGTAGGGAGAGCCTCCAGCCAGTTTGGGTCTAATGGGGCGGAGCCAGGCCTGGAGAGAGCATGCCTCCCTCCTTGGAAACAGCCTTCAGTGAGGTTGTGAGTCAGATCAGCCTGGGCTTGAACCCCACCCAGTGCCTCCACCTTTTGTATTTATTTATTCATTTATTTAATTTTTGGTTTCTTTCCCACCACTTAATTTTTTTTTTTTTTTTTTTTGAGACTGAGTCTCTTTCTGTTGCCCAGGCTGGAGTGCAGTGGCATGATCTTGGCTCACTGCAACCTCCCCCTCTTCGGTTCAAGCGATTCTCCTGCCTCAGCCTCCCGATAACTGGGACTAAAGGCATGTGCCACCATGCCTGGATAATTTTTTGTATTTTTAGTAGAGACAGGGTTTTCACCGTGTTAGCCAGGATGGTTTCGATCTCCTGACCTCGTGATCCTCCTGCCTTGGCCTCCCAAAGTGCTGGGATTACAGGCGTTAGCACCACACACAACTGACACATTTTTTTTTTTAATTAAGGTGAGATTTATAAAAGGTAAACAATTTGGTGTCATCTAGTTGATTTACAATGTTGTGCAACCACCTCTACCTAGTTTCAAAAGATTTCCATCAGCCCCCAAGAAAATCTCACACCCATGAAGCAGTTACCACCTCCCAACCTGCCCCCAACCCCTGACAACTATTCTCTGGATTTATGTATTTTGGACATTTCATATAAATGTACCCATATTACGTTTGGCTTCTTTTAGATAGCACGCTTTGGAGGTCCATCCTGTGTCCCCACTTTTTGGTACTGAGGTCTTAGTCATTTACCTCTCTGTTATATGGGGTGACAGCACTTAGCTTTGGGGACTATTGGGAAGCAACATGAACAGCATGTGCAGGTGTTCAGGAAATGGGTACTGTTTGGATTTGTGCTTCTTGAGATGCTGGTCCCCGTTTACCTGTTAGTCTAATAATGTGTGGGTTCATCTTATCTGCATCTTATGCTCAGTTCCTCTCTAAGCTATAGGGCTTGCAGTGTAAGCAAATCCTCAGTGAGTGTGCTGAATTCACTCCTTGGTTAAAGAGATATTCCTTTTTAATTTTTATTATTTTAAATTGTTTATTTTTTTTTAGAGACAAGAAGAAAAATTCACTCTGTCGCCCAGGCTGGAGTGCAGGGGCATGATCGTAGCTCACTGCAGCCTCAAACTCCTGGGCTCAGGGCTCTTCCCACCTCAGCCTTCTGAGTAGCTAGGACTATAGGCACACGCAGAGTAGCTGAAAACGGGTGCCCTGAGTCACACTCCGTGGAGTCTTTTGTAGAAATTGGGTCTTGCTATGTTGCCCAGGCTGCTCTCTAACTCCTGGCTTCAAGCAATCCTCCTGCCTTGGTCCTCCAAAGCGCTGGGATTACAGGTGGGCGCCACTGCACCTGGCTGAGAGATATTTCTTTCTTTCTTTCTTTCGAGACAAAGTCTTGCTTTGTTGCCCAGGCTGGAGTGCACTGGCACGATGTCAGCTCACTGCAAGCTCTACCTCGTTCAAGTGATTCTCCTGTCTCAGCCTCCCAAGTAGCTGTGATTACAGGCGTGCACCACCATGCCCAGCCAGTTTTTGTATTTTTAGTAGAGATGGGGTTTTGCCATGTTGGCCAAGCTGGTCTTGAACTCCTGACCTCAAGTAATCCACCAGCCTTGGCCTCGGCCTCCCAAAGTGGTGGGATTACAGGCGTGAGCCACCATGTGCGGTCAGAGATATTTCTTAAATATGTACCCATATGCCAGGCACTGCTCTAGTGTTGAATGAGAGACTGTTAGTAAATGAGGTGGCACGGTGACTCGGGGTACGTGCTTTTAGCTACCTTGAGAGCAGCAAATCCAAACCTCAAAATCCCAATGTACAAAGTCAGGAACATTTGGTGAGGAAGCTTTTTCCATTGAGGAGATTCCCAAAGATTCCTTTAAATGAGTCACTGTCCTAATGCTATCAGCCTGTGCATCCTGCCTGTGGCTGACAAACACCTCCTTTAACTCACCACATGAAAATAAAGGGTGACTGTACATCCAGGAAGCCAACTTTTTTTTTTTTTTTTTTTTTTTTTTTTTTGCTCTTTTTTTTGTGAGACGGAGTTTCACTCTTGTTGCCCAGGCTTGAGTGCAGTGGTGCCATCTTGGCTCACTGCAACCTCAGCCTCCTGGGTTCAAGTGATTCTCCTGCCTCAACCCCTCCCAAATAGCTGGGATTACAGGCACCCACCACCATGCCTGGCTAATTTTGTATTTTTAGTACAGGCGGGGTTTCACCATGTTGGCTGGGCTGGTCTTGAATTCCTGACCACAGGCGATCCCCCCACCTTGGTCTCCCAAACTGCTGGGACTACAGGCGTGAGCCCCTGTGCCCGGCCAAAGCCTTCTTTTAATGTTGAGGCAAACACAGTATATTCGTGACCATTTATTGGTTGCTGACTCCTTGACACAGAGTCTTGGGTGGGTAGAATGAGGAGAGAAACGTACTGCTGGAAATTTAGATGGCTGCATTC
>NW_012118599.1:14412489-14433295 GCF_000951035.1 Colobus angolensis palliatus
TCCATGCCACTGCACTCCCAGCCTGGGTGACAGAGTGAGACTCGTCTCAAAAAAAAAAAAAAAAAAAAAAACAGTACCACACAGCAGATACAGAAAAGGAGGTGACCTCTTAATTCCACCCAAAGAAGTTACTGAACCACACAATATGTGCCAAGTGACAGGGTGTAGAGGGGCCCCAAGGTGAAGGAACCCAGGAATAATGCACCTGGGATGGGGGCAGCCCGAGGGGGTGGGGAGGGAGGATGAGCTGCAGGGGAGCTCACCAAGGGCTGAAGATGAATTAACAGATGAACATGGAGAGGAACAAGGTTCTAGGCAGAGCATAGCAGATGGCAAAGACCTAGAGAGGAGAGAGTATGGGGCATTGGCGAATCCAAAGCAGCCCAGGGTGGCTGGAAAGGGAGGAAGAGAGGGGTCTGAGATGAGGCTGGAGGAGCCAGGTGTGTAGAGCACTGAGGGCAGGGCAGCGTGGGGCAGGCTGTCACCAATCCACATTCCACAGTGCTCAGGTTGAGTCCTCTCTGGGACCCTCATTTTGAGGCTCCTATGGTTTCCTAATGATCCAGCTCCCAGTGATTCTCCCAGATTGTCTCTAAATCTCTTCTCCCACCATCAGGTGACCATTACAATTGGGCTGCGCTATCTGCAGACGTCACTGGACCGTGTGCCCAACCCCGAGGAACCTGAGAGCGAGAGCGAGGGCTGGCTGCTGGAGAAGAGCGTGCCGGAGACCTGGAAGGCCTTTCTGGAGAGCGTGAAGAAGCTGGGCAAGGGCAACCAGGTGGAAGCCGAGGGCGCAGACGCAGGCCAGGCCCCAGAGGCTGGCTGAGGGCCCTGGGGCCCCTCCCCTCCCGAACACTGAGAAATAGTGGACTCAAGAAACGCGGATCTCCCCCTCATCCAACTCTGAAAGTCTGAATCTCGCAAGGAGGGCACCATCTCACAGAGACTCTCCCTGATGGTGGAATTTAAGTTTAGGGTCCCTAAAAGCATTTGACACACAGTTGTTGGATGACTGACCCACAGTGTGAATGAGCGAGCTCCCTTCAGGCCCGCTGCCCTAGGATATGCCCTTCTGGTGACTCAGGGGCTCTCTCAGGTGGCTGGCCCAGGACCCGTCTTTCTCACACGGCTTTAGTCCTAACCTACAACCAGTGGCTGTATCCGAGGGCTGCTCCCCTTTTAGAATTTACCTCTTATGAGCTCCATGTTGCTTCACTCTATATCCAAAGTGTCACTTGGTGCATAAGTACAGAAGTCTGAAAAATGGCCATGTTGTCTTTTAATGCCAAGATTGACAGGTTGGCCATTTGCTTAATGCCAGAAGTTGGGGGAAAGTTACACTTTTCTAAGAATAATGGACTCTTAAGGCATTGAGAGCTCTAAACAGGATTCTTTAATCGTGAAGCAGGAGAATTTCAAGGCAGGAGATTATTTCCCCTACCAAAAACACAGTGAAGGCCTGTTTTTGTGTCCCATTCACATTCCCTCAGTCACTGCGTCTGGAGTGAACCATGGGTTGAGGAAGTCGGGCTGTTGGCGTGTCCCAGCAGCACACCACCCCTGAAGTGCCGGGTGATCTCCTGCGGCTCCTCTGTGGAAGCGCTGGGGTAGGCTGCAGCCCTGCTGTGGAAGAGGAGCAACAATCAGACATGAGTCCGCCCTTTGGAGACCAGGCCTCAGCTCCTGGTGGGCCCAGGGACACCCACACAGGTGGCCATCGCGGCCCTATGGACAACACTAATTGTCCACAGCAAAGGGCAAGGAATTCTCTGGGAGCGTCTTCTGTTTCTTCCCCCCAGATACCCATCTTGAAAAACACTATTTCTGGAATGCTTCTGCATCTAAGGAGATTCTTTGAGATAGCCCATCTTCCTGAGCTAGCAAATACATGAGTTTTCACTTTCTTTAGGAAAGAGAAGCTTTCAGGAGAAGGAATGATTTTGCTGACTTCCCAGACCCTGGTGACCAGACCAAGGCAGGGCCCAGCATAATTCCGCCAGTTGGATGAATATTCAAGAGAGCTCATTCCTACCTGGCTGGAGACCACAGCCAGAAGGCAAAAACCAGAAAGGGAACAGTAGATAATTTACCTCTGCTTCTGACCGATGGTGTTTGGGAATAGGTTACTTTGGACTGAGTTTGGGTTCTTTGCTGTCCTAAGAACTTCAGTGTAGAGAAAATAAGACTGGTGCTGCCTGGGGTATGTTCTGGGCTTAATTCCCCCAAGCAGAAGACCAGATCCAAGATGTCTGGACACCCCGTCAGACGCTGGTCCCAAGTTTAATTAGATTTCTGAGTCTCGTTGAGGTCAAGGAATGATCCCTACTGAAAAAATGCTGAGCCACACATCTTTGGCAAAGGTCCCTGAGCTCTCGCCGTCTCTCAAGAGTGCTGAGAACCCTGGTGAAAGTGCTGCTCTAGGCCCGCAAGTGTAACTATGCTGTTAACAGCTGTCAATAGATATTAAAATTCATACTGTATGAAAATCACTTTTGTTAAATGACTAAGCCCATTCAACAACATGTATCGCAGAATCCCCTACTATGGCTAGTATTTGCTAAAAAGGAAAAGAAACCCACCCTAAAGGGAAGCATTGGTAACGATCATTGTTATAAACATGGCCTGCGTATCACATCACTCCATCTTGCTATCTCTTACCTGTAACAACAGTGACTATTAGAGCAGTGACTATTATTATATCCAAATAATCTCAGCATTTGCTAGAGTTTGAACCAGAGCTGATACATGGAATTTTAATGTAGTAATTTAGGCAAAACTCCAAGCCATTTTTTCTTCTCCTCTGGCCAAAACGTTATTTCCTCAAACAGGGAAATATCTCTACGGGGGCAGGTTATAGGGGCAAATGCGAACAACCTGAGCATCTGAAGGTTGTTGAGAGGCCCAAGAGTGCACTGACCCTACAATATACATCACTCATTGGTTCGGAGCAGGCTTAGGGTTAACTGCATTTTAACAGGTCTTCTCAGGTAGCCGGTAGTTGCTAGAGAAACCTGGACCATCCCTTTTGGTCACCTACCAGTGCCCACGAAGTCTCTACTATCAGGTTTTGGCTTGTGTGTAACTTCAGTCTTTCCTTGGGCTGGTGGAAATCCTTTTCTCCTGAGGGACCCAGCCAGCTTTTTTTTTTTTTTTTTCAAATATGGAGTTTTGCTCTTGCTGCCCAGGCTGGAGTGCAATGGCATGATCTCAGCTCACTGCAACCTCCGCCTCCTGGGTTCAAGTGATTCTCCTGCCTCAACCTCCTTACTAGCTGGGATTACAGCACTGGCCACCACACGCCGCTAATTTTTGTATTTTTAGTAGAGATGGGGTTTCGCCATGTTGTCCAGGCTGGTCTCGAACTCCTGTCCTTAGGTGATCTGCCTGCCTTGGCCTCCCAAAGTGCTGGGATTACAGGAGTGAGCCGCCGCGCCTGGCCCAGCCAGCTTTTAAAGCTCTGCCAGCACAGCCCTGGGACGGGGTGAGGGTAAAGACAGAGCCTTAGGACTTCCTTTTTAAAATGCTCACGCCGTAGGGAAGAAACAGGTGATGACTATCCTGAGTATTCGGGAAGCTGTGTCCTGGGATTTCTGGCCTCAGTTCCAGAACCCACAGCTTCTTTACAACATGCTTCAAGCCCAGGACTGAGCTGCCAGTAAATAAACCCCTAGTAACCTTAATATGGGTTAATAAGATTAGGTGCCCGCTCTGCACGCTCCCCTGCCCCTCCTCGTTCGGGCACCTGTTATGCTAAGCCAGCATGTTTGCAGCTTAGCCAGGGGCAATTGTGGACCAAGAAAGGGCTTTTCATCTACTACTGGCTAAAAAGATGGCTCTCAGTGACAGCGCAGGCAGGCAGCAGCACTGTGTTAGGAAGAGAAAAGTGTCTGTCGAATACTATGAAAGTCCAGGGAAAAGAGAGGTGCCTGCCCAGGTCACAGTGGATAGATTGGCTGGAAGGGGAAAAACATGTCAGACCTTAACTCCTGACAGCATTTTATCCTGTCCATCACAGAGGAGTGTAAACAGCAAAGTTAGAGATTAGAGAATGCTGAGCTCTCAGGATGGCGTCAAGAGGAGGATTAAGATGTAAGGGACAACTTCTAGCTATTTACCTGAGGGAAGTGAAAATTCAAGTTTATACAAAAACCTATCCATGAATGTTTGCAGCAATCACCAAAACAATCATCCAAACTCACCCAAATGCCCTTCATCTGGCAACTGCCCAGAAGTCTACAACGGGATGCTACTCAGCAATCCAAAGGCTACTCAGCAATCCAAAGGCTACTCAGCAATCCAAAGGAACAACAGGGAGGACCCAGATGCGTTCTTCTTTAGTGAGAAGCCAGACTCAAAATGCTACATACGATACAATTCCATTTATATAACATTCAGGAAGAGGCAAAACAAAGGGAGAGAAAAGCACTGGTAGCTGGAAGCCAGGATGAGGCAAGAAGCTGACTACAAAGGGGACTTTTGGGGATGACAGAATTGTTCTATTTCTTGATTGTGGTTGTTAAACTGTATGCATTTGTGAAAATGTATAAAACTGTACACTAAAAAGTTAATCTGTTTGTAAAATATACCTCAATAAATGTGACTTAAAAAACAAGAGTAGGAACAGGCCAGGCACAGTGGTTCACACCTATAATCCTAGCATTTTGGGAGGCTGAGGCTTGAGAATCATTTGAACCCAAGAGTTCAAGACCAGCCTGGGCAACATAGCGCGACCATATCTACAAAAAAAAAACAAAAAACAAAAACAAAAAGCAAAAAACAAACAAAAAACACAGAAATTAGCCAGGCGTGGTGTGGCATGTGCCTATAGTACCAGCTACTGGGGAGGCTGAGGTGGGAGGATTGCTCAAGCCCAGAAGGTTGAGGCTGCAATGAACCAAGGCTGTGCCACTGCACTCCAGCCTGGGGGACAGAGCAAGATCCTGTCTCAAAAAAAAAAACCAAACCAAACCACCACCAAAACCAAGAGTAGGAAGAGAGGGAGGAACGAGTCAGAAGGGGCTTCATGAGTTCCTGGAACTAAAGACAAGAGTAGTGAAGGCAGTAGGCTGGGAGCAGCGTTAATGACCAGGAGGCAGGGCGAGTGCAATGGAAACCTTGCTGTTTTAGTTTGATGCTCTCAAGAGGATTTCAAAAAAACAGAATTCTCATGGACAATGACTCCCCTAGGAAGACAGTGTAGCTGCCTTCCTCTCTCTCTCAAAAGCAGGAAGTGGGGAGTATGTAAGGACACGGACCTTGAGATCACCAGGTAAGGATGAACAGGAGTTTAAACCCAGACACGGGTCTTGGAGTGCCCTGTTTCCCAGTGATTTGAGTTCCGAAATGGTCCAGAAAGGTCACACGCTGTCATGGCTAACGAATATGAAACTTAATCAGCTGAAATGATGATCACACTTTATCTGGGAAGGTCAAGATAGTTTGGCTAATGGCCATAATTGACACTAATAATATAAGCCTCTTAAATTTAAAGCTAATGCAGATATCCCACTATATTTGTAGCAAGGTGACACGGGGCACACTGCTGTGGCAGGTAAGTGTGTAAAATGAAACAGAAAGATATATGCTAACGAAAAGTAATGCCAACACCTAAAGCATTTATTTGGATATCTTTAAACTTTTTACATATGATACATTCCAAATTTTACAAGTTGTCCACAGATATTAAAGTTATAGCCAATTTATTAAACAGATATGATTTTCCCTGATATGGAAAGCATATGTTATATAAACATTTCTACAATAAACATAAAACATGCAGAACAAATCATAAAACTAACATGATTTGTAAGGTAGGAAAGACAACTACCTCAACACCAGAAAATAAAAAGGTGTATATGTTGCAATTTCATGTAAATTCACCTTCTCCCAGGCTCGGTGATATTCTCAGAGAATGGAATCCAGAGACACCCTTTGCTAACTCCAGGCTCCTAGGAAGTCGGGCCGGAAAGCTGAGTATTGTTTTGATTTGGTGAAAATGTTTATAATCCACTTGTAGAGAGAGAAACCTGGTCTTATTATTTTAAATTTTAGCTTGGTGAACATATGAAAAAAAGCCAAAAGAAGCTTACCTTAAAAGCTAAAGAAACTGGATGTGACAGAGGCCAAAATAAACATGAATTATGCCACCTATAGCCCAACCAACCAGATCTTTTGAAGTCCAGAAAAAGGGGCAGAGAGGTGGATTCAAATGTGAATTTTCTTCCTGTTGGTTCTCCTCTCAGCTGGGTGAGTCAGTCCCAAGCAAGAATGGTGAAGGGTCATCCTCCTCTCAAGAGGGGGTGGTGCTTTCACACACTACCTTGGAGAGGAATGTGGCTTCTACATCCTCACTTATTTCAGCCTCAGGTCCGGATTTCTGACCTTCTTCCTGCTATACTGTGGAACGTGCCTAGTTGACTGGTAGCTGAGCGGAACAAAACTTGTAATTCAAAGAAAACTGATTGAAAGGGTCACTTGCATTGGTTAAAAAAATCCAAGAGCCTCTTATTATTCATTTGTTCCTTAGCCCCACCTTAGACAGGCTCAGAATTTATTCCTCTACTAAGTCTTCAGTCACTCTCTGCATGTATTCAAGCTCTCAGCAATCATACATCAAACAATAGTAGTTGTGTGGTACATAATAATTATAAGCTATTTTGTAAGTGGCTCTTGTTCTAGGAAGGCACCTCAGTAAGAACAATCTTCAAAAAGAATAAAAAGCCTGGGTGCCAGACCATCCCAGGAATGCACTAAGTGAGCCAGCAAGGAAGCAGCAGCTTGTCTGTTCCAGGAAATGCTGGCTGGGTGGGAGTGGGTTCTCACCTTCTTTAGTGTTTGACTTTAGATGATATACTCTGCCAATTTAGCCTTAGAAATAACAAGAGAATATTACTGTCTGAAACATTAGGATATTCTAAAAGAATACAGATAAGAAAATTAGAATACTCTTTTAGAATGCCTATTATTTTAAACTTAAGCTTGGTGAACATCTGAAAAAAACCCAAAAGCAGCTTACCTTAAAAGCTAAAGAAACTGGATGTGACAGAGGCCAAAATAAACATCAATTATGTCAGCCACAGCCCAAACAACCAGATCTTATGAATGAAGGCCTCTCATCTGGATATTAGGATATTCTCAAAGAATATCCTAAATTTTTAATCCATACTCTTTTAGAATATCCTAATTTTTCTTCCTAATTCTAAAAGAATATCCTAATTTTTAAGATCATCCTAAGTTTTTGGAAAGCCCTTTAAGTGAGTTTTCTCAAAGCAAAAAGTCTTGCCATAAAAAAAAAAGAAAAAAAAAACAACCTCCAACAGCCCTGAAAAACCAGCCAGCACACTAGCAAGCCACCTTCTCCCCACGGGCTTCTTCTGCATGCGTGTCCCCCAACTCTCTCATAGTCAACAGAGAGAAGGGAACACTGCCTTCAAAATCAAACACTTCGCTCCCAGGAGTAGGTCCTGTCAGCGGAGGGGACACCAACCCAGTCCCAGTGTTGGGCCACTCAGTGAAACCAGGAAGTATGACCCAACAGATCACAGAGACTTTGTTTCCTGCCTCCGTTGAATCAGCTTCAGACCCACAGTTCACTATCATCAATAACGTGAAATATCACATAATGGCTGGGACTATGCAGTCAGACCCCCACAAAAGGGCTGGGATCCAATCTAGGAAAAGAAGCTCCTTGCTCGATCTTAAAACCCAAGACGTTATATTTGAGGGGCACAGCAAACAGTGCAAGAAAATCTGCTGATGGAAGATGATTTTTATCAGTCCTCAGAACCAGAAACTATAAAACTGGGAAGGAAAGTTTAAATAAAGAATTTATTTCCAAATTTAGCAGAACTTCCTTCTTTCTTAAAAAGCCAACTGGGCTAAAAAAATCCAAGTTTCTGTTTTTTGGTGGTGCAATAATTATAAATGTTGCCAGTCAATGCCAACCAGTGTCTGATTGGCTTCTTGTGCATGTCCAATTTCCTCTGTGACACTGTGTTGGTGCCAGAGCTTCTGAATCTTCTTGAATCGCTCTTTGCATAAATGTAAAGGATTTCCCCGTCTAGAAAGAGAAGACACATGTCACTTAGAATGTATTCTTGTTTATTCCATTATAACCCAACCCTTCCTGACTTAGGCTAGGTTACAAGTTATTGGTTTTAGACTCCCTGCAACATTTCTGTCTGGCAGCTGACTGTGGCTATTAACAAAAATACCAGCTCTGTTTGCCAAGAGCAGGTAAAAGGGAGTAAGTGCTGAAAGAGGAGGGAAAGATCCACAAACCACACTTACCCAGAATGAGGTGAGGGAATAGAGGTTGCGGGGGATCAGGAGGGTCTGGGTTGAGAGGCTAAAACTACCAATTCATTGTCCATTTTGTTGGTAACACGTAAAAAGGAGAGGGGGCAGACGAGAGGGTGAAAGAATTATACGAGTAAAAATGTTCCTTATAGATTTTACTAAGAACGTGAAGATAAGAAAAGAGAAAAGAAATGTTCCCCAGATGCAATCTTTCAGCCACACTCTCAGTGAAGCAATCAACTGAGAGTAAGTAACTTCCAGGTCCAATTTAAACACAAGTGCAAGCTTTGGTGGGTTCCTGCCTGGGACCAGTGCCTTGAGCCAGGTACCTCTGCTCCTGTTTCTGAGCACAGCCATCCTCTCACTCACTAACCAGACTCTCCTCCTCTAACAGCCCATGCTGAGAACAGTGGGAGACACCATCACTGGGTGGCACATGGGCATAGCCTCGCAGTCCAGCGCCTGGGGCAGCTCATCTACTTACCTTGCTTGGGTTTCTAGGCCTTCAACATCTGCTACTCAAGGCTGGACAGGCATATCTATGGAGGTTAAAACTTCTATCTCCTTTAGACAAAAGAGATGGTCTAAAAGAAGTTCTTTAGTAGTGCTTGGGGGAAGGGAATTGTTAGCTTACAATACACTAAAGCTACCAGAGTAGAAGTAACTTAGCCTCAAATATTGTTATATTGTTCTGTATGTTTTAAATCTTTGTCCCCCAGATTTTACTGTAATAAGCACATTTGTTAGCAATTAAGATTTTCTCAAACACTGGGCCTCCTCTATACAAGGCCACACAAGTCAGAGTGGGCCATCCCTGGAGTGCTCTGAGCTGGGATGCCATATGGCAATTCAAACAGTTCTCTGGAGTGATAAATGGAATAAAGCTGTACTCTGTCCTATTCTCTTCCCTTACCTATCCTGATGTTCCTCATGGCATTCTGAAGGCTGGGAAAAGAACACCACACCAGGCTGCCAGGGCACCCTCGCTGGAAGACTCCACTGATAACACAGCCACCTCTTCCAGAACCACCTCAGCCCTCCACCCTCAGGACGTCAACACATCCTGAAGGGTGCTGCGGGCCCTGAGTCAGCTGACTAGGACGGGTTCTTACCTGAGTCCCTGGTCGGTCTCCCCATAGTCATCAAGGTAAGGAGGAGAATAAAAACAGCCTTTGGTTTTCCCGGCTAAAAATAGCACCTGACATTCTCGTACTCTGTAGAGAGATCATTCAAACGTTATACATTTACACATTAGTAACCAACGTTTGTATTCAGTTTCAAATAGAATGAAGTCTTATAGTACTGCTATTTAAACCACTATTATGAGGAAGTTATCCATTAAAAAATGTGCACAAACTAGGAAATAGGTTGAATTGAGACAAATTTGTGGCGCCTGATTCCCTTTGAGAGATTTCCCTTTTTCTGGCATTAACAGTTCAGTGCAATTAAACAGACATTTATTGAGGACCTAATATGTATAAGAAATTGTCAAGGTCCTGGGGGGGGATGACTAAACTACGGATACAACCTAAGCTCCAGAGGAGCCCACACTCATGTCACACTTCTGCTTCAAACCCTGGAATGGCTTCCACCTCGCCCAGAGATGTCACCAGCACACAGCAGGCCTTGGATTCTCTCACCTGTGCACAGCACTCCAGTGACACGAGCCTCCTTGCCTTGAGCAGGCAGGCATATTTCTACCCCAGGAACTGTGCAGAATGTTCTGAGTAGAATGTTCTCCTGCTTCTTTAGGGCTTTACTCAGAAGTCATGTTCTTAGGAAGCCTTTCCTGATCTACTAAAATTAAATCTCAAATTTAGCTCCACAGCTGCCATTTCATATTCCCCTCCCTGCTTTATTTTTTCTCCTTAGCATGTATCACTATCTAAATTCTTGTCAGTCTTGCTTGTCCTCTCTCTCATTAGAAAACGAGCTCCATCCATGAGGGCAGAGATCTTTGCACTGTGGACTATTGCATTCTCAATGCCTAGTACATAGTAGTCACTAATCACAAGCTGGCATGTAGAGTTGTGATAATATGTATGAATGGAGGTAAAATCCAAAAGCCATGAGGACATGAGGACACAACAGAAAGAGTAATTCTGACTGGATTTGTACACAAAATCAGAGGTTTCATGTTAGCGGGAGATGTGAAGAAAGTAGAACAGAACTGTCGCCTATGGTTGGGGGAAGAGGAGTGGGAATGGTGACAATGAAAGAACCAACACAGAGTTGGCATGGGCTAAATGTGAGATGTGAGGAGACGAGGAGCTCCATGTTTCTGGAATGAATCAAACACAGAACAGTGGTCTCAAAATTCCTGGCAATATAGTAGTTTCCTGTGACACCCTAACAGTCAGATACCGAGGCAGATCCCAAGCCAAAAAGCCCCTGCAGGTCCTTACCTCAGGAAGATGCCCACTCCAGAGCCACAGGAGTAGGTGTGAGCTGTGCAGGCTCCTACATCCTCCCCTTCCAGCTCAGTCTGGCAGCAGTAACTCTGGGAGCACAGCAGAGATCCACACACAAGGCACAGAGTTGGGGCTCTGCTCTTATCACCACCTGACTTGGGGCACCTCCAAGGGATAAAAAACCCACAAGTCATTGATCTAAAGAGTGGCTAAAGAGCTAGTGAAGAAAAAACCAGCCCAGAAAAGAATTCTGCAGTATCAAGTAAAGCCAAAGAAGGGTATATCCTCCAGTCTATGCAAATTTATTCCTAGAATCAGGAATAGGAAACACCTTGCACATATATACAAAGACCATGTACTGGAAACACTCAAAAGAATCAGTAACTGGAGAAAAAAATAAATAAAATCATCAATAGAAGAAAAAGATAAATGGTGCCATTGCCATATAATAAAATACTGTAGAGCAGTGAAAAATCAATAAAGTTATACATGTCAATGCAGATAAATCTTAGAAACAATGCTGAAAGAATGCAAAATCGGCTGGGTGCAGTGGTTCACGCCTGTAACCCCAGCACTTTGGGAGGCAAAGGTGGGTGGATCAACTGAGGTCACGACTTTGAGACCAGCCTGACCAAGATGGTGAAACTCCATCTCTACTAAAAATACAAAAATTAGCCAGGCATGGTGGTGCGCACCTGTAGTCTCAGCTACTTGGGAGCCTGAGACAGGAGAATCACTTGAACCTGGGAGGCGAAGGTTGCTGTGAGCCAAGATCATACCACTGTACTCCAGCCTGGGCGACAGAGTGATACTCTGTCTTTAAAAAAAAAAAAAAAAAAAAAGTAAAAAATAAAACATGCAAAATAACAATATATGCTGCTTAGGAACAGAAACCTATTATGGTTAATGTGTAGGAATGGAATGCTTAATATTCCATGTAGAATAGTAGGTATCTTCAGAGGGAGGAGGAAGAGGCAACAGAGAAGAGACAGCTGGGGAGCTTCAACTGTCTAGGTAATGTTTAAGCTCTTACATTATTATATTCTTCTTCTCTTTTTGAGACAAAGTCTCGCTGTCACCCAGGCTAAAGTGCAGTGGCACGATCATGACTAACTGCAGACTCCAACTCCCGGGCTCAAGTGATACTCCCACCTCAGCCTCCCCTATTATTCTTTATGCTGCTTGTATGTGAAATATTTGATACTATATTAAAAATTACTGCTGGGCGTAGTGGCTCACGTCCGTAATCCCAGCACTTGGGGAGGCCGAGGTGATACTAAAGATACCAAAAAAATTAGCTGGGCGTTGTGGTACGTGCCTGTAATCCCAGTTACTCAGGAGGCTGAGGTACGAGAATCACTAGAATCTGGGAGGCGGAGGTTGCAGTGAGCCAAGGTGGCACCACTGCACTCCATCCTGGGTGACAGAGCGAGGCTTGGTCTCAAAAAAAAAAAAAAACAAAAACAAAAACAAAAAAAAAAATTACTAAGGACTGTTATTACTTTAAGTGCAATTATTAAACATTCATGAATCAAACTTGCTCCTCCTACTCCCATTCCATGCCTTATTCTGAAACATAGTGAAATGATGCTTATAAGTTACGTAGTATAGAGTACTACAGATGTTATTCTTTTTTTTGAGACAGAGTTTTGCTTTTGTCACCCAGGCTGGAGTGCAATTGCTCGATCTCGGCTCACTACAATCTCCGCCTCCTGGGTTCAAGTGATTCTCCTGCCCAGCCTCCCGAGTAGCTGCGATTACAGGTGCCTGCCACCACGCCCAGATAATTCTGTATTTTTAGTAGAGACAGGGTTTCACCAAGTTGGCCAGGCTGCATCTCCTGACCTCAGGTGATCCACCCACCTCGGCCTCCCAAAGTGCTCGGATTACAGGTGTGAGCCACTGCGCCTGGTCAAGTTTCTTCTTTTTTCCCTTTTTTCTCTCCCTCCTCTCATAAAGTACTAAAATATGATTTCTCTACCCAAACAAAACAAAGAACAACAAAATCCTTCAAATTCTTTGTAGAGAGGTGTTTCCAGTGGCAGGGAATGTTCAATGCTAACAGCAAAACTTACGAGAAATTGGATGCTTGATTAATGAGGCTGCTGTAATCCTCTGGAAGGTTTATTAATTTGTTAGATTCTCTTGGATATCTGAAAAAAAGGGAAAAATTAAAAAAACGCTCCATTAATTTAGGTCATATTACACTACAAGGCACTTCCATGTGCACATACCTGCCTAGCCCCGGTAACACGGTGTGGCCTTTCACTACTTTACCTATTGCCAAGACAAGAAATGGAGTTAAACGGAAAGGGGGATTATTTTAGACAGTAGTTCTTAATCATATCAAAATCAGTTGGGGGAATTTTGAGGGGATAGACATGCTAGGGCTTTAACTTTAGAGAAATTAGATTCAGTAGGTAGTGGCCTGAGTATTTTTTCAGAAGTTCCCAAGGTTATTCTGATGTATACTTCTGGTTGAGGATTACTGTTCCATTTATTAAGAGTTTTCTGACATCAGGGTGGAATCACATGAAATTGTGATATTCAACCATTTTTGACTTATAAACGGACATTTCATGTGGTCCAACCTAATAAAATTGGGGTGTTATTTCCAGATGTGTAAAAGCAAACAAACAGGACAGATATTCTCTAGTCTTCTGACTTTTATGGACAGTGTATTTATCAGAACTAAGAGATACAGGTTGAGTATCCCTTATCTGAGATGCTTGGGACCAGAAGTGCTTCGGGTTTTGAATTTTTTTCGAGTTTGGAATATTTGTATTACTTCTGTTTGGATTCTGTAGTAAAGCATGCTCTACGAGATCAAAACAAATGCATCTCAACTGTTAATCCAAGTTGACTATCTCTAATGTTAAAACCTGAAATCTGAAATGCTCCATAATTTGAAACTTTGTGAGTGCCAACATGATGCTTAAAGGAATGCTCATGGGGACATTCCGAAGTTCAGATCTGGATTAGAGATGCGCAACCTGTACAATAACAGTTGAGACACATCTTGTTAGGATCTGGTAGAGCACACTTTACTACAGAATCAGAATAGAATTAATGTAAAAAGAAATGAAGAAAAAATGATGATAAGAAATGACTGGCCATGATTTGACTGATAGTTATTGAAGGTGAATGACAAGTATGTGGAGCCTCATTATTTTGCTCTTCACACTTCTGAAGAGTTTTCCCATAATGAAAGACAGAAAAAAATAGAGCTAAGAAAAACCTAGGAGATGCATTATATTTTTTAAAGCAAATATATAATATACATAACTTTGTTATTTGCTAAAATATAATAACTTCATTTGCTTTCTCTGCCAAGAATGTAGTATATTTATGTTCATAATTCTGACTTTGATAGACTCTTCTCATTAGATGAAGAAGAAAATATGAAGGCAACATATCTCAACCTTTTGGAATCACTGAAGGCTTGAGAAGTCAGTTTCTGAAGGAATACAGCACTTATATCCTGATTCCACCCTTTCTCCCACCCCAATCAAGTTTTTGAGGATCTTTAACTTACCTTATAGCATCTCTTTCACCTTCTAGATATCTTTTAACTTCACTGTTATGGCACCAACTTTAATGTAAACAGAGGGGGAAAAACCACAAAACACTTTTACTTTTAAAGGGTTAGAACCAGAATTTTTTCCCCTTAGTAGCCAATAAGAGGAAAATAATATTCTTGACCTAACATAGTTACTTCATCAAAAGAGACCTGGAGAAATACTATTTTGCCTACAACTTTTAAAATCAGGAGAATATTGTCTAAAAGCAAGAATGCTTAAATATATTAAAATTTGTGGCTATAAACATCATTATCTTACTAATTTGGATACTCTAGAAAAACTAGTCTATATTCATCTATATTTATGCCAAGCTAACATTATCTAGAGCTAGAACACTCATATTAAAAATAAAACTTTTTTTTTTGCCAGGCGTGGTGGCTCACGCCTGTAATCCCAGCACTTTGGGAGGCCGAGGCAGGCGGATCACAAGGTCAGGAGATTGAGACCATCCTGGCTAACACAGTGAAACCCTGTCTCTACTAAAAATACAAAAAATTAGCTGGGCGTGGTGGTGGGCGCCTGTAGTCCCAGCTACCCGGGAGGCTGAGGCAGGAGAATGGCGTGAACCTGGGAGGCAGAGCTTGCAGTGAGCCAAGATTGCACCACTGCACTCCAGCCCGGGCGACAGAGTGAGACTCCATCTCAAAAAAAAAAAAAAAAAAATTTTTTTTTGGCCAGGTGCTCATGCCTGTAATCCCTGCACTTTGGGAGGCTGAGGTGGGAAGAGTACTTGAGCCCAGGAGTTCGAGACCAGCCTAGGTAATATGGCAAAAGCCCTTCTCTACTGAAAATACAAAAATTAGCTGGGTGTGGTGGCATGTGCCTATAGTCCCAGCTACTTGGGAAGCTGAGGCAGGAGGATTGCTTGAGCCCAGGAGGATAAGCTGTGACTGTGCCAGTGCACTCAAGCCTGGATGACAGAGTGAGACTTTAAAAAATAAAATTGTTTTTTCTTTTTTAGTGTGGTAAAATATATATAACATAAAAATGACCACGTTAACCACTTCAAAGTCTAATGCTCTGTAGCATTAAGTACATTCATATTGTTGTGCAACCAGCACCACCATCCCTCTCCAGAACGTTTTCATCTTTCCCAACTGAAACTCTGTAATCATTAAATGCAAAATTTCTTCTCCCACCCCCTAGCAACCACTATTCTACTTTCTGTTTCTATGAATTTGACTACTCTAGGTACCTCAGTGAAGTGGAATCATACAGTATTTATCCTTTTGTGACTGGTTTATTTCACTTAGCACATGTCCTCAAGGTTCATTCATGTTGTAGCATGTGTGAAAATTTCCTTTACTTTTCTTTATGAGACACAGAGTCTTGCTCTGTCGCTCAGGCTGGAGTGCAGTGGCGTAATCTTGTCTCACTGGAACCTCCACCTCCCAGGTTCCAGGGATTCTCCTGCCTCAGCCTTCCGAGTAGCTGGGACTATAGGTGTGTGCCACCACACCTGGCCTACTTTTAAGACTGAATAATAGTCCACTGTGTGTGTGTACACACATTTTGTGCATCCATTCATCTGTTGGACGTCTGGGTTGTTTCCATCTTCTGGCTATCGTGAATAATGCTGCTATAAATGTGGGTGTATAATATTGATCTGAGTTCCTGCCTTCTGTTATTTTGCAATCTGTACCTAGAAGTGGAATTGCTGGATCATAAGGTAACTTCATGTTTATCTTGTTGAGGAACTGTCATGCTGTTTTCTGTAGTGGCTCTAGCATTTTCTATATCCCATGCACGAGGATACCAGTATACCAGTTTTTCCACATCCTTGTAAACATTTGTAATTTTTTTCTTTTAAAAAAATAATGGCCTACCTAATGGGTGTGAAGTGGTATCTTAGTGTGATTTCCCCAGTGACTACTGATGTTGAGCATCTTTTCTTTTGCTTTTTTGGTTGTCTTCTTTGGAGAAATGCCTATTCAAGTCCTTTGCCTATTTTTTAATTGGGTTTTGTTGTTGTTAAGTTGTAGGAATTCTGTATATATATAGTCTGGAATTTTTCTTTCGATACAGGGTCTTGATTTGTCTTCCAGGCTGCAGTGGAGTGGCATGCAGCTCACTGCAGCGCGACCTCCAGGGCTCAAATGATCCTCCCACTTCAGCCTCCTGACAGGTGCATGTCACCATGCCTGATTAATTTTTAAAGTTTTTGTAGAGATGGGGTTTTGCCATGTTCCCCAGGCTGGTCTTGAACTCCTGGGCTCAAGTGATCCTCCCACACTTCTGCCTCCCAAAGTGCTGGGATTACAGGGGTGAGCCACTGTGCCCGGCCTATTCTGGATGTTAATCCCTCATCAGATATGTGGTTTGCAAATATTTTCCCCCATTTTGTGGACAGAACAGCAATATATTTAATTCAGTCACTAACTTGACATGATTGTCAGGTCAATTTCTCTAGACTTCAGTTTTCTCAAATATAAAGTTCAGAGTATTGAACTAGATAGCCTTAAGGGTTCTTTTGGCTTTAAAAATCTATGAAAAGCTGAGTGTGATGGCATGTGCCTGTAGTCCCAGCTATGCAGGAGGCTGAGGTGGGAGGAATGTCTCAGCTCAGGAGTTCAAGAGCAGTCTGGAAAAAATGGCAAAACGCCATCTCTTAAATACAAAAACAAAAAAACCTATGGAAGAGAGTCCTTAACAAGTAAGTTCATGTAAGGAAATCAACATTTCTACCACTATTCCCCTTACATGCAAATTTGTTTATGCTATTCACTAGCTTGGCAAAAAGTTTACCGAAAAGCCAGATCCTTACCTAAAAAGGCCTACTCATTACAGTTTGAATTATTTGTGTTGAATTCTACCAGGGTCATTATTTAAGAATTTTGCTACATATGTGATAACTAAAATTTGGTTCCACAGAACTATTTAATACAATGAAGAAAAGTATATAATCATTACCTTTCAATCAGTGAATTCATTATCTCACTATTTTCTTGAAAAAGGCAAATGAGGTTGTTTGGTAGGGAAAGATAGTTACATAAATGTTCAAAATGGCTTGTTCCAGGAACTGCAAATGAAGAACAAGAAAAGAGTGCATATAACAACCAAGGGCATATTCCGTGTGAGAGTTAAGCAATAGCAGGGCTTAAAAAAAGGATGAAAGAGTTCCAATTTGCCAGGTACGTAACTTGTAGGAAGTTAACAGAATGGCACGTGGCAGGAATCCATGGAAAATGACGCAATGCATCGAGAGCAGTCACGCAACTCCTACATCAAACTGGTCCCAATGTCCTGGTGTCTCAGCTTTATCATTTGCAAAATGGTGTGCCTGCACAATCTACTGCACAGGATTATTGTGAACATTAAATGATAAAAATAATGTATGGGTGCTCTGGAAAAGGACCAACCAATAAAGAAATACAAGCTGGTTTTACCATGAGACATGGCTTTAAATACCAACTCTAATCATCACTGCAAATAATCTGGAAGACTAAATTCTTTCATATGGTTCCTACGCAACTAGCTGAATAGAAATGCCAGTTGACAAACTTTCAGAGAGCAGCACTGTATGCAGGTATTCTATGGCCAGTGTCGGGCACTGTGATGATACAGAGATACAGTCAAGTCTACCTTCATACTACTTTTATGGAATGAATCAAAACAGAACATGGAAAACAACTATGAAAGAGCAAATGAATTCCCACATTAAACTCAGATTTATATGCAATTATGGGTATTCTAAATTTTAACGCCATGTATGTTTCAAGTTAAAAATCACATGAACTTGTCAGTTTTCACCTTTTCAAATCTGAGGAATCTTGTTTATAAATAATACATAACTGAACATTTTAACATCTGAAAGCAAAACTACGATCTTTACAGAAGAAGTGCTTTGCAGGTGTAAAAACATTTACAAAGGAGTTTAACAGTCACTGAGATCCAAATAAATGGAGACATATGCATAAACATACATTTTATGCTATAAATGTGTACATCACCAGAGTCAATTAGCTATGCTTTGAACTTTTAGTCAATTTTCATTTTTGTAAGTGATCTTTATATTTGCTGGAGTAAAGGATTACAAACTCTACGTTTTGAAAGAAAGTATAAATTACCTTGAATGTCGGGTGGGGAAGGAACTCCATTTAAGTAATGAAAAAATAAAGCAGAACACTTCAGGAAAGGCATGATTCCAGCTCTGACACTCCTCCACAGATGCCAGCCGGATGGTATTTCTTTCAAGGCACTAAAAAAGAAAAAAAAGATTATTGGGAAATCCACTAAGAAAAGGTCACTGTACTTACAGCACAGTGTGAAAACAAACTTGACTGTCATTTGGAACTGATGGCATGTATGCTTAAACGGAGTGAGTTAACAGGCAAGTGGGTGTGTGTTATTATAGGATGCTAGGTGTAAGTGGTGACATAGTCTCCCATGCTGTTATTAAAATTTATAAAAGTAATATAGTGACATAAAGAGAAAATGTAGAAAATGAAAAGTCCAGGCTGGACTCAAACTATTGGGCTCCAGCAATCCTCCCACCTCAGCCTCCCGAGCAGCTGGGACTACAGGCACATGCCACTGCACCCAGCCCCTAGGAGCCATATTTTAAATAGATTTATAATATTTTGGAACACATCCATCACTATATCCAACTATTCCCCCTGCGAACACTTAGATTGCTTTCAATTCTTTACTAATATAAATAATATCACATATACATCTTTTTCTTTTTGAGACAGGGTCTCACTCTGTTGTCCAGTCTGGAGTGCAGTGGTGTGATGGTTCACTGCAGCCTTCACCTCCCTGGCTGATCTGACTACCTCAACCTTCTGAGAAGATGGGACTACAGGCACATGCCACCATGCCTGGCTAATTTTTGTACTTTTTTGGTAGAGACAGGGTTTTACCATGTTGGCCAGGCTGGTCTCGAACACCTGGGCTCAAGTAATCTGTCAGCCTCATTCTCCCAAAGTGCTGGGGTTACACGGGTGAGCCACCGTGCCTGGCTGGAGTTTCCATCTTTATATGCCTACATGTTTTTTTCTGTATGTTGAATTATTTTGTTAATGTAGGTTATCAGAAATGGGATACTTTATTCAAAAGCAGACATTTTTATAGGTTCTTGACTTTACAGATTCTTGACATATATACTGTTGAAGGCTAAGCAAACTACTGAATTGCTGTTTGTAGCAAATTGTGACTCTTAACCATACATGAAATTCTAATAATTTCATTTTATTCCTGCCACTACTGAATATTACCTTAAAAATAAATTATGCCAATTTAACTTGCAGTTTTAAATTCCCATTCTGAATGAGACAACATAAGTTTTAGAATATCAACTTTCCAAAGTACATTTGATCTATCCTCTAGCCTGTGCCAGATCCTCTGAGCAAATGTAGCATTCCACAGCCAAATAAATGTGGGAAGCTCTTCATATTATCACCTTTCTCCCAGATTTCCAATTACGTTAGTATATGAATAGCTCAGAAAAGCCCTGCAGATCACCCCATATCTTCTTTTAAAAACATGTCAACAGACAACAATTTCCCCTAATTAACAAACGAATTCCTTTCTTATGCTATCATCATCTAGCAATATTTAGGAAAATGCATTATCATGCAAAGATAACTAGCTCACCTTCCCGTATACTGGTGAAGTGTTTCATACAAAGCAAGAACTGCTGATTCTTCTTCACAAGTGGGATTTTCTTGATCCATGCCATTCTCTTCTGAAAGATAAGGAAATACTAGTACTCTGTATTTTTCAATTAAGTGTTACTAAAAGGACTGAAGACATTAAACATGCAAATATATTCATAAACTCACATATAACATGAAATGTTCCTAGAAAACATGCAAAATTTTAATCCCTCAAGTGGGAGCACAGTATTGATCTCCATCAAACCAAACAGTCAGCTGGCACGTTTTAAGTAACATCAAATAAATATAGTCTTAAAAGTGTATGAAAAACAAGAATTTTGAATGCAAAACATAATTTAATGATGAATTCATGTGGGCATTAGCAAACATGTAAGTTAAAACAAAATTGGCATTCTAAAACATAAGATTCTAAAAGATTTAATTACTATCCTACACAAATATTACTCAATGTATGAAATTAAAACTAGAAAGATTCACATTACTAGGAAATTTTAAGAGAAAGAAATGTTTCAAACCTTTTCGTACGAGGATACACAGAAAAAAATAGCCTAATTCATGTATTATTCTCATCCAAATACCTTTTCCTCTAATGCTTTTTTTTAAACTCCGAAAACTCAAGTATTTCCTTCAAGAAGCTGACAAAAAGGCAAGAGTTACCTGTACATGAGGTAAGTAAGATCTGTATGATGTGTGCCATAGTAACCAGATGGAAAATGTGAAGGTCTCCAGTGCCAAGGCTGATCCCTGAAAAATCCTGACACTGCAACGCAGGGAACGCAAGCACCAAGCCCACCTAGGCACCAAACACAGGACATCAGACAGATCGCCTTTCCTTTCACAGCTAAGCACATTTCCATCTTCTTACTTTTACTTTTGATTTTTTTTTTTTTTTTTT
>NW_012118599.1:14433391-14441346 GCF_000951035.1 Colobus angolensis palliatus
CCTCAGTCTCCTGAGTAGCTGGGATTACAGGTGTGCAACATCACGCCTGACTTTTTGTATTTTTAGTAGAGACGAGGTTTTGCCACACTGGCCAGGCTGGTCTCGAACTCCTGACCTCAGGTGATCCGCCTGCCTTGGCCTCCCGAAGTGCTGGGATTATAGGTGTGAGCCACCGCACCCGGGCACATTTCCATTTTCTTACTGTGATCCCTCCTGAGTTCAGCTCCTCCCTTGAAGAAATCTTTGTTCTTAAAGAAAGGGTATGCATGTTAGAAAATCCAATAGGACTGGCTACATGAAATGCCTTAAGAGTTACAGGACTCTTGATGGGCACTATGATTTCATTAATCCAGTGGGTCCCCTATACATAGCTTATTGTTAACAAAAACAATATCTGAACTCTTTCCAGGGAGTAGGCAGTTGAAAAAATATGGGTTTTGAACCCATAAATATCTAGATATGAATCCTACCTCCTCCTCTTATGAGCTTTTTTACACAAATTAACATCTCTGATCAGGCCTCAGTTTCCCTATTGGTAAACTAGAGACAATATGTTACATGTAAGTGGTAGAGATGTGTGACTATATGTAAACGCTGGCAAGTACACAAATGCTAGCTCTGTTGGCTTACTGCAGTCTGCATGGCATTCTAAGTGGTGGTGGTTTTAGTTGCAGCAATGAGAACAGTAATAGCCAGCATTTATTAGGAATATATTGCTCTAAGTGCTTTACATGGATTGAGTTCTGACATAAGTCATATAAAGTAGGTACTAACCAACTTAAAGGTGCAGAATCTGAGGTCCAGAGAATAAGGGGACAGCACTTGGGGCTGCTGGATGTGGTAGTACACTCTGTATCCTGTGCAAGGGAACTCAGTTGAGGTAGGGCTGAAATTTGACTACCCACTATTTGGATAGCTGTGTGTCTTAGCACCAGGATGTACCAGCTCAGAGGACATAGCTTTCCCTGAATTATAAGGGGCTCTCTGCTGCTAAGTAGTGTGACCACACTGCCAGAATTCTGAAAATGTACAAAAGCACTGTATGGGCCAGCAGCAGTGCTTCTGTTGCTGGTTTTTTTTTTTTTGCTGGGGTCTTGCTCTGTCATCTAGGATGGAGTGCAGTTGTGCAATCTTGGCTCACTGCAATGTCCACCTCCTGGGTTCAAGTGATTCTCCTGTCTCACCCTCCTGAGTAGCTAGGATTACAGGCGTGTGACACCGTGCCCAGCTAATTTTTTGTACTTTCAGTAGAGATACGGTTTCACCACGTTGGCAAGGTTGCTCTCAAACTCCTGACCTCAAGTGATCTGGGGTGAGCCTTGCAAAGTGTTGGGATTACAGGCATGAGCCACCACCACCTGACCAGTTGCTGGTGTTTTTCTCTCTTTACAGATTAAAAGCACAGACAGGTTAAAATACTGACCTCAGCCACAAAGCAAAATAAGAGTCAGAGGATGTCTCGACAACAAGGTCAAGTCTCTCAACTAGGTTCCTAAATATTTTCTTTTTGAGGTTTCTCATAAAAGAATTCTACTCAGAAGGGGTAAGGAAATCATATAACTCCTTCCTGTCTGCCACTACACTGCTCACCAAATCTAAGGTAAAGTTACATAGTATGACATAGAAGTCCAAACTACAAAATACCCACCAATAAATGAAACATGTCAATATCTAATATGCATGGAAGTTCTTCATGGCTGTCATTAGGCACCAATGCTAGAGATTTAAAGAAAAATACATTAGGATATTTCATATGCCAACATATGTTAAAATGCTTATAATCTGCTTTAAATTTATCTTCTTGTGAGATACGTGAGAATTTATATATATAAGAACCAGTACTACTAAATATTTAATTCATTATTGAGAGAAGCTGTACCACTAAAAACAAAATTTCAGAGGAGAAATTAACATAACATGTTATAAATGTATTAATACTCACATGCAAAAAGTTTACAAAAATGTCCTTGCACCACTGAAAGTGATGCCACTGTCCAGTGTGCTGCAGCAAATCTCGTCAATGACCTAAGACAGTCATCCTAAAATAAAGAAACCAGTACAATTAACAAAAAAACCAACATGCAAAGCATTTCTCTTTCAGGAATGCTAGTTCAGAGCACAGCTGGATGCACAATGAAACTGCTCTAGATGGTATGGAACTAAATCTACGACATCTCCATGACATGCCTCTAACACAGGATAAATGGAATGGGAAATGTCTAAGTGTAATGCTGAATAAACGAAATCTATCCCTTTGCCACCATGTTGCTGGTTTTCTCTGAAAAAGAAAAGAATATAGAATATATGCATCAGACTGAAAGCAAGGGACACTCCCAAGATGCGGATGCAGGCTGAGAGCAGTGGCTCACGCCTGTAATCCCAATACTTTGGGAGGCCGAGATGGGCAGATCACCTGAGGTCAGGAGTTTGAGACCAGCCTGTCCAACATGGAGAAACCCTGTCTGTACTAAAAATAAATTAGTCAGGCATGGTGGCGGGTGCCTGTAGTCTCAGTTATTCAAGAGGCTGAGGTAGGAGAATCGCTTGAACCCTGGAGGGAGAGGTTGCAGTGAGCTGAGATCACACTACTGCACTCCAACCTGGAAAACAGAGCAAGATTCTATCTCAAAAAACAAATAAACAAGCCAAGATGCGGATGCAGTATTTCTATGTTTATTCTAAAGAGATACTCTAAAATGTGTATTTCTTATGTTTATCCTGAAGAGATACTCTAAAATGTGGATACTCTTTCTTAAAATGTAAAGTATCCTAAAGAGATACTCCAAATATTGGGGAAACTGTCCAAGAAGATGGTGGCACAAATGAGGGTGCCCGCAGCTATTAGAAACTGTTATGAGGACTAAATAAGCAGTAATAAGAAAACTCTTGATTTAAAGAATACCGCAGAAACAAAGCTACATGTGAGTACCAACTGAAATCAAGAATAAATATGCTAATGGAAAAAGATGGAATGTGATAAGTAGATGACTTTATTCTTCCTGCTTGTTTTTTCATTTTCCAAATTTTCTGTAATGTTTGGTTCAATAAATATTGAGGTCCTACTATATACATTAGGTCCTGGTTCTGAAGATCTTCAAATAAAACCCATTCTCCCTCTTCTGCTCTCAAAGAGCTTAAAGCCCTGGGGGTGGGAAAGGAAGAAAGTCGGAAGGAGACAGGCGTCACAGATGAGAGATCTCTAACTCACAGTACATGGCTCAGAGGGCTTTCTAAAGGAAGGGAAAGCTTGAACAGCATCTGAAAGAGTAGCAGTCTGCTTAGGGTACTCTAGGCAGAGGAAATGGAATGTGCAAAGGCGTGGGAACTAGCACTGAGGAACCGGCAGTGATTCTACAAGTCTAGACCACAGGGCTGGGAACTGGCAGGAGGTGATAATGGAGAAACAGGTTAAGTTTGTAAACGTATGAAGAATATGATCAGGATTGCTTTTGAGGAGCCCCTCTGATAATGTATTAGAGAAGGGTGAGATTCTGGGTAAAAACTGCTACAATAATCTAGGCAAGAAATGATGTGGGGCTGAACCAAACAAGTAGCAGAAGGCATGGTGAGAATTTGTCAGACTGCTGGCCAAGTGAATGGGAATGCCCAGGCTAAATAATGTATCTAGGCCGGGAACAGTGGGTCATGCCTGCAATCCCAGCATTTTGGGAGGCTGAGATGGACAGATCACCTGAGATCAGGAGTTTGACACCAGCCTGGCCAACATGGTAAAACTCCATCTCTACTAAAAATACAAAAATTAGTTGGGCGTGGTGGTGTGCACCTGTAATCCCAGCTACTCGGGAGGCTGAGACAGGAGAGTTGTTTGAACCTAGGAAGCAGAGGTTGCAGTGAGCCACGATCGTGCCATTGCACTCCAGTCTGAGTGACAGGGCAAGACTCCATATCAAAAAAAACAAAAACAAAAACAAAAAAAAAAACACTTCAATTTTCTGGTTTCTCCTGGATGAATAGTGGTGAAATTAACTAAAACAGGGACTATAGGAAGAAAAATTAATTTGGATCGTTGAATTTTAGGTACCTGTAGGAGATCCAGGTGAAAAATAAAGCAGGCAGAGAAGACCTAGGCCTAAGATAAAGATCTGGGTTGGAGATACACAGGTGGGGATCATTTGGATATAACTGAAATCAGAGGCATAGATGGGGCTGATCAGGGAAGAGTATTAGATGGCAGAACTCTGAAGGTTTAAAAATGACAACTGCAGGATGGAGGAGGGAGAGGAGGCTGAGAGGCTGCAGCCACAGATGTAGAAAGCAAGCCAGGAGTGCCACAGAAATTAAGAGAAAAAATGAGTTTCAGAACGAAGAAGGAATGGAGAGAAATAAGTTTCAGAACGAGCAATTAAGTAGAGGTTTCAAAGAAAAGGGCTAAAAAATGCCCACACAAAATGATAATTAGGAGATCATTTGGTGAACTTGGAAAGAGATATTTCATGGAAGTGAGAAAGTGTTAGAAGTGGAGCCCAATTGCAGGAGTTGAAATATGAATGGTTAACAATAAAGTGGAGCTAGAATATACATTCTTCTTCTTTTTTTTTTTTTAAGATAGGATCTTGCTCTGTTGCATAGGCTAGAGTACAGGGGCACGATCATGGCTCACTGCAGCCTCGACCTCCCCAGCTCCAGCGATCTTCCCAACTCAGCCTCCTAAGTAGTTGGGACCACAGGAACATGCTATGCCACCACTCCTCGCCAATTTTAAAATTTGAGTAGAGATCAGGTCTCACTATATTGCCCAGGCTGCAATATTCTCTTTTTTGGAGATGGAGCTTCACTTTTATTGCCCAGGCTGGAGTGTAATGGCGCAATCTCAGCTCACTGCAACCTCCGCCTCCCAGGTTCAAGCAATTCTCCTGCCTCAGTCTCCTGAGTAGCTGGGACTACAGGCATGCACCACCACACCTGGCTAATTTTGTATTTTTAGAAGAGACAAGGTTTCTCCACGTTGGTCAGGCTGGTCTCAAACTCCCGACCTCAGGTGATCCTCCCACCTTGGCTTCCCAAAGTGCTGGCACAAGCCACCGCACCTGGCCTCCTGAAGTTTATTTAAAAGATTAAACCACAAACGTTACTTCTTTAATATCCTTACAGAAAGTGGGTTTTTACTACGAAAGAAGTGAATGTAGTAAGTAACTACTGCAGGTCCGTAAGATTAAAAGAAGCAGAACCATCTAATTTCCATGCCCCCCTTTCAGGAACTGAATAAACTGAGAACTTACCAGTCTGCAAGGTAAAGGACCAAACAATGGTTTATCTTCATCACTCAAAATTCTTTCTACAGATTAAAGATGGTTAAAATGGTAAATGTTATGTTATGTATATTTTAATACAATTTTTTAAAAAAGGTTAAAAAACCCCCAATTCTACAGAAAGTACAATATTGTCAAGTTTCAGAATCTTCAAAGTCATTTCACAAGAATTACATTTGGTTACAAAGTAAAAATGAACAGTACATTCCTTCAACTGACAAGAAGCTATAATCACCACCAAGAGTTCTCTTGTTGCTGTGGTTAATTTATGAACTATCAATCTAGTATTTTGTCAGTACGCTACATTTCTTGCTTCTAAGTCTTTTTATTATTTCTTCAAGTTGTTACCCACTTTAAACATTTCATTTAAAAACAAGATTCTACACCTAATTCATATCAACAAATGCTAGTGACGTACAGAGAAACAGCTGTCAATCCCTCACCTATGCTTTGGATGGTGTATGCACAGCTACCCCAACACATTATGGGAACACGAGGATCCTCTTCATTGGGATGAACCTTTAGTCCCACCTTGTAGGTAGCAGTTCCAAACGTCGTTAGCATTTCTTTTATGCTCTCAGAATAAGGGTTCCTGAAGTAAACATGTAGAAAAGTAGCTCAGAGTCATATACCAAGAAGTATCACAGAAAATGTGCACATATCAAATGGTTCAGTTTCTTAACAGCTCTTTGCTACATTGAAATTGAACCACTTAACATATATCCAGAGATAATTGTATGCAAAGTGATCAGAGATAATGCAAACTGCCCCTGCCCAAGAGGAGTCAGACTCTTTGATTTAGCAGGGGTGAGGCACAGGGCTGAAAACAGGGTGCTGGGCAAAAGCCTACATACTACACAGTGAGATCCTTGACCCTGTTTCCCATCCTGAGAACAGCAGCAATGTATACCCACTGCCAGAGATTAGCTTTTCCAGTGAACAATCCTCAGGCGAAAGTTGTTTTTACACACTGACATTTGGGGGTCACCAAGTAAAAGACTGGAGGTGTCCTGATCACCTGACTGTGAGGCTTACAAGTCAGCAAGCTCCACCTGTCCACCAGGTATCCTTATGCTTAGTTATCCAAGGACTAATAAACATTTAAGGAAAGCATCAAAGAGATAAACCAAAACAACGAAGCAGAGAAACAGAACTCGGGGAAAACAGAGACAACATCGAAAGCAAAAAACTCATAAGACAATTAGGGTATCAGTTCAATAGGGGCAACAGTGAGCTAACAGAACTACCTCAAAGAACAAAATCCAAGAGAAAATTATTTAAGAAACAACATAAAAACTTCTCAGAAATGAAGGACATGAATGTTCAGATTCAATAGGTTTATTGAATGCCTAGCAAAATGAATAAAAAGAGTCATATACCAAGAAATATCATAAAAAATTTCAGAACACTGAAGAGATAAAGAGAATATCTTACAGTTTTCAGAAGTAACAGAGTTACAAGCCCGGGTGCGGTGGCTCATGCATGTAATCCTAGCATTTCGGGAGGCCAAGATGGGTGAATCACTTGAGGTCAGGAGTTTGAGACCAGCCTGGCCAACATGGTGAAACCCTGTCTTTACTAAAAATACAAAAAATGAGTGGGGCATGGTGGCGCGTGCCTGTAGTCCCTGCTACTTGGGAGGCTGAGGCACGAGAATCCCTCGAACTTGGGTGGCAGAGGTTGCAGTGAGCTGAGACTGTGCCACTGCACTCCATCCTGGGTGACAAGAATGATACTCTGTCTCAAAAAAGAAGAAGAAAAAAAAAATAAAAAGAAGTAATAGAGTTATAAAGGAACTAGGTTTGGTGGCTCACACCTGTGATCCCAACTGCTCAGGAGGCTGAGGTGGAAGGATCACCTGAGCCCAGGAGTTCAAGGCCAACCTGGACAACATAGAACTCGTCTCTAAAAAAGTTAAAAAAAAAAAAAAAGGTGGCTGGGTGCAGTGGCTGACACTTGTAATTGCAGCACTTTGGGAGGCTGAGGGGGGCGGATCATCTGAGGTCAGGAGTTTGAGACCAGTCTGGCCAGCATGGTGTGAAACCCCGTCTCTACTAAAAATACAAAAATTAGGCAGGTGGCCAGGGGCGGTGGCTCACTCCTGTAATCGCAGCACTTTGGGAGGCCGAGATGGGCAGATCACGAGGTCAGCAGATCGAGACGAGACCATCCTGGCTAACACGGTGAAACCCTGTCTCCACTAAAAATACAAAAAATTAGCCAGGCGAGGTGGCGGCGCCTGTAGTCCCAGCTACTACGGAGGCTGAGGCAGGAGAATGGTGTGAACCCAGGAGGCGGAGGTTGCATGAACTGAGATTGTGCCACTGCACTCCAGCCTGGGTGACAGAGTAAGAAACTGTCTCAAAAAAACAAAAACGAAAACAAAAATTTACAAAGGAACAGGAATTAGAATGGGATTAATTTCTCAATGGATATAGAATTTAGTAAAATAATGCCTTCAAAATCTAGACGAAAAGTTACTTCTAACCTAGATTCTATACCCAAACTATCAATTGAGCATATGAATAAAATAAACATATTTTCAAACATGAAAATATACCATCCAGGTATCCTTTCTTAGGAATCTGCAAAAAGAGCAAGTACTTAAGAAAGAGGAAGATACTCAATCCATAAAATAAGAGGAGCAGGACCAAGAGAAGTGATAGCTGTGCCCCCTCCTGCCTG
>NW_012118599.1:14441746-14449955 GCF_000951035.1 Colobus angolensis palliatus
AAAAAAAAAAAAAAAAGAAAGAAAGAAAAAAAGAAAAGTTGTTAGACATTGGACAGATCTACTGCACCATTCAGGGAAAAAAAAAAATACATACATAGAAAACAAATACATGAAAAAGACAAGGTAATTATTAACTATAAGACAAAACTGTACGAGAAAGGAAATATAATTCTAATATGCAACTTGTATCAGCAGAAACACAGTTATTATAATGTAAAAACTGACAACTAGATTTAACCAAAAATTGTGGAATAATTTACCAGTCAACAGTGAAGATACTGTCTAATTAGAAACATGGAAGTAAATACTAGAAGTGACAAATAAAATGACAGGAGTGGTAGAGTGTGGCAGACAGAAGATTGAAGGTATTTCTTTCTCTTTCTTTTTTTTTGAGATGGAATCTCAGTCCGTCACCCAGGCTGGAGTGCAGTGGTGCAATCTCGGCTCATTGCAACCTCTGCCTCCCAAGTTCAAGCGACTCTCCTGCCTCAGCCTCCCAAGTAGCTGGGATTACAAGCGTGCACCACCACGCCTGGCTAATTTTTGTATTTTTAGTAGAGACAGGGTTTCACCATGTTGGCTAGGCTGGTCTTGAATCCCTGATCTCAAGTGATCCGCCCGCCTTGGCCTCCCAAACTGCTGGGATTATAGGTGTGATGTTTTTTCTATTCAAGTCTTCTAGGTCTGTATTTATTGAGTTACTTGGTTTATGCCAGGCATAGCTTTCAGGTAGCTCTATGTACATTATGTCACTTTATCCTAATAACAACTATGAATTATCCTCACTTAACAGATGAGGGAACTGAGGTACAGCGAGGTCAAGCAATTTGCTCAAAGTTGCACAGCTAATAAGTGGTGGTGCTGGGAACTGAATCACCCAGTCTAGCTCCAGAATCTATGCTATACCTTGTAACTAACTGGCTATGGGGTAAAGTAGGGTGGAAAATATTCTGGTTTTAATCCTGGGTTGCCAAGAGCTTGGTTAGGTCATTCATAGAAATTCTGAAGTCAGACGAAAGTGTGGGATTCTTCGGGGAAGCTGAGCAGTTTGTGTTTAGAATTACTGATTAGATGTCGTCAAGGAGAGCCAGGTAAAGAAAGGGGTGTGGAGGGGGTCAGCAATGCTGACTAGGAGAGGGTGTTAAGAGTTAACCACGCCACATGGTTCTCAGATTTTTTTAATGTACTGCTATAAATACAATCATGTAATGCTTGAAGTTTTTTGTTGTTTTGAGACAGGGTCTCCCTCTGTCACCCAGACTGGAGTGCAGTGGCACAATGAAGGCTCACCGCAGCCTCTACCTCCTGGGCTCACACCTCCTGCCTCAGCCTTTTCTTAACTTTAGAACTAAAGATCAGTATCCTATAACATTTTGCTCCCTCGCCTGCAAAATCATATTCCTCCTAACTGCTGACTTAATCATCATTTCAAATGGGTCAAATTTTAAAGGAGTAAAATAATATACTCACTTAGGATGAAAATCAGGCCTGAACCCTTCAGGGAGCTGTAACTCATCCATATTTTCTGAATTCTTTGTAGAGGCATTATCTATGAAACAGGCATTTTATACCATTATTCAATACATGACAATATTCCTAAAAGTATAGCCATATAGGTCAAAGAAATTAAAAACAAAAGGAAAAAAATTCCCTAATAAAAACTGGCATAACAATCATATGAAGCATGAAAACATTATTGCTCTAGTTGACCAAGGCCCTTTCTTATCTATGCTTTTCCTTACAGTACAGCCACTAAAACGAAAATAACAGTAGCTATTCTGTTTCTATGAAAACCAGTGATATAAATTCTGTTCATACTACGTTCCCACAAGGTCGTAAGTGCAGTGCATGGTCTATGAAACTTGGGAAGCCTTTGGTAATGCTAACAGTAGGTGAGTTAGCCCACCGAGAACTGAAGCTAGCTCTGCAACACTCAGTTACATCTCCCCCACCTCCAGAAGCTCTTCAATAAAATGGGGGAATAAGTGAGAAGTGTTTGTTATAAACTTCACATGAGCTTGTGTGTTTAAGGAATTAGGAGTAATGCAGTAAGGTCAAATTTAGTTTATTAAGACAATGAAAATTAGAATGAGTCAAAATTTTAAGTGGGAGGTTTCACTTTTAAACAATTTCTTCTGGAAATACATTTTCTGATGACCTCAGACTTTAGGGAAAAATGAAAACAGGTTACCAGAACTTACTAGGAGTACTTTCTTCTTTCCTAAGAAACTGTAATGCTTTTATTTGCTGAGATATTGTTCTAATCCACTGAGTCAGATTTGGTTGTTCTGAAAAATTTAACCTGCTAGAAAAGATTATAGAGAGTATTTAGTGTTTTATTATTGTTCCTTACGATACAAAAGACTCCTTAAATGATCACAGGCATATTTTAGACACACTCCAAATATTAAAAACAAAAAAGATAAGGGAAAATTTGTTGCATTAAAAAAATCAGGATATTGGCCAATGAAAATGTATATATTATTTGTCAATATGATGGTAATAACACTGTGTATTAAAAATCTCACTCTTCAGTACTGGAATTTGCTAGAATTTCTTAAGTATCATAATCACCATCACTATTAATATCTACCAAGTACTTATTATGTTACAAGCATTTAGTGAAGCATTTTACTGTAAATATCTTATGGTATTAGACTTAATCCTCAAAATATCCCTACATTTTGTTTCAGGTTGTAGTATTATTGTATAGGTTGTATCCCTATATTGTATTATTTGTATAGGTTGTATTACTACATTTTGTAATAGGTTTTATTCTTGTCCCCATTTTACAGATGAGGAAACTGAGGTTTAGAGCTATGTAACTTGACTAAGGCCGAATAAGGGACGAAGCTAGCATTCAAATTTGGCTCTGTAAGATTCCAAAGCCTGGGTCTTTTTATGATTATATTCAAATATGACTAAACCATAATTGAATCTCATGGGCAAAACCCAAAAAGTGGACCAATAAAGTGACAGGTGAAATCCAACAAGAGTGATTTCTTCTTATACACAGTTAATCCTCAATCTAACAATAATTAATTTCTTTATCAGTTCAAATGCAGGTAAGTCAGTACCATGATATGCTTCTAAAATTAAAAAGCATGAGCTTACACTCAAATCTACTATTTTAAGAACATTTTGTGGTAGCATAGACTAAGACACCAAAGTTTGAACTCCTAAAACTGACAAGAAAAAACTGACTTTGCTTTGAACTGAATCCAAGTAACACAGAAATGGATCATTCATACTCACATAACTTAATATTTATGCATGCAAGGTAGACAGCATAATTCTACATTGAGAAATGAAGTTCAGATTTGAATAGCAGACATTATCAAATTCATACTTGAAATGAGTATGTCCAATACTGGTAACTAAAAGCATCCAAAAAATTATGAAGTTACAGAAATTTTCCATTTTCTTTTCTTTATTTTTTTTAGTCTGCTAGACAAGTTCTAAAAGAGCTAAAAATGTGGAACACTTCACAAATTTGTGTGTCATCCTTGTGAAAGAGCCATGCTAATCTTTTCTTTATCGTTCCAATTTTAGTGTATGTGCTAACTGAAGCAAGCACTTATTTTATTTTTGAGACTGGGTTCTGCTCTGTCACTCATGCTGAAGTGCAAAGGCATGATCAAAGCTCACTGCAGCCTTGACCCAAGCGAGCCTCCCACCTGAGTCTCTCAAGTAGCTGGGACTATAGGCATATGCCACTACATCCAGCTAACTTTTTATTTTTTGTACAGACAGGGTCTCATTATGTTGCCAAGGATGGTCTTGAACTCCTGGGCTCAAATGATCCTCCCACCTTGGCCTCCCAGAGTGCTAGGATTATAGATGTGAGCCACAACACCCAGCTGAGATTTTTCCATTTAAAATATAGCCACAGATTTTCACTTTTTTGCCTGGTTCTTGAAACTATGAATGGCTAGTACATTGCAAAAAGTTTTATACGATTTTCGGACTGTCCTATAAAGTCAGTTTGAGTTGTTCCATCTCCCCCTACCAGTTTGCTGAGCATCTCTTGAAAAGTGTATGGAAGATATTAAAAGTAGGGTCCTTAGAAATAAACCAGATACTTGGTTTTCATAAATACACAGGAATTTTATAGCTTAGAAACTTAAATTTTCACCTGCTCCTCTCTAAAAACTAAAATGATATTCCACAGGTCTGCTAGAAGAAAATGACCAGAGTTTGGAAAGTATCTGGAAAACACTACGCAACTGCCTATGCTAAGTCTTCCTCCCTGATTTATTATTTCATTATCTTCAAAGCAAACTATTACTTTGTTATAAGTTGTCATGAGCCAAAACTTACTTGTTAAAAATATTTCTTGGAGGAAGCAGCAGAGGAATAACAGTATTACTCAAGCATTCACAAAGGGGGCAAAGGAATTCTCCGTTTTCTACATCATAGCTTGTATGTAAGCGTAATCTCTGTTGCCTTCGCTGTTCTTTAGCTTGAACGGAATCAAAATACCTTTACAATTAGAGAACATGAGGTATCAAAACAATGGTAATTTATATAAATGATAGCCACAAGCTTCATTTTAAATAATTTGTTTCCACAAATAGTTCAAAAATGAAAAATCTTAAATTATTTTTAACATGATTTTTGAGTGATTTTAAAAATCCAAACGGATTAAAAGTTCTAAAACAGGAAAATTAAAAAAAAGACTGCCATGTAAAAAAGAATTCACAAAGCAGCAACAAAAATTTCTTGGTGCCACTGTTCTCTTGCCACTTCCCCAAGGCTGGTGGCTATTTGTTTGTTTTTTTGAGATAGAGTGTCGCTCTGTCACCCAGGCTGGAGTGCAGTTGCACGATCTTGGTGCACTGCAACCTCCACTTCCCACATTCAAGCAATTCTCCTGTCTCAGCCTCCCAAGCAGCTGGGACTACAACATGGTGGCTAGTTGTTAGGGGTAGTTCATGATAACTGGGTGGGCATAGTTCTAGAATAATATTGATTTGTTGGTTTTTCAGAAGCATAGAAAACACCAAGGTAGAACAAATTCAGGACATCTCATCGTATCACAGGGAGCCATTAAAATTTTGGGAAGTAACGAAGCAAATACTAACATCTATGGAATCAAGAGTTGTCCATCCTGGACCCAAAGAAAGACAACATTACCCTTCTAGGGTTTATCCTACTGTAAAAACCCTTTTCTTCATCCACAGACTGACACAGATCCACTTCCTTCTTTGGAAGGTAAAGAAGAGACTTGGACATAAAGCTAAATTAAAAAATATATCTGACGTACTTTACATCTATGACAAGGCAAATAACTTTTGTTATTTATTAGGCAAAAATATGGATTTTTTTCTTCAACATTTTTAGTTCCTTTTTTCTAGAATAAAATTTCCTCTATTTTAAAAATTTTGAGCCCTTAAACTTCTCTTGAAAATATTAAGAATATACATTACCTTTGCCAACAATGGGCATGCATAATGTGCCCACAGCTACTAGTGTGTGTTCCACAAGACAGATCAGGGTGCATGAATAATGGATCATATTTTTCTGCGTTACAAAACAAAAACAAAAACAAAAAACAAAACAAAAAAGTGAAGCATTTAATTTTCCTATAACAAATGTGCAACTTTAAATTGTAAAATCTTTGATAAAGACTTGTAAATTTGAAATGAAATGCTAGTTTATTCCTTTTGAGATACCAATAATTTATGCAAGACCTTGGATTATTCAGGAAGTAGGACTCTAATTTTCACCATCCACAGCAAATTAATTAAACATTCTCAAATTGTAAACTGAAATTAGAATTATGAATTTAAATATATCCAATCTTTTGAACATTTCACACTTTCAGGGTACTGAGATATTCCAATTCCTCCCATTGTACCCTGAGCTCCAGGTAAAAGAGCTACCCTCTTCACGGGGCTGCCTTATGTGCGTTCAGGACAGCTGGGTTACAATGATCTCTAATAAAAAATGTTTTGGTAGTAATACGGCGCCCCCTAGAGGACAGACTGCTTAATGACACTCATACAGCAAATAATCACATCAGAGCCAAAGTGACAATAAAAAAATCTAAGCACAGACCAGATTAGATGGGGGAAAAAAAAGTAATTCAGAGTCTTCTGTCCTGGTGTCCTGGTGCTAATTTTTATATTCAAATGGGATGAAAAATCAAGAAAAACAAGATGGATGTCTGGCTTCTTTTGGAATTTTTTGAATTCTTTATACAAATTAGTATAATCTTAGAAATTTCCTAACACTCTAGAATTATTTTTAATTTGCTTTAATAGTTTTAATTTGCTTTAACACTAGAACAGTACAAATGTCAAAGCATTAAGAAAATCCACTTATAGCCAGCTAATGCTTTTTCTTCAAGAAGTAACAAATTAAATAAAATTACCAACTCTGTCTTTGGCCTGGAATGAAATTTATAAAGCACCAAGTTTAAATGGCTATTTCTTTTTTTTTGGCAGAGTCTCGCTCTGTCGCCCAGCGTGGAGTGCAGTGGTGCCATCTTGGCTCACTGCAAGCTCCTCCTCCCGGGTTCACGTCATTCTCCTGCCTCAGCCTCCCAAGTAGCTGGGACTACAGGTGCCTGCCACCACGCCTGGCTAATTTTTCTTTTCATATTTTTTAGTAGAGATGGGGTTTCACCGTGTTAGCCAGGATGGTCTTGACCTCCTGACCTCCTGACCTCGTGATCCGCCCAAAAAAAAGAAAGAAAAAAAAAAGATGGGGTCTTGCTCCGTCGCCCAGGCTGGAGGGCAGTGGTGCAATCTCAGCTCACTGCAACCTCTACCTCCCAGGTTTAAGCAATTCTCGAGCCTCAGCCTCTTGAGTAGCTGGGACTACAGCTGCGCGCCACCACATTCAGCTAATATTTTTGTACTATTAGTAGAGACAGGGTTTCGCTATGTTGGCCAGGCTGGTCTTGAACTCCTGACCTCAGATGATCCACCCGCCTCGGCCTCCCAGAGTGCTGGGATTACAGGCATGAGCCACCATGCCCAGCCCAAATGACCATTTTTAAAGATGAAGCAGACCAATTTTTTGTAAGTAGGATACAAAGACTTTATAGAGAGAAGGTAACTCTAAAAGTGGCTCTCAAACCTCCTTTCACACTGCAATGTGAAAGGCATGGGCTAAAGAAGTGCTCTGGGAATTTCCAAGCACAGTTCCTACTCTCAAGAAGTTTACTGTGTATTGCTCAAGCATATGCACACAGAGCACAACCTACAAGCAGAGAAATAAATGTGTCAGTGGTGGACAAAATCATGTATAGACTGGATCTCCCTGCTTTACTCCCTCAGTTGCTGAAAGAGGGCCCTCAACTGTCCTGCACAGTAATCTGTATCTCAAGAATCTGCTTTCTGGGGAACCTGATCTGTGATGGTATCACCATTCTAAGTCAGAATTTGGCTCAAGGATTGCCTCTTACATAGGTAACTCTCCATCACTGTTCTCAGGAGATTTCACTCAGGCTCTATCAATTAGACAAAGCAATTATTATTTCAGTGTGTCAACAAATGACCAGGGCTTTGCAAGTGTACTGAAGCATGGGAAAGACTGAAATGCCAAAGTATGTAATGTTACATCACAAAGAAAAGCTTTACTTTGAATCCCTGCTATTTATCAGCTATATGATTCAGGTATAACTTTCTGGAGTGGTTCCACATCTGCCAAGTGGGGAATTTCTGCCTAAGTTACCTGCCAAAGATACCATCCAAGTCTATGGAGTCATTCTTAGATTTAAAAAATCTCAATGTATCATCAATCACATTAACTGGCAGTTGTTATTAATCGGGAAGATGAGGATCTAGCTATGACTTACCTGGATCTTGAATAAATTTACTTCTGTTTTTTGATAATACAGTTGATCTCTGAACAAATGCTGCCAAGACCATTGCCCTGCTTTCCACTTTAACTTCTTGCTCCTCTTGACACAATATACATGTAACGAATTGTCTTTGTTCAGGAACCTGAGTTTGTGTGGGGCCCAGTGCTGTAAGTGTCATATCTGAAACCACAGGGCTGTAATACAAAGGTTATGAATATAATTAATGATCCCAAAAACTTTCTACATAATCACAAAATAGCAGACTACAGGTATGTATGTATGTGTGCATATACATATATATCTATATATTTTAAAATTTTTATTTATTTTTTCTTTTTGAGATGGAGTCTCGCTCTGTCGCCCAGGCTGGAGTGCAGTGGCGCAATATCAGCTCAC
>NW_012118599.1:14450520-14457282 GCF_000951035.1 Colobus angolensis palliatus
ATGAACCACCGTGTCTGGCCAGGCATGTATATATTTAACACATGGTTTTGATAACTTGGATTGTCAAGTCTTTGGTATGTATCAAAACCATCTCCTTTAATTCTCACAGCAATCTAATCTGCAACACAGATGTCACACGCTCTAGGTAACTGAGTGTAGTGTACTCATTCTTTCATGAATGTCCAAGATCTTCTGCAGAAAATACCCTACTATATTACCATATCTATATTCAGAGATTTCTAAGATTAAATCTTCTAAATGGAGGTCACAACATTTACCTATGAATTCTAATAAATTACTTTAGGTTTAAAAATACATTTACAAGGAAAAAAAGCAACACTGCCCCTAGTTGGGAACAACTGGTCAATAAGTTAATTTTTTTTTATACCTATTATCAAGAACAGCAGAGGTTGAGGCATCCAGTTCTAATGTCTGCTGAAAGAGTTCTTTGTTTTCATCAATAAAATGCCGCTGCATTTCAGACATCTGAGCCATGATCTTTTCTCTGCGCAGTCTGGCAATCTCTGCTTTTCTCTTCCTCTCAGCTTTGTCTTTGTCCCTTGAACTCTGAAATTACGCTCCATTCAATTAGACCATTAGATGCTAAAACACACATTTTTTTCCAAAGCAGAAATATCTTTATTGTAAATACCAATTAAAAAACTATTCTATAATCTCACTTATTTAAACAAGAGAAAAGACTCTTAAGTTGACCTAACATGTTTTAAAGGAAAAAAGCACACAAAAAATTGCTACAACAAATAGAGATAAATAGTGGCATATTTGTTGGAATTTAAATGTTGTAACTGGCAACTTACTGTAGATAAATTTAATTTGTTCATACTGAACTTGCTATAATTTTTTAGCATTATCACACTTTACTGTTTATACCTCTTCCATTATGGTTCCTTCTGTCTCTGCCACGGGACTGGTAGGTGAACTCTCCCTCATCTTTTTAACAGCATTAAAAGTCTACAAAAAAAAAAAAAGTATCAGTATCCTGTATGAAATATCATCACAATGTACACATAACAAATATTTAATATTTCTCACAAAAAGCAGAAGAATGTAGGAAATTTTACCTTCAATATCCACCGAATCATGTCTTTGTGGACTTCTAGGTAGGGAGCATTTTGTAGTGTTTCCAGCATAGCTAGTATGCTAGGAGAGTTTTTTGGTGCTTCACCAGGTTCTACGTCAGAAAAATAAAAGGCACAGTAACAATAGCTAACACTTCATAGTACTTATTCCTATGCACAGGAACATAAATGCAGTTGCTTATAACACCTATTGCCCATAATTTGATTATGACTCTACCAAAGAGATTTTCAATACTTCTTAAGAATATGACATATGTGCCTTTTACAAACAAGTTGCCAACAACTAGAATTCTTTAAGCATTCAAAAGTGACTTTTAATAGCAAACGAATTTGCTAAAATGTATTTTAGCAAAATTACATACAAATTCAGCTAAAAATAACTGGTGTATTTGAGATTTTACAGGTCTAAAAATAAATTAGCATTAAGAGGTGCATATAAGTACAAATATGTTTATTTGCTCTGACCATTGCCTTTAATAAAAACTAGATTCAGAATAAAGTGAATTTCTTCCCCTAAGAATTCACTGTTTATTTGAATATAAGAGTCAAGTCATATTTTCTATTAGTCTGCAGCCAGCAATGTTCAATTATCGATTTTCTTGATTTTGGTGCTGTCATTCTGGAAAAATATGCCTTTTTCCTAAGAGGGAAGAGATTGACCTGTGTGACCTTTAATATTCTATCACATCTAAAACTCTGTGGCGTGCATTAGGGATGTGACTCTAGATAAGGGAGAGGTTTCTTTGCAAATAAATCATGTGTCTTAATTATGTAAAATGTCTAAAAACAAATTAAGAGTAATGTTGAGGGAAAATGATGATCGTTTAATAAAAAGGAAAGAGAGAGTAAGAGAGAACCTAATATATATATATATATTTTGAGACAGAGTCTTACTCTGTTGCCCAGGCTTGAGTGCAGTGGTGTGATCTCAGCCCACTGCGACCTCCACCTCCTGGGTTCAAGCGCTTCTCCTGCCTCAGCCTCCCGAGTAGCTGGGATTACAGGTACCCACCACCATGCCCGGATAATTTTTGTATTTTTGGTAGAGACAGGTTTCGTCATGTTGGCCAGGTTGGTCTCGAACTCCTGACCTCAGGTGATTCACCCACCTCGGTCTCCCAAAGTGCTGGGATTACAAGCATGAGCCACTGTGCCTGGCCAAGAACCTAATATTTTATAGTGATGAGTGAACGAAATTAGGGAGTATTCTGTGTGGTTATCCTAAAATAAACACACCAGAAACAAAGAAAGCAAAAACCACAGTATTAATCCATAGAAACAATATGGTAGAGAAAAAGAATAGGTAAAAACTGGCATCCATGAATAAAATGTTCAATGGGGAAAGGTGGTTTCTCTTCTTTCTCTCATTTACTTGGATGAGGGCAAAAAGGAAAACTAGAGATCTAGAAGCAAACAAAATTACTTCCTCCCTGTCCCCTGCTAGCGTAATTCTCACAGTTATCATTTAGGAAGAAATGGCACTGAACACAGTTACAGAAATAATCCTTTTTAATCAAAGCATTTATAAACTCCTATCATAGCACCATAAATTCATTAAAAAACACCTCAGCAAATAGCTGACTATACAGGTCTGTGGCAAGGAAAGTATAAGATGAGCTTGGGCATCTTTTGGGCCAGAAAGTGAGGTGGTACTTTCTGGCCCAAATGGGGCTGGGTGAAAAGGACACAGAAACTGACTAAATAAACTCCCACTGATCAAAGTGGGCATAATTTGAGCATCAAAAGGAATAATCATTATAAGTGACTACAAAACAATGAATAAGTAAAATGAACAATAGTTTAAAAAACTCTAAACAAAAAACATTCAAAGTTGCCACAACTGCAGGTAACTATCAGGCCAATGGCTGATTATGAAAATTAGTAAATGAAAAGCTTTTCTTTGAGATGTGAAATATTATGTCTACAACAAGAGGTTCAAGAAAGTATGTAAATATAAAAGCAAATATAGCAAACTACTAAATCTAGGTAGTAGGTATATGAATGTTTACTGGACAATTCTTTCTACTTGTCTATATGTTTGAAATTTTAAAAATAAAAAGCTAGAAAAACTCCCTGGCCTTCTTTTAAAAAGTCATATTTCTTTATATGAAATGACAATCTAATCCCCTATAATTTTTATTTATTTTCAATACTGTAGAATCTTATGTCAACCACAGCTGACTGTAACTTTGAACTTAGCCCTAGATATTTTTATAAAAATATAACAGGGTTTAACATAGTACCTTTACTACACAGATGAGTACATATAGCCTCAAATATTTAAATTAAATATTACTCTTTTAGAATCCATATGACCAAATAAGAGAGGTTATTAAGTGATTTCTTTTTTTTTTTTTGAGACGGAGTCTCGCTCTGTCTCCCAGGCTGGACTGTAGTGGCCGAATCTCAGCTCACTGCAAGCTCCGCCTCCTGGGTTTATGCCATTCTCCTGCCTCAGCCTCCCGAGTAGCTGGGACTATGGGCACCTGCCACCTCGCCCGGCTAGTTTTTTTTTTGTATTTTTAGTAGAGACGGGGTTTCACCGTGTTAGCCAGGATGGTCCCTATGTCCTGACTTCGTGATCCACCCGTCTCGGCCTCCCAAAGTGCAGGGATTACAGGCTTGAGCCACCGCGCCCGGCCAAGTGATTCCTTAAAATCATTTATATCGAGTTAGTTTAGTAAAAAGATATATACATACTTGAGATCTTCTGAGTGAAGGTAAATGTTACTACATGCTCTTCTGTGACATTCTCTAAATGTTGTTTTTCTTCTTGTAGTGCCATTCCAATTAAATGTAACACCTTGAATAAATGTTTTGTAACTTTTAGTAACAATTTAAAAAACCAAGCATATATTTTAATAAGAAATAGCAAAAAAGAATTATTGAAAAAGATCAATCAAACTATTAAGTACTAAATGCAATTAAAAACAATTTGAAGTACTAATTTTTTTTTTTTTTTTTTGAGATGGAGTTTCGCCCTGTCAACCCAGGCTCACTGCAACCTCTGCCTCCTGGGTTCAAGCGATTCTCCTGCCTCAGCCTCCTCAGTAGCTGGGATTACAAGCGTGTGCCACCATGTCCAGCTAATTTTTGTATTTTTAGTACAGATGGGGTTTCACCATGTTGGCCAGGCTGGTCTCGAACTCCTGACCTCAAGTGATTCACCCACTGTGGCCTCCCAAAGTGCTGGGATTAAAGGTGTGAGCCACCATGCCTGGCCTTGAAGTATTAATTTTTATTAAATGAAAAGACTGAGGTTCATTTTCTATTAAACAATAATTGGCAAGAAAAACAAAATGTTCTACTTCAATGAGGAAGAAATTTCAATCGCAAATTCTTAGGGTAAGCTAAAATTACCACCACCTGTGACCAGCAATTCACATAATACGTAAGTTTTATTCTATACCTATACTACAGACTTAAAAAAACCTTCCAAGAATCAGTGGTCAAGTAAGTATAAAGCTAAAAGTGTCCCCTATGTAATTATTCAGTCTCTGACACTACATAGTTTAATTTCTCTAAGGACTAAATCTTCATCATCTGAGAAAGACAAACTTTTATCTCTAATGCCTTATCATTTATAAACTTTATAGTCCTTCAATGTATCTCACAAAATATTCTCAATCAGACTTCTAAGAGAGTGTATTAACCTATTTGTTTTTTTACTGCTCTTACCCCATGCCCAAGTTTTTCTGTGTTTTTTGAGACAGAGTCTCCCTTGTTGCCCAGGATGGAGTGCAGTGGCACAATATTGGCTCACTGCAACCTCCGCCTCCCAGTTTCAAGTGATTCTCCTGAGCCCTCCTGAGGAGCTGGGATTACAGGCATGTGCCATGATGATTGGCTAATTTTTGTATTTTTAGTAGAGACGGGGTTTCACCATGTTGTACAGTCTGGTCTTGAACTCCCAACCCCAAGTGATCCATCTGCCTCGGCCTCCCAAAGTGTTAGGATTATAGGGGTGAGCCACTGCACCAGGCCCACACCCCAGTTTTAAAGGAGATATGTGTGTGATGTCTCTGTATCTTTTCCTCCACAAGGGAAGACTGTGGTTGTCAGAGACTTGGAAAAACTAGGTGACATAAAGCAAATGTATATGTAAGGTAAATATTGTTCACACCTCTCTTCTCCATTATTTCCCACAAATCTTTTGTTCATGTAATGCTGACAGTACACGACAGCTAGTACAGCTGTACTAGTAATGAGCTAGTATACCACAGCTCCATGCTTTTACACTTTAAATAGGCTTATAAATAGGAGGGCATTATAAGAATACACACATCTTAGCCAGTGAGACAAAAAGAAAGAATGATAGCTACTCAGCCTCCTGAGGAGGGCTCCAAAATTTGAATCTGAATCCTGGTTTTACTGCTTTCAAGCTATTAATATATACCCTCAGGGAATGCCTCTGAGTCCATGTCATCATCTTTAACACTGGAAAAAAACAGTTTCCCTCTAGAGTTCTGAGGATTACAAATACTGTATGCAGAGTGCTTAGCATGGCCGGGCATGGTGGCTCATGTCTGTAACCCTGGCACTTCGGGAGGCCGAGGCGAGTGGATCACCTGATGTTGGGAGTTCAAGACTAGCTTGGCCAACATGGTGAAACCCTGTCTCTACTAAAAATACAAAAAATTAGCTGGGTGTGGTGACAGGCGCCTGTAATCCCAACTCTTCGGGAGGCTGAAGCAGGAGAATTGCTTGAACCCCGGAGGCAGAGGTTGCAGTGAGCCGAGATCACGCCATTGTACTCCAGCCTGGGTGACAAGAGCAAAACTGTCTCAAAAAAAAAAAAAAAAGGGCTTAGCATGGAATAAGGCATAAAGTAGGCATTCTATTTAATGAATAATTGTTATATCACTTAGTAGAGTGATATGGGAAGTAAATGGAACCTCACCGAAACTTGGCTTCCTCATCTAACAATGAGAAGAAAGTTATATCTATTCATGGGGTGTTGTGTGAATTCAATGAGATAATGTAAGAATGGCTTACATTAAAACTATAAAGTAAAATACAAACAAGGGGCCGGGCATGGTGGCTCACGCATGTAATCCCAATACTTGGGCAGGTCGAAGCGGGAGGATTGCTTGAGTCTAGGAGTTCAAGACTAGCCTGGGGAACATGGCAAAACTCTGTCTCTACCAAAAATACAAAAATTAGCCAGGTTTTGTGATGCATGCCTGTAATCCCAGCTACTTGGGATACTGAGGTGGAGGGATCGCTTGAACCCAGGAGGCAGAGGTTGCAGTGAGCCAAGATCGCACCAGATCCTGTCTCAAAAACACAAAAACAAAAACAACACAAAAAAGGTTCCAGACTTGCCACGTACCTAGCTAAAGGACCATAAGTCTATGAGTGCCAGTTTCTTCAACTACAAAATAAGGATATGGATGATTAAAAAAAAAAATTTTTGTTTTGGAAAATAATTAGATTAGAAACATATATAAAAGATAACACATTACATCAATATCAGAGTACTACATATATATGAAGACCAGGACCAATCAAGGAGAGAATGACTGCCCAGTGGGACTGAGGTAATAACAACCATGTGGTATAAAAAATCTATCGGGCCGGGCGCGGTGGCTCAAGCCTGTAATCCCAGCACTTTGGGAGGCCGAGACGGGCGGATCACGAGGTCAGGAGATCGAGACCATCC
>NW_012118599.1:14459217-14469863 GCF_000951035.1 Colobus angolensis palliatus
CCCCCAAACTGATACATTAAGGTTATTTTTTTTTTTTAACTAAAAGAATCTCCAAATGAGTTCTCTATTACTTCAAATTAGAAGGGAAACATGTACAACCCCAAACCAAAAAAACTTATTTAAGTTTGAACTCTGACTTCATCAAAAACTAAATAAAAGCTTTATGTTTAAGTTTTGTTTAATGTTGTTATGCTGTTTATTGAAAAATCATTTTAAGAGAAGACTGCTAAAAGGCAGATTTTTTTTTTTTTTTCTGAGATAGGGTCTCACTCCCATCGCCCAAGTTGGAATGCAGTGGTGCAATCATAGCTCACTGCAGCCTTGACCTCCTGGGCTCAAGTGATCCTCCTATCTCAGCCTCCCGAGTAGCTGGGACGAGAGGTGCATGACACCATGCCTGGCTAATTTTTGTATTTTTAGTAGACGTGGGATTTCACCATGTTGGCCAGGCTGATCTTGAACTCTTGAGCTCAAGCGATCTGCCTGCCTCAGTCTCCCAAAGTGCTGGGATTACATACCCCGCCAAAAAGGCAAAATTTAATTACTTAGGAATGATTAGAAAAGCTTCATGAATCTCTATGAAAAAGCATGTTAAATAATACCAATTCTGAAATGTGCATAAAATGGATTAACTGATTATAATACAGGCTGAAAATCTGTTTTGAAAAACTATACCCATATATGTATAGGTATGTATTATATAGATCTTATATACGTATGCACAAAATGCTAGGGGAAACTCCAAAATGTTAGGTTGAGGGTATTATAAGTAATTTCCACTTTCTTCTTTATATATTTTCCAAATTCCCTATAATAAAAGTGTATCATTTTTCAAGCTGCAAAAGCAATAAAAAGTTGTTTAGGAAAAAATAATTCAAGCCAGACACAGTGGTACATGCCTGTAATCTCATCTACTCAAGAGGCTGAGGTGGGAGGATTGCTTAAGTCCAGCAGTTTGAGGTCACAATGCTCTATAATGGCATTGTGAACTAACTCTAGCCTGGGCAACATGGTGAAACCCTATCTCTTAAGAAAAACAATGCAACCCTTCCCTGCTACATTTTTAATTTTCCCAATTACCTTGGACTGTTCTGCCCTTGAAAAGTGATAGAAATACAAGTTGAACTCTTTGGCACATTCTGGTTTCAGTTCATACATGCCTCGTCCTGTTAATCCAGGTTTCCTATGAAAGAAAGGACCTTAGATTATTATTACCAAAGCCATACACTAATTTATGAGATAGTCTTGGATATTAGAACAACAAAGCAGAACTCTCATATACTGCTGGTGGGTGTTAAGCTACAACTATTTTCAGTGGGTTGATTTGGCAATCTAAATCCAAGTTCTTACATGCATCGGTTTTATTTAGCACATTCACTTGGAATTTATCCTAACTAGACAAGAGAACCTAATGGACACTGCAGTGGCAACAATTAAAAAGTCTAACAATGGGAAATAAGTAACAAATTACAACATCTCCAAACAACTGAACATCATTAACAGTGATGATAATTTCTCTATTTTCACATGTAAAGACCTCTGTGTTAAGTTTTATTAAGCGGAAAAAAGCAGGTACACCATTGGGGTTTAGAGAACTTTCCTAAGCAAGTTATAAAACCCAGAAGTCAGATATGAGACAGAGTTTTAAAAACAGAAATGACACAAAGTTAAAAAACAAGGGACAGACTGGAAGAAAGTACTGTGATATATTAAACAAGAATTGATATTTCTAATACACTATAAAAATACTTTTGGAACAAGAAGATAGGGACAAACAACCATAAAGAAAAATGCATTCAAGTATGAAAAAACAAATGGCCAATAAACACATGAAAAGATGCTCAACTTCCCTGTTATTAGAGTAATGCAAATTAAAATAAGGTACTAAAAGACTGCTCATATTAAAGTGTTGATAAAGTTGCAGGGCACTCTTCATGTATACACTGCTAGTCAGAGTGTAAATTGAAGACTTTTCTTGGGAAGGCAATTAGGAGGTATGTATCAAAATGTAATACAAGCTTTCATCCTGATCTAGCTAATCATCAGACACTTTCACAGTCAAAGATACACTTGTTAATGCTGTATGTACAAGGATGTTCAATATTTGTTTATAAGAGAAAATCTGGAAGTTATGTATTACACTTACAGGGAAGAGGTTAGATACATTACAGTACATGACTACAGGGACGCGAAAAAGGGCCTGGCGCCATAGCTCAGGTCAGTAATCTCAGCACTTTGGGAGGTTGAGGCGGGCTCGATCATCTGAAGTCAGGAGTTTGAGACCAGCCTGGTCAACATGGCGAAACCCCATGTCTACTAAAAATACAAAAATTAGCCAGGTGCGGTGGTGGGGTGCCTGTAATCCCAGCTACTTGGGAGGCTGAGGCAGAAGAACTGCCTGGACCCAGGAAGCAGAGGTTGCAGTGGGCCAAGATCATGCCACTGCACTTGAGTCTCACTTTGTTGCCCAGGCTGAAGTGAAAAAGGATGAAGTATGCCTATATGTACTGACAAAGTGTATTATGTAAAAACTAAAAAAACCCAATAAAAACAACAAAACCCCTGCAGAGACACAAATACATGGAAACATTCCATTATTTAATTTTTAAAAAGGTTATAGAATAGTAAATATAAAATGAACTCATTTTTTGTTATAAGTATGTGTTCCAAGTATACAAAAGAAATTTAGAAAGATATACATCCAAACATAATAGAAATCATCTGAGTGGCTGGATTATAGGTAATATTTTTTCTTTGTGTTTTTCCATATTTTTTCTAAAAGCAAGTATTGTCTTTATAACCAACAAAAAATAAAAACACTATCTTCAAAAATTTATAGTGGGTTAAAAAAATGAATACATTGTCATTGGGGTAGGAAGTAAAGAAAAAAGAGGCTTAAGAAACTGCCTCAATATCTTTAAGGGTATAAACCAATTTATTGACTGGGGAAGACGGTGGACACTGGAGAAAGCGGCATTGAGAGGCTATCCCACACTTCAGGTGGCACATTCAAATAAAAACAAAGAAAGCAGTTTTAAGAAATTACAATGCATTTACTTAGATCACTGCTGAGGTTAATTTTTACTATTTGAAACCATCAGCTACGAACACCTATTCTGAATATGATGAAAACCCTCACAATGTCACTTTACGTTGCTGAGTACAGGGTGAGATCAGAAAAGTGAAATGTCAGTGAGAGATCTAATTCAGAGCTATAATTTGAAAATGTCTGTCACTCTCTGAAAGCTGCAACTTCATTCTCAGTTGCATCAAAGAAAACACGCTAAGAAAAATGAATGTACTGGAAAAGTAAAAAAGAATGTGAAATAATAGGAAGTAAACTCACTTGAAATGGGCAACTGCTTCAATTACACTCTCCATGCCAGTCTCCTTGTTCTCCTAAAGGTACAGGACACAAGTGTGTTTCATGTTAATAATAACTACTAGCACTCTGAGCATTGCGTTTTATCTCATTGACCCTCATAACAACCTAAGGTAGATACACCTTATCTCCATTTTCACAGATGAGGATTCCACAGCAAACACAATGATTTATACAAAACTAGACACACTTACTTGGTAAGCTGATGTTCATTCAAATTGATATATTATTTTTAAATACATAAAACAGATAAAACTTTATGATTTTTAAAAAGTCACTACCATATGGAATCAAGGTAAGAGCTTTCTAAAATAATTAAATGAAAACACAAACTATATAAAACATTTTTAAAAATTTATGTAAAATACTTCTGGTATTTTATAAAACAGTTGCACTAATTTCTTGTCTATTTTCAGTACAATAGCACTTCCCAAATCATATCTCATTCACGACAAGCTATTAATAGGAGTTCTGTGAATAAATAATTCTTTAAAATGTTTGGGAAATACAGTTACAATCACTTTATTTTTTATTTTTTTGAGATGGAGTCTTGCATTGTTACCCAGGCTGGAGTGCAATGGTGTGATCTTGGCTCACTGCAACCTCCGCCTTCCAGGTTCAAGCAATTCTCCTGCCTCAGCCTACCAAGTAGCCGGGATTGCAGGCGCCTGCCACCACACCTGGCTAATTTTTTTATTTTTGTTTTTTTAAGTAGAGATGGGGTTTCACTATGTTGGCCAGGCTGGTCTCGAACTCCTGACTTTGTGATCTGCCCACCTTGGTCTCCCAAAGTGTTGGGATTACAGGTGTGAGCCACTGTGCCCAGCCGACAATCGCCTTATATAAGGCTTAAACCACTTTAAAAATGCTTTTTTGAAATTTTATTGTTCCTTAAAGTTTAGGCTAAATTATAACTGTTTCCTAATTGAACAACTTGGGATTCACTTCCTGCATTAAAGCGGTACAAGTAATTTTTATCTTGACTAGCTATTTAGTGACATTAAGAAATTATTCATCATTCAGCCAGGCGTGGTGGCATGCGCCTGTAATCCTAGCTGCCTGGGAGACTGAGGCATGAGAATCGCTTGAAGTCGGGAGGCAGGGGTTGTAGTAAGCCAAGATCATGCCATTGCACTCCAGCCTGGGCGACACAGCCAGACTCTGTCTCTCTCTCTCTATATATATTTATTTAGAGAGAGAGATACATAAATTATTGTTTTTAAAAGTGTGATAATATAAAGACAGGGTTTTTTTAAGAGTCCTCATTTTCTAGATCAGAGTTTTTCAACCTCAGCATGACTGACATTCAGATCAGGTATGTTGTGGGGGGTTGTCCTGGGTATTGTAGGATGTTTAGCAGTATCCCTGGTCTCTACCCACTAGATACCAGTAGCACCCCACACCCCATCCTGAGTAGTGACATTCAGAGATGTCCCCTGGGGGGCAAAACTGTCCTCAGTTGAGGAATCACTGTTTTAGATACATATAGTCCTATTTATAGATGAAATGGTAAATCCAATATTCTCTAGGAAATAATACAGTGGGGCACAGAGGTTAGTGGTTGGGGTATAGATGAAACCAGACTGGCCTCTGTTGAAGCTGGTGATGGGTTTGTTAAACTACGTTTTTTAATATCTATAGATGTTTGAAATATTTATAATACAAAGTTTAAAAGTATTACTGTGCAACAAATATAAGATAGGTTGAAATCTCAGAAAAATAAATGTTAAGGTTGAAAGTTTTGATCTATGTTTCAAATTAGGGCAAACATTTTGAAAAGCCTCAATGAAAATAAAGTCCCTTCTCAATTATAAGGGTTGAGTTTCTGAAAAGCCCCATGGCTGAAATATAGGTTGCTGGGGAACTTATCACCCCTGGAAGGAAAAACAGTTACAATTTAACCTATGAATGTCTTTGTCACTATTATTTTACATTCACTAAAATGAAACAAGGGCTCATCATTAAGAAGACTCTCTGGAGGCCAAAAAGGAAAAAGCTTAGGAAAACATTATTTATTCTACTCAACATAGGTGAGTAGGTACTTCTGACTCCCTTCCTCAATACACTAGGTTATAAAGCATTATCCATACCCATAGCAACTTTTGTACTAAAGACTCTATAATGATCTCTTTCTATGGGGTACAAACATTAGTTCTGAGGTTTGGGCTTACTTTTTGTTTAGTGCCCTTATCTTCTTCAAGGCTTTATTGGAAAAGAAAAGATTCTATTACTATTCTTTTTTTTTTTTTCTGAGTCAGAGTCTCGCTCTGTCACCCAGGCTGGAGTGCAGTGGCGCCATCTTGGCTCACTGCAAGCTCCGCCTCCCAGGTTCATGCCATTCTCCTGCCTCAAACTCCTGAGTAGCTGGGACTACAGGCGCCTGCCACCATGCCTGGCTAATTTTTTTGTACTTTTAGTAGAGATGGGGTTTCATCGTGTTAGCCAGGATGGTCCCTATCTCCTGACCTCGTGATCCACCCATCTTGGCCTCCCAACCGCGCCCGGCCTACTATTCTGTTTTCTACTCCTATGCTCTTCTAATTATTTATAATAAGAGTGACTGTAATTATACACATCCCATGATAGTAGATTTTACAATTATGAGAAAGGTATATAGAAGTAAATCTATAGCTTCTAGACTGATAGGGAAAAGTTTCTACAGTTTTCTTTTTAGAAATGTAGGTACTTACATCTTCAGGTAAAGACTTTACCAATTCACTATGAGCCATAGGCTTGATACTCAACTGATGGATAATCTCTCGCTTGATTTCATCTGTAGCATTTACCTGTCCAACTCCAGGACTAAATCTCTCTCCTGTCAAAAATGAAAAAGTATATATACATACATTTAACATAATCACAATACTTTTGTGATATATACTTACAATTCATGCAGCATGTTATATTTCTCTAAGTCTGTCTGAGCAATGGGAAATTAAGGACTGTTCTGGCAATAAGCCAGGGAGAGAGTAGCTCCCGACCATGCTTCTGTGTCTCAGACCCAACACATGAGGCAGTGGAGAGAGCTCTTGTTGCCGAAGAATGGGATCAGAAATGTGGGAAGGGATTAAATGTGGTCAAGGAAACTGCATTTACCCCATTCTCCTTGTGGCAGCAAGGAGGAGAGCCTTCCTTTCCCCTTCTATCTAGTGGCAAACAAAATATCAACTTTGGAGACCTTCTTCATTGGTATAATTTCCTGACAGTAGCCAGGATTCTCTGCTCTGTGGACTACGGCGGGTCTAAAACAGTAGTAAAGGACTGAAAATATAGGTAATAAGGAAAGAAATCCACATCTATTAGCCATAGGTCTCCTTTAGCTTGGAATTATTGTATCTGAAGTCAAGAAGATACTTTTGTACCATAAACCCATGGAGAGAAACATAGTTAAGATATAAATCAAGAGTAAATAGATTTTAAATATCCTATTCCTTGCTTGCTAAATTCTCCTGTTCCCCAATCCCCCCGCCACCACCTTGCAACATACAGTCTTCCAGTTTATCCTGCTTCAGTAGTTGTATTTTCTCCTTCTTCCAAAGCACTGTTACTCTCAATATTACAGTAACCAGAGGAGAGAAAAAGAGAAATATTCCAATTCTCTTCCCCTAAGACTGAGTATCCTCTCAAAACAAGGGAAACACAGGCCAGAAATTCCAAACTATTTGCTACTATAAACGACAGTGTAATTTATTAAATGCCTCAATTTAAACTTACCAACAAGCATTATAATGAGGTATAGCATTTCTTCTATTAGAGTATTATTCTGCTGAACAACATCCTATAACGAGTGAGGGAAGATAAAGTTCAGAGATAAGAATAGGCATACTGTATAATCTCAAAGGATTAACACATCCAAAAAGGAGGAAAGATGCTTCTGTAGCAATGTGTTGTAGTTTCATAAAACACGTTCTTACCTTATGGGTAATCTCAGAACTAAATCTTTTTCCATAGTCTGGTGTACTGAAAATCTGATAAAGTTCAAAGCGGCTGAGCATGATCATCAGGAAATGATTTGGATCCATCATGGAGACACCTGTCTTTTTTTTTTTTTTTTTTTAACGTTTGAGATAAAGGAAAAGAGGAAGGTCAAAGGGGCCACTATTGAAACAATTAGAGATAGTTTGGCTTGCACAAGAGAAAGCAGTTTACCAATCCTAAAAGGTTCACCAATCCCAATAAAAGATGAAAACTCATTTAACCTCAATCCCTACTTGTGGTAGCAGACAAGTGTGGAAAGGAATCTAAATTGGTAAAACAAAATACAAACACACAAGCCCCAAACCTAAGCCCATCCAGCACAGTAATACGGCTATGAGTTCTCTTTCCTTCTAATGCTTTGAAATAATTGTATTCCTATGAATTCAGTGCAAAAATTTTATTTTGGCATTCACTGATCACTGTTTGAACTTGGAAATATGGCAGATTAATTAACCTTCTAGTATTTTAAAAATATCGATCATAATAAATTATTATCAAGATCTCCTAACCTATTTTTTTCTGGTAAGCATTATACTAACTGAAGTGACAGCTTTTAAATATTAGTTTCAATTCTCTTTTAATTCCATTTGTATAAATTATAAATCAACCTAGATTTTGTTCTGAACTAATACTTTTTTGAAATACACTTTTTTTTACTTTATTTATGAAGTCTCACTCTGTCGCCCAGATTGGAGTCCAGCAGAGTGATCTCAGCTCATTGCAACCTCCGCCTCCCAGGTTTAAGTGATTCTCCTGCCTTGGCCTCCCAAGTAGCTGGGACTACAGGTGCATGACACCGCACCAGGCTAATTTTTGTAATTTTAGTAGAGACAGGGTTTCGCCATGTTGGCTAGGCTGGACTCAAACTCCTGACCTCAGGTGATCCACCCGCCTCAGCCTCCCAAAACGCTGGGATTACGGGTGTGAGCCTCCGCACCCGGCCAGCTTTATTTTTCTATAATGACTAAATCCATTCAGCAGTAACAGAGAACAACTACCATGTGACAAGCACTATGCAAGGCCAAAGGGACAAAAAAAGAAACAAGATATAACTGCCATGGTTTGGTGGGGTGGGGGTAGGATGCTGAAGAGTAAACAGTAATCACAATCCAGGTTGTGAGTGCTATGGCAGGGTTAAATACCATGCTAGGGTCCTCACAAAAGGGACATGTAGCCAAGTTTTAGTGTGTCAGGGAAGGCATCCTGGAGGAAGTAATGCTAAAGTAAACACAAAGACAAGCAGGAAAATAAGTTAGCTAGGTAAATGGAAAAGGAAGGGGTGGGTAACTTAGGGAGGAAAAGAAATATGCAGAGTTTAAGATGTATGAGAATATGGCAAATTCAGGGAACTTCAATGTACTTTAAGTATCGCAGTCCTTGAAAATTAGTTTAAGGGGTTTAAACTAAGAGGTTTAACATTAGTTAAAGAACCAGAGGACAAGGAAGAAAGGATGGCTTTCAGGTAAATGACTTTAGCAACTAGGTAGACTGTGGAACAATTCACCAAGGTAGGGAACTGAAGACAGGAAGAAGGTATGGAGGAAATATGAGGAGTTATTTTGAATACATTTAATCTGAAGTGTGTCTAGGAAATACAGATGGAAATGATCTAACGGCTGTTAGCCATGTGAGTTTGGAGGTTAGGAGATAGGGCTAGGCTGGAGTTATAGATTTGGGAGTGATCAACAAGTGACTCAATTCTATGGAAATAACAAGCAGCAAAGATTCCCCACAACCTTTAAGTTCAGTGCTTTTAATTCATTACCTGAAGCATTACTATATCCTTGTCAAACATCTCGCGTCTGCATTTCACATTATGGTAGTAATAAATCTAAAAAAATAAGTAATTATATTGAGTAAATAGTTTTTATTGGTTCAGGCTCTCTCTCTCCCAATCCTTTCCCAAAAGCACAAGTTTGTACAAGAATGTGTGCATGTGTGTGATGTGGTTTTCCTAACAACTATCTTAGTATAGATTAATTAATTACAGATTTTCACATTACAGTGGTCATGATATGGTTCACATTTTGCAGCTAACTTGCTGGGTCTCCGAATAAAGTAAAAGGTTGTGGTCTCAGGAAGGTTAGGAGCTACCAAAAACAGGAGAAAAAAAAATCTGTTTACAGCTATACCACCCCAAAAGTGCCAGATCTTGTCTGATCTTGAAAAAAAAAAAAATTCATTCCAAGCCTATGTGAGGTGTATAAAAAGTCAAACCTCAACTTTACAGCTATATTAAAAGGACTTTATCTTTTAATTCAATTTAATTTAAATAGATAAAATCTGGATTTTTGTTTTTTAATATCCAACTTTGTTCTAAAAAATTATTTCAAGTAAAAATCATGACCACTGTTGTTCATTTCTACTTTTTATATTATTTCTTGACAAACTATGAATAAAAGTTTTAAGAAACTTTTGTTTTATCATTAATCTTTTCAAACAATTTTAATATAGATCCTCAGCTTTCACTAAGTCCACTGAAAATTACAACCTTCACAGAAGCCAAGAATGGAATGAAAACTCTTCATAGAATTAGAACACTTACCTGGTTTACTAGAGAGAACCCATTTCTTCTCCACATTCCAGCATGTACTTGGGCACATAAAACGAGACATCTAAGAGGGTGTTCTATCAACATGGGTGGGCTAAGCTCACTCTATATATACAAAAAATAAACAGAAAACAAAAAAACCACACACATAAAATCAGTTCTAGAAAGAAGTTTGGTCGACAGGGATTAACGCTTTTATAAAACACAATATAAATTATTATTATCATTTTGAGACAGAGTCTTACTGTCACCCAGGGGGTAGTGCAGTGGTGCGATCTCGGTCTCCCAGGTTCAAGAGATTCTCCCGCCTCAGGCTCCCAAGTAGCTGGGATTACAGGCATGAGCCAACATGCCTGGCCAATTTTTGTATTTTTAGTAGAGATGGGGACTTGCCATGTTGGCTAGGTTGGTCTTAAACTCCTGACCTCAGGTGATCCATCCACATCAGCCTCCCAAAGTGCTGCGATTACAGGTGTGGACCACTGTGCCCGGCCTTATTTATTTTAATTAAGATATGTTTGTGTGATGGTCAGTTTTATGTATCAACTTAGCAAGGCTATGGTATACCATTTATGGTCAACACCAACCTAATGTTGCTATGAAGGTATTTTTTACACATGATTAATATTTAAATCATAGACTGGCTGGGCATGGTGGCTCATGCCTGTAATCCCAGCACTTTGGGAGGCTGAGGCAGGTGGATCACCTGAGATCAGGAGTTCGAGACCAGCCTGG